>NC_077229.1:522567221-522930271 GCF_027887165.1 Monodelphis domestica | reverse complement strand
CTGATTATGGAGATGAAGGCCTTTAAATCTGAGTTGGAACTCCTTTTGCAACTTTTCCAGTGAATTCACACGTTTATTTTGGGAATACAATCAAGGGGTTTTCTGCTAACAGATTTTGAGTTAAGGGGAGATGTTAGAAATTTTCCTCCTTCACTTATTTGATAAGAAGACCTAATTTTACTTCAAATTCTTACACATGTGATTGCATATCACAGATGAGCTTCCCTTTTCCTTGAAGTTGCACATTGAAACTGTTGAGTAGCTCTGTAACATCTGTCAGAAAGGCAAGGTGCCATTTCCATTCTGTATCACTGAGCTCTGGTACTTCTTTGTTTTTTGAAAGCATAAAATCTGTAATCTGTAAAAGTAAGTCATAGAAATGTCTCAAATCTCTCCCTCAACTCAGTCAATGGACTTCTGTGTGGCATAGAACACCTTGATAGGCAACATTTAGCTCAGACAGAAATTCCTGCAATTATCAGTGGTTTAGTACATTAGCTCTAATGAAGTTAAGACAAGATACCACAATTTTCATAAGAGAGTCCCACTTCAGTGATTTACTACATAGCAGTGCTTGTTGGTGGATGAGGCAGTGTATGGATATTGAATGGGAATGGTTACATTTGTCCATCTCTTGGTGGTGGGCCATAGTTTGGGGACCCCTGATTTAGGATCACCACATTCTTCTCCAAGGAAATACAGCACACAATACAGGAGGCAGGATAGGAAACAGGACTAAGAACTCAGGATAAGCAGCCCCACTCCCCAGTTACCTCCAGAGAGAGAGAGAGACCACCAGACTCAACTGTCTCTGAGTAACTGCTTAAGCCTTCCTGCAGAATTCCAGAATCTTTTCTTTGTTGTCCTCATGCCTCTGCCCTCTGCAAAACCTATCAAACTTATCTCTTCCTTATAACACAGCTTACTCCTGAGCAACGATTATTTCTCCAATGTTTATATCTGTCTTTATTTCTATTAAAAGTGTAAAATTGTAATGGTATTCATATAATCCTTGGGTTTATCTTTGCAAGTAGATTCCCATGTAATTTATATTTTCTTCTTTTATTTTAAATGGAATTTCTCTTTCTAGCTCTTGCTGCTGGTAGGAAGTAAATAGTAAATGCTGACATCATTTATTTGCTATATAGTTAAGTTCTTTGTTCCTAAGCTGTTTAGGATTTTTTTTTAAATTTCCTAATAAATCATGTCATTTTAAGAAAATTAGCTGTTATTGCATCTCTAGCTGCCTTGAAGGATACAAGTGAATGCTACCAATGAGTATACCTAAATGCTGGGAAGTTTAAACTTAAAAATAGTTATAATAAAAAGTAGTAACTTTACTACCAGGAATGTTTTGTTCACTCATCTTAAAGTCCCTGTGACTCCTGAAGAGGTCCTAGATATGATTTTTTTGCAACTAAATCCTTTTCTAATAAATTACACATCTTGGATATTATTCTCTCAGTTTACCTCACTCATTTCAGTTATAACAGTTTGCAACCAAAAAGGGATCAAGAATGCTTCCTGGTTCAGTCTCTCTAAGGAAGTCCTTAGAATTCTCTTATTGAATTTTTCACCAAAGAATTTCTCTAGAGATATGCCCCTGAAGCTCAATTCCTCAATCAATCTCAACTTTTCTAAGTTTAGTTTCCACACTGGAATTAACTTTTTTTTTAATTTATTAGTGAACTTTCAGTAGCAGAAAAATTTCTCTAGCTAATTATTCTCCAGGAATGTATTTTATTTTTTATGCCCTTTCTTATCCTTGGGACCTGATAAGTTACAGGGGGAAAAAAGTACAAACTTCTTTTTTGAAATTTATAAAATGTACCTAAAGAAAGTCACTTTATTGCCCTTTGTAATTTGGCAAAGTTGGGAAGACAGACTAACAGATTCACAGGAAGGGAATCCCTGTACTCTATCTGCAGGAATTGCCACAATATTGCACACTAACTAGAAACTAGATCTGAGACTGAAATGTAAGTTTTCTACCATAATATTCACAAACTCTACTATAAATGTTCATAGAAATGCTGAAATGTTTTATTGATTTTGGGGAAAACAATCTATAAAATTATTTTAAGGAAAAATAAGAATCAAATAGTGAAATTTACAAAGAAACGGCACAAATCTTTATTACTATTTCCCTGAAGAATGGAGGTTGGTGTCCTTCATACTCAAAGAGGGCCAAAATGATATTGTTATGTTGAATTCAATATGTGTATAGTACTGATCAGACCAATATTGTCTTGAAAAGCTCTTCCTCATGTCAAGCAACAACAATCCATATGAATATTTGAGCTGGAATTGCTCATCTTATTTCTTTTGAGCAAATGTGAATCTTTTGCTCATAGAACACAGAATCTCACAAATCAATACCCATTTTCTTTATAGATATCCTCTATAACATCCTTGTATTGCTTCTTCTGACCTCTGTAACTTTTGTAGTTTTAGTTCTCCATAAAATAGTAGCTTAGACATTTGACCTATATGACCATTCTATCAGAGTTTGAATACTAGGCAGATCAGCTTGAGAAATGACCTCAGTGTCTAGAATTTCTTAATTTTGAATCTCATGTTAAAACTGGATTCTGTTCTTTGAATTAATGGAGAAAGGACACTGTCGCAAGGTTTGGGATTTTTCTCACTGTTTTCAGAGACAGTTCTGCTTTCAGAGCTAATTTTCAGTTCTTTTACTGTGTTGTGATCTGAGGAGAGGTATGATCACTGCTCTCCTTCTCTGAACTATTTTCCTTATCCTGGGAAGAACCCCTGATCCCTTGGGATTATAATCAATCCTCAGAAGTCCTATTTCTTTAGAATAAGAAGTGATATTGTTCCCTGGGATTTCTTAGCATTGTTACCAAAAATAACACTGACTTCAGGACTTCTGATTCCCCTTGATTGAAAGTGCTCCTCTGCTACTAAACTCTGACCCAGAACTGAGTATAGGCCATGGAGCTGCCAAACACCATCCATTTCTGCATCCAATACTAGGAAAATGTTCCCTGTAATCTTTCCAACAATTTACTGAGTCCCAAAGAGAGCTCCTAAAGCTGTTGCTGCTTCCATCACCACTACAGAGTCTGACCACTGGCATTTCATCCAATTGAACTCCAGGTTAGCTTCCATCCCTTTGTCACAGTTCTCTGTTTCTGACCCTTGAGGTTGTCTTGGGCAGGAAATATGACTCTTATTAACTTTTTGTTTCCTCTGACACTCCAGTATGATTTGAGGATTAATTTAAAGTTTTTTGGACAAGAATGTTGGAAGAGCTGATAAGACTACTTTCTCTACTCTACGATATTATGTCTGACCCACGAAGCTGAAATTTTCTTTAAGACATTTCCTTTAAAAATAATAGTTTCTGATATAAAACCATTTTAAAGTTCCAAGGACTTTGGTGGCAATTATTCTCTCTTTTTTTTTTTGGTCAATCAGTAGCTATGGCTTTAGAGCCTAGAGAGGCAGTGGTCAAGATGATGCCTCAAAGGATAATGACTGAAGGTGTATGGTCAAAAGTATTGCTATTCAAATCTGTTGGATAAATTATCATCTATCAGAGACCAGGGAGAGACTGTCAAAGTGTCAGCAATGGTTATTTAACATGCCCAGCAAACTCAGCCTCCTTTTTTCAGTCAGATCTTCCTCAATCTAGGTCTAGAATTCTATTAACTAAGAAATCTACCTGCCAGTCTGGCACATAGTTAAGTATTTAATAAATAATTGTTAACTCACTGATAAAAATATTGCTTACTTAAGTAATTTCTAGGTATATTTCATTTCTAAAGAGAAGTCACCCAATATTATACAAAATATTTGACAGAACAAGCAAAGGAGGAGTTCTACCAAATTCCTTTTACAACACAAATATGGTACTGATCCCATAGCCAGGCAGGTCAAAAACAGAGAAAGAAAACTATAGACCAATATCCTTAATGAATATAGATGCAAAAATCTTAAATAGGATACTAGCAAAAAACTCCAGCAAGTCATCACAAGGGTTATTCATTATGATCAAGATAGGATTCATACCAGGAATGCAAGGATGGTTTAATATTAGGAAAACCATTCATATAACTGACCATATCAACAAGGAAACTTAAAAAATCACATGATTATCTCAGAAGATGCAGAAAAAGCCTCTGATAAAATACAACACCCATTCCTATAGAAAACTCTAGAAAGTATAGGAATAGAAGAGCTTTTCCTAAAAATAATAAACAGTATGTATCTAAAACCATCAGAAAACATCATTTGCAATGGGGATAAACAAGAAGTCTTCCCAATAATATCAGGAGTGAAACATGGATGCCCATTATCACCTCTATTATTTAACATTGTACTAGAAACACTAGAAGTAGCAATTATAGGAGAAAAAGAAATTGAAGGTGTTAAAATTGGCAATGAGGAGACCAAGCTATCACTCTTTGTGGATGATATGGTTGTCTACTTAAAGAATCCTAGAGAATCAACCAAAAAGCTAGTCAAAATAATCAACTTTAGCAAAGTTGCAGGTTATAAAATAAACCCGCATAAGTCATTGGCATTTCTATATATCTCCAACTCATTTCAGCAGCAAGAAATAGAAAGAGAAATTCCATTTAAAATCACCCTAGACAATATAAAATACTTAGGAATCCATGGGCCAAGACAAACTAAGGAAGTATATGAACACAACTCTAAAATATTCTCCACACAATTAAAACTAGAACTAAACAATTGGGAAAACATTGATGGTTCATGCATAGGATGAGCTAACATAGTAAAAATTACAATATTGTCCAAATTAATTTACTTATTTAGTGCCATACACATTGAACTATCAAAAAAACATTTTTACTGAATTAGAAAAAAACAAAACAAAGTTCATTTGGAAGCTAAATCAACTGTACAAAAAAACCAATCTATTCTCCAATTGATAAATGGGCAAAGGACATGAATAAGCAATTTTCAGATAAAGAAATCAAAATTATTAATATGCACATGAAAATGTGTTCTAAATCTCTTATAATCAGAGAAATACAGAACGACACTGAGATATCACCTCACACATAGCAGATTGGTTAATATGACAACAAAGGAACATAATGAATATTGGAGGGGATATGGCAAAGTTGGGACATTAATGCATTGCTGGTGGAGTTGTGAATTGATCCAAACATTGTGGAGGGCAATTTGGAACTATGCCCAAAGGGTGCTAAAAGACTACCTGCCCTGTGATCCTCACCAATCAGTTGCAAGGACTGCAGAGAGTTTGTTACACTATGCAAGAGATAAAATGGATTAGATTATGGGAACCAGGAGGGCAGCCAAAGTGAGATTCTTGTTATAATGTAGGAAGAGGAAGACCTGGCTCTGACATATGTCAAACAGCCCCAACCTTAAACTCCAAACAAGTTCAAGTCCTCTTCTCTTGGCATAGAAGTTTATCAACCCTAACTGGAGTAGTTTTGTCCTTTTTGACCTTGTGCTTCTTGGCTCGTTTGTTCCTTTCTCCTGGAATCAGACACAATCATTAAGCATAAAATTTTAAACAATCAATGGCATCATTTTTATAGTCTAAAGCTTTTTTGGGGTATGTATTGATATTAGGTCAAATGTATTTTAAACTTCTATTACTGCAAAATAAAAAAAAATAAGGAAAATCTTTTCAATACTGGTGAAATGTGCTTCAGATACAAAAAGGAGAGGAAAGATAAAACCCAGATATTATATTGCACATGGAAGAAAAAACAAGAATAATAAATTTTTAAAAAAAAATATGGCTTACAATCAGAAACACATTGTGTCAGACAAGTTAAGGTAGAATACAAAGGTTCCTGACCAAAAAATGAGATCCATTTTGTTTTAAACTTGGCTATGAAGCACTGTGTATGCAAATGATTTTTGCAAAGAAACTTTTTTTTATAAAGAAGAATAGTACAATAGGTAATGCACATTAAAGAAGTATCAAAATCCCCAAAGTTATAATAGCCCATTTAATGACAATAGCAAACAAACTCATTATTATATTTCATATTTAAAACTTATGAACTGATATTATTTAAAACCTATGAACTGATGGATATTTGTCACAAGTTTTTTCAGGTGTAGCAAATCTTTCAACCTTGGCTGAGATATTTGGGTCTAGAACATTAACAAGAAATATAGATTGCTCTGGTGGAAGGATAGAGTAAGCTGAAGAGTTACAAATAGGAGATTTTTTTTCTCTTGGGAGCCATCTTGGGGTACCACACACTAAGAACAACTTCCCAGCTCCTCTGATATGAGACTGTTAGGTCTCATCCATTAGATTTTTACAAATGTAGAGGTGGGGATTATAATTGTACTTCATTTCAGCTACTAAATGGACCTTTTACCTCTTCTTACAAATAACTCAGAGTCAGGCAAATGTTTAATCAAAGGTATTGAAGAAAGAAAAAAAAAGAAAAAGAAAAACAAGATATCTAAAAATCATGTCTGAAGACCCCTTAAATTCAATTTGAGATATTTAGCTCATTAAATTCTCCAAATGCTGTTAACCAGGTTGATGGAGTCCATCCATCATCTATGTGACAATTAACTAGGGCAAAATGGAAGAAAAACTATTTATGGGTTTTTAAAAATGTTATTTTGGTCAGTATAGTTTTAGGCAAAAGGTAACAGAATATATCTAATACCCAAAACACAGTAGATTAAAATGATTCAGTATTATAGAAGAGTATTGATCAGATTAATATATGAATTTAAAATAATAAAATTAATCTTAAAGAAGACAAACATCAAAATATAATAAGATAGAGAGACTTTCATAAAACAATTGAGTCCTAAAAAGCTTAAAATTGTCATCTCCAGATCCTTTGAAATTCCTTTCCTATCCATTTAGATTCCTTTTGTCACACCACTGGTATCTCCCATAGTGAGGGAGAATTCCTCACTGAACATGGTGTGATGGAATCCCAAATTGGATGCATTTTAGAGACTAAGCAGGCCCAAAGAGCAAGGGGTTGTAGGAATATGAATTTTCCCCCTGAATTTCAGGTAAGATAATTGAAAGGACCAGTGCACCCAAGAATGATGGAAAGAAAAACCATCCTAAAACTGGGAGCTGTTTGAAACAGGCAATGTACTGCTCTTTCATAGAGTGAGCAATGTTTGCAAATTTACTTCCTATTTGGAAGAGTAACCTTACTTCCCCTTCTCCCTTGGGGTAAAATGCTAGGGAACAGCTTGCTTCCCCTGCCACATGGACAGTGAGTTAGGAGAGTAATTATTACCCAAAGGAAGCACACCCTGATTTTTATCAGCTGCCTGAGAGTGGCCCACAGATTCCCACCTTGTGTGTACTAAAGACACAGCAGCGACAACTAGCAGCACAACAGGAACAGCAACTGCTACAGGAGCTAAAGTCAGAGCTGGAGCAGGAGAAAGCAAGATCAGGAACAGAAGTGTCAGAAACAGGTTGCTGTGAGTTAGCAGCAGGAGTCTGGATTGTCAGCAGCAACACCAGAGGTGTAGCAAGGAATGCTGGCTTGAGCAGATGGGTGAGAGAAGAGGCTTATTTCTTCTCTGTTTAAGTCACTCAAACTAAAGCAGCCAGGTGAGTCAGGTGGCTTGCAGAAAATGGGAAAGAAAAACTGACAGGATCAGAGCAACAGCTCCAAAGAGAATTTGGAGTTCTCTCAGAGCTTGGGGGAAGGGGTAAAAAGTTGTGTCAGGAGAAATGTGGCTTAAAAATTGGGAATTCTTTCTCCAAATTCAGTGGTTGCCATCATTGTAAAATTTAAAACTAATTTACAATACTTAAAATATATTTAAATAAATTTATTAATGATCATTAGAAAAAAGGAATAAAAAGTAACAAAATAAAAACATGTGCCCATGGTTAATCTACCTGTTCAAAAAACCCACTCTACCAAGATGAGACAGGAAGCAAAAATTGAGACTAGGAACCCGACCCAATACATTTCTCTATGTCATCATATAACTACAAGAGGTCAGTGGACTTCTGGGAAATGCACTTTTTAGGGTAACAGATTTCCAACTACACAGATTACAGTGAAAACCCAGCATTTATTACTTATTTATTTGACAGTGTAAGATTAAAATTAATATCCAATAACTCCAAATATTATATTTTGTATGATTTATTAATAATCACTTGAATTAGACAAAATAAAAAGAACCTGAGTGAAGAGAAATTTTCCCAACTGTGATAGTGGGATTAAAAAGAGAGGGGTCGGGGTTACAGAAACTTTATCTCCAAAATGTAAAGACATAATGTGAGGACAAAAGTAGGATTCTGGGAAATGGAGTCCTGGGGTACAAAATTCTAATTACACAATCCCCCTATGATTCGAATGGAAAACAAATAAGTAGAAATCTCCCAGATTTTACATGCTTAGTTTCTCCATGGAATCAGTACACATAACAAATATATAACTCTAAATATTTTTAACTAAAGGTACTATTGCACTATTTGGGAGAAATTACAATAATTTGGGGATAAGAGGGAAATAAAAGATAAAAATAACAAAACTAATGTTAGGTGCATTGGCAAAAACCAATCAGAGTTGAGTCCCTTTTGGCATAAAAGTATACATTCAAAGCAAATGCATTCAACACCCAACAGTTCAAATCACCACATTCCAAAATTCATTCTGGATGTTTTGGAAAAGTGTGTGGTTTCTACAGGTATCTACATGGAACCTTCTCCAAACAGTTCACTTATGGATTTAGGGAGGTAGCAAGTTTCTTTTTCTAAAATTACTCTCAAAAGAATTTAAACTTTGCATTATAGGATAATAATATAATTCTTACCTGAGGAGGGTCTTGACAAACACATAGATCACCCAGGGATAAATGGCTGAGTTATAAGATATATGAATCAATTGCCAAAAGAAATAAAAAACATGAAGACAAAAGTGATATTCTGGGAAATGGAGTCCTAGGTTACAAAATTCTAATTACACAACAGCAAGTCACTTTAGGCTCTCTGTATTTCGATTTTCTCTTATTTAAAGTGATAGATTTAGACTAGATGAGTTCCAAATTCTCTTAATCTCTAAAACTAAGAGAACACCTATGCATTAATATGTAAATATCATAAATATCTGAGAAAAATCATATTGTATTAATTTTAATTTTTATTTTGCCCTACAGACTTTATTTGGTTCTAGATGGTGCTTTTAATTAGGGAGGTCTTAATATTCTTAATGGAAAACCTACAAGCTCATTGCTTTTATAATGCCAACCATTATTTTATTGCAAATTGTTTCTCAGATGCTTACAAGAACTTTCCTTCTAAGCTCTATTTAATACATCCCATTTTTACTGTTAAAAAGAGGGCAATGAGTGCAATTTTGATGAATCCTTGTAATTGCTGTTTCTTAGGTAATGGTTTCAAAAATTATCGCATACTTGAACAGCCATTACTGAAACATTAATGTAGCTCTGTCAGGGCTTGAATTGAAATGGAAAGGTTTTTTTTTTCCCTCCCTCTTTTCAGGAAGGCTTGAAAGACAGTTCACTATCTGTTAGCATATTTGCCTAAAAGAACTGCTCCCCTTGACAAACCATCTCTCTTCTATCTTCAACTGAAGAGAGGCTCAGACTATCTACTTATTTTTCCTTCTCACTTCTAACAGTGAATGATATTATGAAAAACAGTGATAGATAGAAGCTTTCTTTATAAAACTTGTAACAAAGTCTTTTCAATGACAATAGTTCCTGTATTCTTTACTTTAAGTTATGGATCTGAGTAGCTGACTTGAATTAATTAAAGAAAAAGGCAATAAAAAAGGATAACATTGGAGTTAAAGAAGCTCTACTGTTATTTGTAAAATTGAAAGCTTTTATACACTCAGTGAAATTAATCTCTTTTCAAAAAAGATATTTTGGTATATTAAGAGGGTTAGGTATCAAGTCTAACAATCATGTGTTTCAATATCCCAATACTACTCCGCCAGTTCATAAAATCCCTAGGTAACTTTTATTTTATTGGTTTTACATTCAATTGATTTTCTGAGAAAGACCTTGATAACTACCTAGTAGCTATATACTGGATTTTCTAGCTTAATCACCTGCCTTTAAAACGAAGAATAATTTTCTTTTCATTTGAAGATAGATTCCATAGTTTAGTGGGACTGCTATTTTCATTTATTTATTCATTTACTTATTTTATTTATTTTGCCGAAAAAGTACTCTGGAGATTTTTAAAATTAAAGTTAATTGTTCATATATTACATATATTAAGATAATGCTACAGGCTAAGAAGGCAACATTATAGGTCACAAAGGGGCTTAAATCTTTTCTCACTTTCACTCTAAAATTATCTAAAAAGGGCACTAAATTAAACAAAGAAAAACAACTCCCCTCCAGCGTAAAAAAGAAAATACATACACACATATATATATCAGTAATTCAGTCAGAATCTGTGGACCTTGGAAGAGGAGTACTCTGAGAGAAACCACCATGAGAACAGTTAAACAGATTAGAAATATCAGTAGCACCAAAAAAATAATGACCTTAGACAGGTCATAGCCCATTGAGTAAAAAGATCACCCAGAGTTGTTATAGGGGAAATTCTGATATTAGGGCCGATTATATACGAATTTTCTGTCCTGAGGACATCCTAGGAGAGAAGGGACTACTAGTCAAAAAAGCAGTAGACCCAATCATGCCTCAGGAGAGACAGAAAACCACCCAGTCCTCTTTGGAACCCCCCTAAAAGACAGAAGACTACCAAGAGTCATCATCAGACAAGACCAACAACAAAATCTCTAAGGGGAAGAAAAGACCACTTATAATCTAGATCATGGGAAGATTCAAGGGTAATAGAAGACAACCCATAGCACTAAATGGGTAAGGAATAATGGGAGAGAGAAGGCCACTCCATATCTTGATCAAGGAAAGCCTAAGGGGATACAAGACTAAGTAATGTTCACATTAGGAACAGACAACTGTAGAACTATGACTGGAGAGATTGAAGGCTGCCAGTGCTATAAATATAAATTTTCCAAGTAGAACATAGAAAAAGGTATTTAAACAAGTTAAGAAAGGATAAAATAGGTCACAAAATACTCTATCCAAAAGTGTGAGGTGAGAATTCTGACTCTAGCACTAAGTATTTTTTTATTTTATTTCATTAAATGATTTAGAATATTTTTCTATGGTTAAACGATTCATGTTCTTTCCCTCTCCTCCCCTCAATCCTTCCCACATCTGACAGGCAATTCCACTGAGTTTTACATGTGTCATTGATCAAAAGCTATTTCCATATTATTAATATTTGCATTAGGGTGATCTTTTAGAGTCTACATGCCCAGTAATATCCCCATCAACCCATGTGGTCAAGCAATTGTTTTCTTCCATATTTATTTTCCCACAGTTCTACCTCTGGAAGTGGATAGTGTTCTTTCGCATATGTCCCTCCAAATAGGTCTGGATCATTACACTGCTACTAGTAGTGAAGTCCATTACATTCAATTTTAACAGAATGTATCAGTCTTTGTGTACATTGTTTTCTTGGTTTTGCTTCTTTCACTCTGCATCAATTTCTGGAGGTTGTTCCAGTTCACATGGAATTCCTCCAGTTCATTATTCCTTTGAGCACATTAGTAGTCTATAACCATTACATACCACAATTTGTTCGAGTCATTCACCAATTGGAGAGTATCCCCTCATTTTCCAATTTTTGGTCACCACAAACAGCACAACTATAAAAATTCTTGTACAAGTATTTTTCCTTCTTATCTCTTTAGGGTACAAACTCAGCAGTGCTATGACTGGATCAAAGGGTAGACAGTCTTTTACTGCCCTTTGGGCATTGTTTCAAATTGCCTTCCAAAATGGTTGGATCAAGTCACAACTCCAGCAGCAATGCATTAATGTCCCAACTTTGCCACATCCCCTTCAGCATTCATTAATTTCCTTGGCTATATTGTTAGCCAATCTCCTACTTGTGAGGGGATAACTCAAAATTGTTTTGATTTTCATATCTCTGATTATAAGAGATATTGAATACTTTTTCATGTCCTTAATAATACTTTTGATTTCTTTATCTGAAAATTGCCTATTTATATTACTTGCCCCTTTATCAATTGTTGAATGGCCTGATTTTTTTCTTTTGTACAATTGATTTCGTTCTTTGTAAATTTGAGTAATTAGACCTTTGTCAGAGGTTTTTATTATGAAGATTTTCCCCAATTAGTTGCTTCCCTTCTAATTTTGGTTGCATTGGTTTTGTTTCTACAAAACTTTTTTTCATTTAATTTAATCAAAATTATTCATTTTATATTTTGTAATTTTTGTAACTTTTGCTTTGTCTTAAAATCTTTCCTTTCCCAAAGATCTGACATGAATACTATTCTGTGTTAACTCAATTTACTTATAGTTTCTTTCTTTATGTTCAATTCATTCATGCATTCTAGGTTTATCTTGGGGTAAGGTGTAAAATGTTGATCTAGACCTGTTTTCCAATTTTCCCAGCAGTTTTTATCTAATAGTGGATTTTGATCCCAAAAGCTGGGATCTTTGGGTTTACCCTAGAGAGTCTTGCTGAGGTCACTTACCCCAAGACTATTCCACTGATCCTCACTTCTGTCTCTTAGACAATACCATATTGTTTTGATGACCATTGCTTCATTAAACAGTTTAAGATCTGGTACTGCTAGGCCACCTTCCTTCACATTTTTTTCCATTATATCCCTTGATATTCTTGATTTTTTTCTTGCAAATAAACTTTGTTATTATTTTTTTCTAATTCATTAAAATTTTTTGGTAGCTTGATGAGTATGGCACTAAATAAGTAAATTAGTTTGGGTAGGATTGTCATTTTTATTATGTTAGCTCATTCGACCCATAAGCAATTAATGTTTTTCCAATTATTTAGATATAGTTTTAATTTTGTTGAGAGTGTTTTGCAGTTGTGTTTATATAGTTACTCTGTTTGTCTTGGCAGATATATTCCTAAGTATTTTTTATTTTCTAGGGACATTTAAAATGGAATTTGTCTTTCTGACTCTTACTACCAGGAAGTATTAGAAACACATAGAAATGCTGATTATTTATGTGGGTTTATTTTGTATCCTGCAACTTTGCTAAAGTTGTGGATTATTTCCAATGGCTTTTTAGTTGATTCTCTAGGATTTTTTAGGTATATAATCATATCTGCAAAGAGTGATAGCTTGGTCTCTTAATTTGTCAATTTTAATACCTTCAATTCCTTTTTCTTCTCTAATTGCTACTGCTAGTGTTCCTAGTACAATGTTAAATAATAAAGGTGATAATTGGCATCTTTGTTTCACTCCTGATCTTATTGGGAAGGCTTCATATAATCCCCAATGCAGATAATACTAGGTAATGGTTTTAGATGTATACTGTTTATTACTTTTAGAAAAGGCCCCTCTATTCCTATGCTTTCTAGTGTTTTCAATTGGAATCAATGTTTTATTTTGTCAAAGGCTTTTTCTGCATGTATTGAGATAATCATGTAATTTTTTTTCAGTTTGCTTTTTAATATGGTCAGTTTTGTAGATTCTTTTTCTAATATTGAACCATCCTTGCATTCCTGGTATAAAGTGTCCCCTGATCATAATGAATAACCCTCCTGATCATTTGCTGAAGTCTTTTTGCTAGTATTCTATTTAATATTTTTGCATCTATGTTCATTAAGGAGATTAGTCTATAATTTTCTTTCTGTGTTTTTGATCTACCTGTCTTTGGAATCAGTACCATATTTGTGTCATAAAAGGTATTTGGTAGAACTCCTTCTTTTTCTATTATGTCAAATAGTTTGTATAATATTGGGATTAGCTACTCTTTGGATATTTGATAGAATTCACTTGTGAATCCATCAGTCCCAGGGGATTTTTTCTTAGGGAGTTCTTTGATGGCTTGTTCAATTTCTTTTTCTGATATAGGGTTGTTTAGGTATTCTATTTCTTTTTCTGTTAATCTATGCAATTTTTATTAGAAATATTCATTCACATCACCTAGATTGCCATATTTATTGCCATTGAATTGGGAATAATTATTTTTAATGATTTTCTTAATTTCACCTTCATTAGGGGTGAGGTCTCCCTTTTCATCTTTGATACTGTTAATTTGGTTTTCTCCTTTCATCTTTTTCTTAGATTGACAAGTACATTTTCTATTTTAGTTGTTTTTTCAAAGTACCATCATCTAGTCTTATTTATTAAATCAATAGTTCTTTGACTTTCAGTTTTATTAATTTCTCCTTTAATTTTCAGGATCTCTAATTTAGTTTTCATCTGGGGATTTTGATTTGTTCCCTTTATAATTTTTGAATTTGCATGCCCATTTATTTGACTTCTGTCCTCCCTAATTTGTTAATATATGAACTCAAGGATATGGATTTCCCTCTGAGTACTACTTTGGCTGAATCCCATAGATTTTAAAAGGATGTCTCATCGTTGTCATTTTCTTCAATGAAATTATTATTTTTTCTCTGATGTGTTCTTTCACTAATCAATTTTGGAGAATCATATTATTTAATTTCCAATTAATTTTTGATTTGACTCTCCATGTAACATTGCTAATTATTATTTTATTGCATTATAATCTCAAAATTTTGCATTTATTGTTTTTTCTCTTTTGTACTTGTTTGCCATTTTTACCATGTTTTTATGCCCAAGTACATGGTTCATCTTTGTGAATGTATCATGTTCTGCTGAAAAGAAGTTTGTGCCTTTTCACTCCTATTTATTTATATATATATGTGTGTGTGTGTATATATATATATATATGTTATATATGTATGTATGTATCCATTAACTCTAACTTTTCAAGGATTTCATTCACTTCTCTTACCTCTTTCTTAATTATTTTTTGTTTTGATTTATCTAGATCTGATAGCGGAAGATTCAGGTTTCCCACTAGTATAGTTTTACTATCTATGTCCTGCTTCAACTCCTCTAATTTATCCTTTAGAAATTTAGATGCTATACCATTTGGTGCATACATGTTTAATACTGATATCTCATTGTCTATATTGCCTTTTATCAGGATATAATTTCTTTTGCTATCTCTTTTAATCAGATCTATTTTTACTTTGGCTATTTTGACTCCTGTCTTCATTTTCTCAGTTGATGCCCAATAGATTTTGCTCCATCCTCTTTCCTTTACCCTGCTTGTGCCTCATATGTGTTTCTTGTAGACAACATACAGTAGGATTTTGGTTTCTGATCCACTCTACTATTTGCTTCCACTTTATGGGTGAGTTAATCCCATTCCCATTCAAAGTTATGATTACTATGTTTGTATTCTCCAATATTTTGATTTTCTCTCCTTGTCCTGCTCTTTCCTCTTTCATTATTTCCTTTTACAACAGTGTTCTGTTTTTAATCAGTCACCCTATTCTCCACCCTTGTTTTACTTTCTTTTCTCCCCCCTCCCTTTGTATTCCTTTCTTATTTTTCTTTTGAGGACTTTTTAAGCTACCCCACACTTTCTTCCTTTCTATTATTGCTCCACTTCCCATCCTCACTTTCCACCATATCCCTTTATATTCCCTTTTTATTATTTTTATAGTCCATTACATTCCATTCCCCCTCTCTTTCCCTCCATTTTAGCTCTGTGACCCATAGTAATCAGAATCTGAAATGGGAATTTGAAACCAGAGAGCCCAACTTCCTTTTGGGTCTCACCTTATAAGCACTTTTCTCCATCCAACAGTACTCTCACTTCATCTCAGGGGCCAATCATAGTTCCTTAAGTTGTCTAGCAATGCCTGAGGGCTTGGGGGGGTAGTGCTTGTGAAATCCACTTCAGATCTTGGAGGGTGTGAACTTCCCTTTCTAGTAAATGGTTCTTTAAGTTCCTGACTAAGTGTGAAAGTAGGGGGCACTCCAAGTTCTTGCTTGATTAAATTAAAATAAACAATCTGAGTTAAAAATTCCCTTTCACAGTGGCTTCACTGTATCATGAGTTATTTATATATATATATATATATATATATATATATATATATATATAATTCTGTATCACAGAGTTTTTTATATGTCCCAGGATGTTATTATGGATATCATACTGTACACAATGGAAATGTAGTATGTAACTACCGCTTGCAGAAAGGCAACTAACCACAGCTCTGTGTTCTGTATCCTGGGTGCTGATTGGCTCAGTGACTGTAGAATAAGTCTGTTTGCTCTACTGCTACTTTGCAGATTTTCATCTATAGTGTGGGTTTGTGAAACATAATTCCTGTGATAGGTGAGAGATCACTGAATTTCTCATATATAGAGAGAACCAAGTCAAATGTATAAGAATACAAATAATTCTCCAACTGAGAAATGGTTAATGCATATGAACAGGCAATTTTCAGATGAAGTAATCAAAGCAATCTAAAGTCATGTGAAGAAATGTCATTGATCATTATTGATTAGAGAAATTAAAATCATAACAACTCTGAGATATCATCTCACACCTATGAGATTTACTATTATGACAGAAAAGGAAAATGGCAAGTGTAGGAGGAAGTGTAGGAAAATTGAGACACTAAAGCACTGTTGGAAAAGTTGTGAACTGATTCAGTCATCCTGAGGAGTTATTTGGAATTATAATCAAACAGTGATCCAGAAATATAATTAGTAGGTTTGAATCCTAAAGAGATTTTAAAAAAGGTAAAGGACTTTAATGTCCAAAACACTTATAGTAGATCTTTTTCTTTTTTTTTTTTCGGTGGCAAAGAATTAGAAATTAAGTGGATGCCCTCTCCTCCAATGATGATGAATGAACAAGTTGTGGTATATGATTGTGATGGAATGTTATAGTAGCTATAATAAATGATGGACAGGATGTCTCTGAAAAATCTGGAAAGAATTATATGAACTGATGCAAAGTAAAATACTTAGAACCAAGAGAATACTATATATTGTAATGCTGATCAATCATAAATGGATTTGCTATATTCAACAATACAATAACTAAAGACAAGTCTGATGGAATTAGAATGAAAAGTGTTATTCACATGCAGAGAAAGAACTGAGTGTCTAAATGAAGATGAAGAATACTTTTTAAAATTTATTTTTCTTGTTTGTTTTTGGTCACTGTTCTTTCCCAACATGAGATTAGTACAAAGAAATGTTTCACATGACTGCATATATATAAAACATAAATGAAATTACTTGAAGTTTCAGTAAATGGGGAAAGGAGGAGGGGAGAAAGAGAATTTAGAACTCAAAAATAAAAAAAAATAAATTTAAAAAATTATTTTACATGTACATGGAAAAAGTGAAATATTAAACTAAATTTGAAAAGAAAATTATGAAATGTTTTATCAGAAAAACATCTTACCTAGAAAATAATTAAAGAGAAGTAATTTGAGAAATATTGAACTACTTGAAAGCAATTATCAAAAAAGAGCCTAGGCATTATATTTCAAGAAACTATATAGAAAACTTGTCCAGATATAGCCCTCTCTGTGGGTTTGTGGATGTGCCATCACTTACCAGAGTTCATTCCCGGAAAGGCAGAGGGATCTGGGCAGAGCTGCTCCTTTATCCCTCTCCACTATACCTGAAGACATTTTTTCACATCACCTACTCTTCCACCCAATAGCCCAATAGTGCTTCCTTCTTCCCCTTAAGAGGATAAGGTGGTACAGGGTGGGAGTATGATATGTAGTCTTTAAAAGTTTCACCATCACTAACTTAGAGTTTTCAGTGTTGGGTTTTTTCCTCTTTTTTCTCTTTCTCTGCAAGTTTGTGAATTATTTCATTTGAGATTTCATTTTCTATGTTCTTGGGAAGTTGTTTCTTGTCATTTTATTCATTTTAGTATTAATATTTCTTTTTTGTTTGTTTTTTTCCTGTGTGCTCTTCTGGGAGATCTTTGATTCTTATGTTATCGCTATGCAAGTTTCCTTCAAGAACCATTTGCTAGTGAGTGCCTTGCCCACCAAGCACTATTGAAAGAAGTATACTGTTAAAGTACTCATACCAAAGACATTCATCTTGCTGAATACAGGCTAAATTCACTTTCTGATGAGGGAGATCCAGATAATGATGCCAGAAAAATGAAGACATGGCAAGTTCACCATGATAAAATCAACAATAAGTGGTAACAATAAAGGGGAGCTATGGATTTGTTTGTTCAGGAGCCTGTGTCATATTCCAATATATAGATTTGCATATTTGTTTTTGCTTATTCTCTATTTCTCTGGTGACACTGGGGTCTAAGCACGTATCAGTAACATGTTCACACACACATACACGTATATCACCATATACATATATACATGCCTTCAATTCAGTAAAGTATATTTGACCAAGGGTACATGTGATTAAAATTATTTTCAATATGTTTGTAGTCATTTATATAGTCTATCTTTTATATGATCTTTATTCTCCAAGGAAATCCATTCTAACCCCTAATGCACAAACATTTGACCTAAAATTCTTTTAGACATAACGTTTTAACAAGAGAATAAGAAAAAGAAAACATCTAAAGTATTTTAGTGTTTTGTAGAAAAAAAATTCTGTGGTTGCATCAGTTAAAAAGTATAGAATTTCAATAGCATCTGCTACTCCATAGTCATGAGGGGAAAGGCTTCATTTTTTTTTTTGTAATTCATCCCATCTTGTGGTAGTATCTGAATTCTAAACTATTTGAAGACTGATTTCTGAAGAATAATGTGGTTTGCCAAACTTAGATTTGGTTGTTAAGATGACTGAAATAGTTGGACTACAGATGTTCCATCTGGTTATTCTAGTCATTTTTAAAGGCCAAATTTGATTAAACATTTAGCAATCCAATCCACTGCTTAGCAACTTAACTGTAGGAAGCAGTTGATGACTTAAAAATGGTTCTCCATATAGATATAGCCCACAGTACTTAAAGACAGATGGGGCACCCAGCAGGGTAAAGGAATTCCAATGTTGACTTTTTAATCACGAGGACTTTTTCAACCTTGTTTGATAATCTGGCTGCAAAATTCATCCTAAATAGCCTTAAATGTCATGTCCATTCAGAGAATGTTTGGATCTTTTAGCAATTATCTGAAGGCATCATCTCTGGACAGGCTCCCAGTTAGAAGCCATTATAGTAGTTTGGATAACATGGCAGTTAACTGTTTGAAAAGCTACACTTGAGTTATGAAGAGAGCTTCTCTCTCGTAAGTTTTCAATATAAATACATGGCCAACAGCAAGAGATATTTATAATCACAAAGAAGAGTCCCTTAATTTCAAGCAACATCACTAGCTTTCTTTTCTGAAAAAAAACAATTGAAAATAAACATGACTAGATATAAAATGCATCTACAAGAAGCAATTGCTAATAAACTTTACTGGACTCTAAGATTTCTCTCTTTGTTTTTTTTGTTTGTTTGTTTGTTTGTTTTTTCCTAGAAGTAAAGTATTAAAAAAGAGAAAATGTAAATCACCACTGTCAGGCAGCAAGCATTTCTATTTTCCATAACTTTCTACCCATATTATAGAAACTCTTAAAACAAATAGAGAAATGAAAAAAAAAGGTTGAAATGGTTCAGAGAATCACTACATTTTAGAGTTGGACGAGATCACAGCAATAATCTAGTCAAAACAGTACTAAAAAAGATTCCCATTATAACATGCTAGACAAATGATCATCTAATTTTTTAATTAATTTAGAATATTTTCCGTGGTTCCATGATTGATGTTCTTTCTTTCCCCTTTACCTCCCCCCTCCTGGAGCTGATGAGCTATTCCACTGGGTTATACATGTATCATTGTACAAAACCTATTTCCATATCCATCTAGTCTTAATGAAGGACAAAACTACATTAAATTTAGAATGCCATATCATATTGTTGATATACATTAAGTATGCAATCCACTAAAATGATGAGATTTTTTTAGATAAATTATATAACAAGATTTTCTATCTTTTATTTTAAAAGCTGATTTTAAACCCAATTATAAATTATTCCTTTCAACTCTAAGCCAATAAGATCCAATCAAGCATCCTAGAATGTGGAGATCTTTTCAAATTCTAACTTAGTTACCAACTCAGTGAGCTATATTCAGTCACTTAGAAAATTCAGTCACTTAAAAATTGTATAAGCAATATCTATGCTTTTATCCAAGTCATAGATAAACATGATAATACAGGTCCTTGGACTCCTCCACTGGAGACTTAAGTAAAGATGTAATCTTCAATGGCTACTTTTTAATAATGATCATTCTATCAATTACTTTTTATGAACATCAAGTCCACGTTATACTTTTCCACAAGCATATGAAAAATGTTTTATCAAATGTTTTTCTAAAATATGTCAATTCTGCCTATAGAATTAACATGATATAAAAGGTTTTGGAAAAGGAAACATTATATTTTACATAAAAGGAAAACATTTATCACCTGTTCTTGCTGATAACAACTTTCTTTTCTTTCTAAAAGTATATATTTTTTCTTTTACATTACCTTTCCCAAATTATTCCTTACTACTCCTTAACACAAAATATCCATCTCTGTTTTTATAAGTGGAAAAAAATCACTTCAAATCTAAAGCACATACTGACCAAATTCAATATTTCATGCAAGGCTGCTATAAATATTTTGGCATATACTGGGATCTTTCTATCTTTTCCCTTTTGGGAATATATAGCAAAAGTATCTTTTGTCAATGGATATGGATATTTTAATCACTCTTTCCATATAAATTTTCCACAATACTTGGACCAATTCATACCTATCCCAACATTATAATTTGTTGTCTGTGTGTGTGGTGAAAACTTCAGAGTTGTTATTTATTTGTTTTCTTCCATGTAAACTTCCATGTGATATGCTGCTTCCTTTTCTATAGGTTCAATACTTAGACTCTTTAATAATGATAATATATGTATAACCCAGTGGGATTGCTTGTCAACTCTGGAGTGGAGGATGAAAAGGGGAGGGAGACAACAAGAATCATGTAACCATGGAAAAATAATTTTTAAAATGTTATCTAGAATGCCTCTAAGAATTAAAATCAAACCTAGGGACCTATTATATGCAAACATTATTAATTTACTTTCAAAACAAAGTAGGACAATATATGTACATTTTTTATCTTAACGGTCCTCTACAGTTCCCAGTTATAATATTAGATATATCCTGTCAGCTGCTATGAGGCTGCTTTGAGACAGTGCCAGCTCACCAGTTCTCTTCTTCTAGTGGTTCCTATATCAACTCTATTTCAAGTTCCAGATCCCCCCATATGGATCTGCTAATCCTCCTGAAACCTATTTACTATTATCTTCCAATTTCCCAAGAAATTCTCCCTCCTTTTATAGTGATTATGGTGCCCAATTCACTCTTTTTATCCTAACTGCTGCCCTCAGACTAGGAGACTTCAACATAGATACCAATTCCTCTATTTACTAATTTTCTTTCACTTGGGAATTCATTACACCCCAGCTACACAGGGAGATGGTCATACCTTTGGTCTTGTCCTTTCCCACAATTGTTCCTTATTCTTTAACATAAAAATTCCTTTATTTCATTTTTTTTACTATTTTTAAAATTTCCCTAAGACTTAAAAACAAAAACTCTTCTTTTTCTTTTCCCTCAATTTGGTTTCCACTCCTTCCTCTCTTGTACTGATTACACTTTCCCCCCCTCTTCAAACTCAACTGTTTGTTGAATCCTTTCTATTCTACGTTCTGCTCTTCCTCTCTATTCTTGAAATCTTTGTCCCCTCGATCTTTCACAAATCACAGCTAGCTAAATGCCAACCCTGGATTACTCCTGTCATGCTCTTTCTTCACTCTTATTCATGTGCTGCTGAAGAAACCCTGTTGACTGGTTTGCTGTATGATGAAACTTAAAGATCTTGTCAAAAGCACTCCCCAAAAGTAGTGCAGCTGCTTTGTGCACCCAAATGCTATGCTCTTTATTCATCCCTAGGAGATTTCATCTTTTTTTTTTTAATATCAGCATCATGAGATGGCCTATCATGATCCTTTTTGGTCCTCTTTCTTTCATTAATTGAGTTACTTGTTTCTTCCAACTTTGTCATCTAGAAATTTGGTGAATATAATATTGATATCTTTATCTAAGTTATTGCTAAAAAGTAAACAGCAAATAAGCAATGGAAGGATTCCAGAAGATCTAGAGAAATCCCTTGTCACTTTGACATCAAATCATTAAAATCTAATCTTTGAGTACAGTCATCCAACCAGTTATAAATCAACATAATTACATTGTCCTCTAACCCATCTTCTCCACCAAATCTCCTCTTGAAAAATAGTATGAATTTTTTTATCCAAAAAGTTTCTGGCATTGTGGCATACACCTCTCATTCGTGCTACTGGGGTATGTATGACTTAAATTAATATGCAATACTTGAAGTATTATGTTTTTTAAGTTTATTCTCTTATTCTTATGAACAAAATAGAACCATGTGACTAGGTTTTTTCTACTGACTCAAAAAGCCCACTCCACCAAAACTGCCACAGGAAGGAAAAGGTGAGAGATGCAGACCTCCACCCAATTTATATCCTGTCTACATCAACACGTAACAACTGGAGGTGAGTGGGGTTCTGGGAATCATAGTTTTGCTGGGGATTGTAGGTTTTAGGGTAACAGATTCTAATTACACAGGTTCTAAGCCACATTAGGATGAAAGCCAAACAGGTGACTGCACTATAGTCTGGCACCAATATGGTAAGCCCCTAGTAGCTGGTAGCCACCAGACTGCCTAAGGAGGAGACAAACCAGAGCAGGCTGGAAACAAAGTACATCAGTGCTTCTGTACTCTGTAAGATGAAGCCTTTAAGTAGTCACTGTGTATCTAGACTAACTAAGGTAAGGAGACCCACTGAAAATAAAAGGCAGTCAAATACTTTGCTAAAACAGGCCAACTTTATCCATAGCATTCCCTTTATCTACTATGTTACTAATCTGAGGGGGGAAAAGTTTGAGAGTTCACATAATAATGCGAGGGAATGGAGTACAAGAATGTTGGCTCCTTAAAGTATGAAATATATTTATGGTTATATTGACAAACACTCCTTCATGGGAAAAGTAGTGTGTGTTTCATATTCCCATACACCCCCCTCTTGGAGTATACCACAGCCTGATTTAGAGACCATTGATGATATCAGATCAGACTCTCCCCATGAATGTGACACTTTGCTTTTGGAGGCAAAGTCAGATTACTCTATTCATTACTACCACCTCCATCCCACTTACTCCATCCTCAGATGAATTTGACCAATCTTAAACTGAGTTACTCAAATCAGAATTCTATAAATTAACTCATGGCAGGGTTCTTCATCAATCAGTAGGTCTATTGGTGCATGTTGACATTCTTTTGACCAACCAAACCAGAGATCCTTCTCCCTGGTGTTAGGTCTACACTTTTTTTTTCAGCAAGGCAATTTCAAATTCCATTTTATTTGCACCTATTTTATTTCAATAATTTTCTCCGTTGGAGACATTAGTTTCAGAGATTATTGCCATATTTTTTTCTCTTTTATTCCTTTTCATTGGTTATGTTTAATAAGTGTGTTGAGTTTTTAAAAGACATTATAATGAAGATACACCATAACAATATAAATGTTTGTCAGGAAGAATAAAGATAGATATTAAATCTCTAAGAAAAATACACAAAAATATTTCCTTAGTAATAGCTTTTATATACTTACTTTTTCCACTTCTGTCCTCTATTTATTTAACTAAGATAGCTAATATTTTTTAAAATGTAATTTCTTTAGACTAATAATAACATGCTAATTAGGCTTGAAAATGGCTAATCACCTCAATTTCTAGAGCATAGTGATTTATTTTGAAAAAAAAACATAATAATTTTTGCTATTTTTTTATATTGCCTTCATGGACTAAGACACACTAGAATAGGAGGGAAATATTATTACATTTTGGAGGGTATTTTGGATTGCTTTATAAGGGGATATTGTAAACATTTACTGTTTTGGATAACATAGGCCAGTTCAAAATAAATAATATGCAACTTCAAGGATTTAATCAGAAAAAGATTCACCCCTTCTTTCTTCACTGTTCTTAAAATGTATACTGTCAGAATACAAATGATTATGGAAGTGATATTTTCAAGGCCCACAGAATTTCTGGATATTTCTCTGAATCAAAATGAAGGGCATTGCTGAAACATGAACTTGCCAGTATTCCTTATTTTGTAGAGTCCAAGGTTTCTTGGACTTTGGGAAGGGTGTTGTTGTCCTCAAGGCTGCACTGCTTATTTTTTGTCACAAAGCACTTTGATACATCAATATTATACTACATATATTAATAAATAATAATGCTTGTCAAACCACAGGCCTTGGCTCTTTCTCCACAGTATGTTTTGTAGTTGTTGTTCTTTTTTTTGAGCAGCTCTCTATTATCTCAGATGTTGTTTTAATTAAGTAGGAGCCTCCAAGGGGTAGAGATTTTCAAGGGCCAGTTCTATCACTCCTCCTATCTATCACAATTTTGTTCTAGAATTTCAAACTGATTACCATTTGAACCCGACTTGTCAGAGGGATTTGATGTGATTACTAAAAGGCAAAGACTTGCCGCTTTCAACATCACAGCTGTGACAATAACAAGACAGGCTGAATGTATTCACACTCACAGCCTTAACATGATTCACATGGCTTTGCTATTAAATTCTGTCTGAACAATGAGATGCTTATATAGGTGGGAAAAGTTAACTGCTCAACAAAATTTTTCCATATATGATTCTGGCAATTTTTAAAAACAATATTCTTGGCTATTATTACTAAGCAGAAATTACTAATTTTAAAATAGTCTTTCAGAACAGAGGTGGCCATAGATATTAGTCTTTTCTGATATGACCAGGCCCTGCTGAAACCCCAACTAAATGCCAGTTGTTTACATGAAATCCAAATCAAAGAAGTAATCAGAGGGCAGCAGCAGAGTGGAAAATTAACTACGTGGAAAGCCAGATTGTAAGATAAGGGAAGGATTAAGTCCAGAGACAAATTATATATACCAGAATTTTTTTTTTTGACCATGCTTTTGACAATTGAGAAGTAGCTCCCAGGATTTACGTAATATGTAAACATTTGGATAATTGAAAGCAATCACAGGAAAGAGAATCATTTTTCTTCTGACCTGGCAAGACCTCCACCATTCTTTCATACTGATTATACGGGGCCTAGAATGATCCTCTTTCAAAGGGACTAATAGAGGCACTTGGAAACAGTGGTCATTATGTCCTACTTTCATAATGTATCCTTAAATATCAATGTTTCTGTCTCAATTCTGAAAACCCTATCCACTCTCACTTCTAAAAGGTGAGGAAACCTTAAGAAATTTTAAAATGTGTCTTGAATTAATTAATTAATTAATTTTTACACTTAAGTTCCTAGCTATTTCTATCCCTTGCTTCACTAGGGAAGGCTTCATTTAACAAAAAGATGAACGTATTTTTAAAACTGGCTTGCTCATTTCTATTTCTCAGTTTTTTCTCTGGCAGTGGACATACACAAGTGATTCTTTAAACAATATTTCTGTTGCGAAACATAATTTACTCTTGTAAATAATGTTTTACATAATTGTATATAATGTTCTCTTGTTTTGGCTCATTTCATTCCTCATAATTTTAGATAGGTCTTTCCATGTGTGTGTGTTTTTTTTTAATTAACCCACTTGTAATTTCTTATGAGGGAGTAATATTCCATCACAATCATATACCACAACTTGTTTACCCATTCCCCTATTATTGGGCATTCCCTCAACTTCCAATTACCTGTCAATACAAAGAGGGTTGCTATAAATATTATAGAACATCTCGTTTATTTTCATTTTCCCCTGATAACCTTAGTAAACAAACCTACTAGTTGTATTACTGGTTCAAAGGATGGATATAGTTTGATATCTCTATGGATATAATTCCCGATTGCTCACCAAAATGGTTGGATTTGTTCAGTTTTGCAGCAGTTTTAGTGTCCCCAGTTTTCAATATCTGAAACATTTGTCATTCTACTCTTTTATGATTATAGCCAACCTGATAGGTGTGAGATATCTCAGTTGTTTAGATTTACATTTATCTTATAAATCATTTGTAGCACTTTGCCACATAGTAATATATAATTTTGACTTCTTCATACAAAAACCATCTGTTCATATATGTGACCGTTTATCAATTCGGAAATGCCTCATATCCTTATAAATTTGTCAACTTTTTTTCTCTGTCTTTCTGTGTGTATGTGTGCATGTGTGTGTGCGTGCACACTCTAAGGAGCTTTTAGAAAAGAGTATTTAGTAAATTGGTACAATATAGTGAATCTG
Source organism: Monodelphis domestica (assembly GCF_027887165.1). Lineage (NCBI taxonomy): Eukaryota > Metazoa > Chordata > Mammalia > Didelphimorphia > Didelphidae > Monodelphis > Monodelphis domestica. The sequence continues at coordinate 522,904,034 of NC_077229.1, read as the reverse complement.
TTTGTTCAAAATTTCTCCCCAAAGGCAGTGTTAAACTCTCAATGTAAGACACATTGCTTCATTATTACAAACAGAATTATGGGTAAAATGGTCTCAAAATTAGAGAATAAGTGGAGCAAAAAGATAACCCATAACATCCAGTTTCTGGACGATCTGTCATAGAGGGGGTGTTCCTGAAGTTCACTATGCATCTATGTCCATCTAGTTTTGACTTCTGATTCAGACACTTGCCATGGCATTTACATACATGTCTAAGATATTAATGGCAAAATGCAAAGTCTGACTTTCCATGAACCCTTTATAGTTTACAAGCTTTGCACAATAGACAAAATGATTAGAGGCCCTAGCAAGAGGAGATCTAGACAAGGTGGAGGAAGTTTCACCCCTACTCCAAGGTAGTTTCTTCTTCAAAGGATTCCTGAAAGTTATTTTTGGGTCATTCTCTTAAATGTATTTATTCTCAACATGCTTGATAATTTACAGATGACCCTTTGGGTGTGTAGACAAGATTACCTGTCATATAATAACATGATTCTTTTGAAAAAATCAGTACAGTTGAAGGAATTTTCTACACTTAGAATAAGGGCTTAAAATTTATTTCTTGGACATGTTACTGTCTGCTTTATATAGTATTGAGTAAACCAGTAGCCCTTCTTTTATATTTTAAAGGGTCATATAAAACCACTGAAGTCTTTTTGTGGATTTAAGACATTTATTTTTATGTTTTTATTTATTTTCATTTATTTAATATTTATTTATTTACTTAATTTATTAAATACATATTTATTTAAAACATGTGGATTTAAGATAAATCCACAAACTGAATTCATCCAGAGAAAATTCAGTTTTCATTTATATAAATAACAGAGGAGCATGACTATGAATAATGACATAACATAGATTTATGGGCTAAAATGTGTGGGTATACATTTTATGTGGTACACATAAAGGTGCACGGTGTTTCCAGTCCTTGAGGAACTTCAACTTCAATTCAGTTTTTTATTGTTTATTTGTTTGTTTGTTTGTTTTGGTGGGGTTTGTTAGTCGAGAGTCAGAGAAGAAGATGGAGGCACAGATATTCCAGCATGCTAAGCTTCCTTAGACGAGCAGCAAGAAGTGAAATTAGATCATTCTCTACCGTATTCAACAGTTAAAATTAGTGGATAGTGGAGGGCTTTTTTGCTGTCTAAAAACATGAGCTGCTTAGAGATGGACTAAAGCTCATCAGTGTCATGAAGTACTGTCCAGAGTGGAAGTAGGATGGGATAAAGGTACCAGAGACAGAGTTGGCAAACCCAGCACCAGAGCAGATGAAAACAACTGCAACCCTGAGTGAGAGTAAGTCAAAGCTAACCCTTTCTTTCTTTCTTTCTTTCTTTCTTTCTTTCTTTCTTTCTTTCTTTCTTTCTTTCTTTCTTTCTTTCTTTCTTTCTTTCTTTCTTTCTTTCTTTCTTTCTTTCTTTCTTTCTTTCTTTCTTTCTTTCTTTCTTTCTTTCTTTCTTTCTTTCTTTCTTTCTTTCTTTCTTTCTTTCTTTCTTTCTTTCTTTCTTTCTTTCTTTCTTTCTTTCTTTCTTTCTTTCTTTCTTTCTTTCTTCTATAGAACAAAATGCTAGAGAAATCGACCTAGGGCCTAAATCTGAAAACCTTTACTTGATGTATCAAGGCTGCTCCCCCCATATATAGAAAGAGAGTAAGATTATATGGTGCTACTGGATGTACACATATATTACTAAGCCTTCCTCCACCCATCCTTCTTCAAGTGAGACTGTATTTCTTGTCAGAGACTCACAAAAATGTAGTTTAAAAAAAATTTACCAGGGCTTACTTCATCAGAGAAGAAATATCATTTACCCTTCTGTTGATTCAGTATTGTTTGGCTTTTTAACTCAAGGAATAGATAAAAACGTTTCAAGTGTTTCTATATATTAAACTTAGAAAAACCAACAGAGATACCACTGTGTTATCTCATTCTCACCTGCTCTTGTCTTACAACAAGCTCTCAATCCAACAAATGGCCAGGGAAAAGGCATGAAGGACAGTAGAAAGGCCAATTAGTTTATAGCCCAAAGTACCTAATACTGTGTTATTTAGGAGAAAGGTTAAACTCAAGTCATAAAGGGCATTTAATTACTTGTTACATGCAAAGTCTGGTCCTAGTGACCTAGGCTTTGCTTACGCTATTTAAGTTTTTAAATAAAAATGCATATGATGGCATTGAGAAGATGCATATCAAATTAGCAGTAGATGACACACTTGAAACAGTTAAAGAATATATTGGATGATAGAGAAATGAAGCAAAATAAGAGATTCAACCACTGATTGAATCTGATAAAATGAAATGTAATGGGGACAAATAGTAAGTCTTACATTTTGCACCCCCCAAAAAAACAACTTCACAAATATGGAAGATGAAATATGGAGAAAGAGAAGTTTTTCTTTAAAAGACCTGGGTATTTTAGAGGAATCCAAGTTCCATGTGAGTCAACAGTGTGATAAAGAAGCCAAAAATGCATTTTGGGGGTGCATTGAAAGACTTTTCAATCCCTGTAATTATTACTGGCTACCACAACATGTATATGATGGCTGTTTTAAACCTCAATTACATGAACTTCACAGTCAACACCACTTTGTTCATGTATAGAACATTGGTAAGTCCAAAAGTAATGATTCATTTCATTCCAATCAATATCTATGGAAAGAATAACACTCCATTTCATTTATTTTTTTTCTTTTTGTAGCAACTTATCCAAGAGTAAAATGTACCATAAGGGGGAAGGAAGACTATAAGAGAGATTCTTTTTATACTACTTGAAATAAAGAATGATTGATTTTTGAGGATGTGTTACACAGTAAGTTAATATTATCCACTTTTTGAGGAGACAGAGATATGACTCAAGATCAAATAAAACCTCAGGTAGTAAAGCAGGGTGCATACTAGTTGCTCTTAGATTGGTTTAATATTATTTAAAATGGGTTTTAGATTCTCTGCCAACCTATAGTCCAACATATCATCATGTTTTTATTGGCCTGATTGTACCTTTAAGATTAATGGAAACAGTGTCAGAATAATTTTCTACTTCTTGGGATCATTGTGGCCTTAGGCAAAGCATTTAATTTCTTTGGACCTCAGTTTTTTCATGTGTAAAATTAGGAGAGTAGTTGATCTCTATGGTTCTTTTTGGCTCTAAATTTATGGTTTTAAGTATGTCTCTATTCAACTGGTAAATCAAATCTTTTAGACCTTTAACTAAAATGTAAGCAGACTCTCATATAGTCTGTAATTTTATGTAATTTAGATGCTATTTCTTAAGAGAAGGGAAACTATAACCATTTCCTGGAATAGTCATTATATTCCTTTTTTAAACTGATAATAATGGTAAGGAAACCCCCAAATAGTGTTTCTTATCAAAAACTTTCTGAAATAAAGAAAATTTATAAGTACATGCCAATGCAAAAAAGAGAAATAAAAGATATTTGACAAGTATTTTAATTTCCTTAATGATAAGGACATTATAACAGATATCTGAAATTGCATAACATTTTTAAATTTTCAGAATTAGGAAAGAGTATCTTGATAATAAGCAGATTGCATTAAATAATATTACATATTCACTTCTTATTCAAAGAGTGAAGAATGCAGTTTTCTTAAGCATTATTATTGTCTGTGGATGATAGAAGAATAATAAAAGGGGCTGTGGAGGATATGAGGTAATTTTATTTTTATCATAGGTTTGAAAGGAACATTTCACCCAGAGACATGTGGTAACACTTTTAAAAATAATTTTAGAGTTTAGTCTTTCCAAAAGTTGAAATATTTATAGCATGATTTTGGTAAAATAATTTCTGCCAATCTATCAGTGTTTATAACCATGATATCTAGTCATGTATTTTATAGTAGTTTTAAAAATATTAATGTATAATAGTAAGATTTGCCTTCAGGAAAATATTAGAATTTTGAAATTACCTCCTATTGCCTCGGGAAACAAGAAAGAATAAGAGAAATTTGTCCAAATACCTTTGGCTGGGGATGTTGGAATGCAGAAAAATAAAATACTCCAGAAAATAGTTTGTTTTTTCTTTTTCAAGGAAAGAATTTACAGATGATTTTGATCTTGTTTGATATGGTCATGTACCACTATTAATTAACCTCTTTAATCACTGAAATTATTGATTTAGACTATATAATTACTGCATGGTTGTTCAATATACAGGCAATTGTAACAATGCCTGAAAAGAATTATCAACTGTTCTACAGTAGTTTAAATTGATGTACATCAAAGCAATTTAGAGAAGCAGGGGAATCTTTCACATTTGTATTCTACCTAACATATGACATATCTAATAATCCAAGATTCTCCAGTGCAAATTACAGGCAGCATGATTTAATTCTCAATAATGAAGTAGAAAATGCAGAATATTAGAGAATTAGAAACAAACCATTAAATGTATATCCTCGAGCATGAACAAGACTCCTAAAATGTTAAAATAAAATCTGAACTAAAGTTGATCTGCCTTCTGAGTGCAGATAACAGAGTACTGATTCTTCTTGCTCCTTGGGTAATTTCACTGAAGCTTGCTTTCCCAGTACAGCTATTGCATTGAACCATGAGTTGGGATAAAATTAGCATCTACCCAGAAACACAATCATTAAATTTTCTGAGTGAGCATTTGCATCTCAGAAATCCATAAAACCTGCAAACATTTCAGATCAAGGCTTGATTTATTGTATTTTTTAATTGTCTAAACTTAATTAAATGATAGAGAAAATTATTTACTCAAATTAAAATTTAAAATCCATCAAATGTAGATTTTTCCATAGAAAACCAGTTGTTAAATATTTAACAACACACCTATGTTTGAAGGCATATTTTCTGCATTTAATCTAATATTTTTACCCTTTTCATAATGACATTCACATTTAAGAAAAGAATATAGCTCAAAGTGGAGTATTTCTCCATTAAACTCTTTAGATTTATTCTTTCCTAAGTGCTCTCATTTTGTCTTATAAGCAACTCATCAGGTAGCAAACATTTATCAAACATGTAAGACACACAGTATACAAAGACAAAAATGAAATAATTTCTTCTACCAAGGAGATTACATTTACTTAAGAGTGAATAGATATTTGTATACATACATATAAATGCATGCATATAAATATAAATATAGAAATATACATTTATGAGTAATATTATATATAGTCATAATATTATATGAGTATAACCTTATTATAATTTTATATCTCTATATAAATATATTCCATTTCTATTTAATTTAATGTCATCTATGGCCCCTGATAACAGTATCATTACCTGAATATTTTTAAAGGAAGGCTTAAGATCAAGTTGAATGCAACAGAATAAGATGAAAATGGTAGTGGAAAAGACCAGGAGAAGGTAGTTTGGAATGACTATTTCAAATGTAGAATGAAGGAGTGAAGGAGTTGCCACAGAAAATGGGAGGGAGGGTTCAAGGGCTGATAGTACCAGAAGTCTACTCTCATCAGACATAGGATAAAGAGAGGATAAAAAGCCTACACAATTGGAAGACTAAAAAGGTCCTTAATGTACAGAGAAATAAGAGGCAGATGGGATGAAATAAAGGAGAGACTAAGGAATAAAGCATATATCAAGAGGTGAAGGTTGAGGTGAGGGGATAGGCAGGGAATCTTAGGATAAGATAGGGGATTGATTTTTATATTCAAACTCATATCATGAAGTAGGAGGCAGAGCTGTGAGGATAAGGAAGGAATTTTTGGAATGGTGGATAGAATAATAATTAATAGACAAGGAGGAAGAGACAAGGGAAGGAACATGAAAAAGCAGGCCAATTAGGAACTAGAAGGGCAAAGGGTGAGATTAAGGGAGGATTTGAGGGAAGTAGTGTGAATTGGAGAAGTATTGGTCAAAGGAAATTAGATATCTCGGGAGCGATACAGTAGAATGAAAGAAAAAAAGGTGGGTAAAGAGTGAGGAAGAACAAAACACATGGAAGTGCACAGCTAGTAATATAAATTGAGTTTAATGAGATTAATTCATCCATGGGAAGAAAATTGATACCAGGAAGGATAATAAAACAGGTTATTTCCAAGAAATGCATCAAAAGTGAAAATGAGAGAAATAGAGTAAAGGTGAGGAGTTGGAGCAGAATATAATACTCCTCAGAAGATCCAGAAAAGGCACAGGTAGCAGTAAATTTTAAGGAAAAAACAAAGGGTATATAAATGGAAATATCTGACAAAATAATAATAATGGGAGACTTTGATTTCCCCTCTCAGAACTAGATAAATCTAAACAAAAGTATGCACAAAGTTAAAAAAAATGGAAAGAATCTTAGAAAAGTTAAATATGATAGATATCTGGGGAGTCCACACACACACACATGCACATGAGACTAGATCTAAGCCTGAGCATCAACATAATCTAAACATAGTTCTGATGGGATAACTGGTTTAGATAGCATGAATATCATTCCAAAGTCTTACTTTAACACCCATCATAACTATGGACATAATTCTGAATTTTTGAAGGGTTATGGCATTGGAACAAAAGTTTCACTGGGTATGACCAAGCTGGAAAGAGTTGGTTTTGGAAAGAGTATGGTCCTAGGAATACATTGTATCTACTGCCTAAGGAGCAATCTAGGTAAATATGGACCTGATAATGAATGTTAATTGAGAATTAAATGAATCAAGTTGATAAAATTAAATGCTGATAGGAACATAGAAAAATTAATATTACATTAGTAGAATAGCTAGAATATTTTTATATAAAACAAGATGGAAATATATATTAAGAGTTAAAAGCTGTTCATGTTCATTGATCTAGAGATCCCATTATTCAGGAAAGGCTTTGAAGGTAGCACTGAGAGGATAAGAAGCTTTTATAGTGAAAATACTCATTGAATCTTTGTAATGTTAAAATAACTAGAAATAACACACATGCAATAAGTGAGAGAAATGACTGTACATGTGGTATTTAAATGTAGTGGAATGTATTATCTTTTTATAAATGCCAAATATTGGAAATAAAAAGATAAGGGAAATATATGAATAGATGAAGGGAAAATAAGAATAATACTTAGTAAGATTACCTTAAAAATTAACAGTGATAAAATTAAGAGAAAAAAGCATCTAAGTAAAACAAATACAAAGGGAACCCAGAAATAAAGACTTTATATTAGCAAAAATTGAAGTTTTTGAATATTTTCATGCATTTCTTTATTCATTTGTTTGGTGCTGATATTAGATATTAAATATATAAATAATTTATTTTTAAATAATAAAGAAGGTAACCAGATATTTCAAATGCTAGAAATGAGGAAGGAACATATTAAAAGCATAGAATGCAGGTTGTACAAGATACAGAGTCAAGAAATAGAATAACATACATGGTGAATAACAAATAGCTCCATTTATCTTAAATGTAGAGTGAGTGAAAGGGGCATAATCAAACAATCAATATTTGTTAAGTGCCTACCCTATGCCCAGCTTCAGGCTAAATACTGTGGTGGTGGGGGAACAAAGAAACAACAAAAAATATTAAGGCCCATCTTTCTAGGAACTCACAGTACAATGAAGAAGACAACATATAAACAACAATGTTCAAAGAAGCTATAGACAGAAAAAAAATAAATTTATCAATATGTGGAAGGCACTAGAAATAAAGTAGATAAGGAAATGAATTATGAAAAACGTTATCCAGGTAGCAATTATAAAGTGCCTACTATGGTACACTGTGCTAAAAACTGAATATGTAGAAGCAAAGAAAGTACCTGTTCTCGAGGATCACAATGTATATTGAAGTAAAAAATGAAAATAACTATGCATAAACAAGACATATAAAGGATATCTTGGAGATAATGAAGAGATGAAAGTCAGATCAGGACAAGCTGACAAAAGTCTCTGATGGTTAATAAGCAGAAATATTAACTGCAACTTTTTCAGGACAAGATACTATTTTTGTCACCAAAAAGAGTGCAGTTATTAATATTCTTGTATGAGCATTTTCCTTTTAATCTCGTTGGGGTACAAAACCAGTAGTGCTATGGAGGGATCAAAGGGCAGACAGTCTTTTAGCACCCTTTGGCCATAGTTCCAAATTTCCCTCCAGAATGGTTGGATCAATTCACAACCCCACCAGCAATGAATTAATGTCCCTACCTTGCCACATCCCCTCCAGCATTCATTACTTTCCTTTGCTGTCATGTTAGCCAATCTGCTAGGTGTGAGGTGATACCTCAGAGTTGTTTTGATTTGCATCTCTCTGAATATAAGAGATGTAGAACACTTTTTCATGTACTTAGTTTTGATTTCTTTGGCTGAAAATTGCCTATTCATGTCCCTTGCCCATTTACCAATGGAGAATGGCTTGATTTTGTGTACAACTGATTTAGCTCTTTATAAATTTGATTAATTAGACATTTGTCAGAGGTTTTATAATGAAGATTTTTCCCCAACTTATTGCTTCCCTTCTAATTTTGGTTACATTGGTTTTGTTTGTACAAAACCTTTTTAATTTAATGTAATCAAAATTATTTATTTTGTATTATGTGACTTTTTTTTAACTCTGGCTTGTTCTTAAAATACTTCCCAAAGATCTGACATGAATACTATTCTGTGTTCACTAAATTTACTTATAGTTTACTTCCATATATTCAAGTCATTCAACCATTGTGAGTTTATCTTAGCTTAGTGTGTGAGATGTTGATCCAAACCTAATCTCTCCCATACTGTCCTCCAATTTGCCCAGCAGTTTTTATCAAATAGTGGATTTTGGTCCCAAAAGTTGGGAACTTTGGGCTTATCATAGACTGTCTTGCTGAGGTCACCTACCCCCAGTCTATTCCACTGATCCTCCTTTCTTTCTCTTAGCCAGTACCAAATTGTTTTGATGACCACTGCTTTATAGTATAGTTTCAGATATGGTACTACTAGGCCACCTTCCTTCACATTTATTTTCATTATGTCCCTGGATATCTTTGATATTTTGTTCTTCCAAATGAATTTTTTATGGTTTTTCTAATTCAGTAACCTTGCAGTCCCAAATCTCAAACTATACTATAAAGCAATGGTCATCAAAACAATTTGGTAGTGGCTAAGAGACAGAAAGGAGGATCAGTGAAATAGATTTGGGGTAAGGGACTTCATCCAGACAGTCTATGATAAGCCCAAAGATTTCAGCTTCTGGGGCCAAAATTCACAATTTGATAAAAACTGCTGGGAAAAATGAAAGACAACATGGGACAGATTAGTTTTAGATCAACATCTCATACCCTACACAATGATAAACTCATAATGGTTGAATGACTTGAATACAAAGAAGGAAATTATAAGTAAATTAGGTGAACACAAAATAGTATACTTGTTAGATCTTTGGGAATGGAAAGATTTTAAAACAAAGCAGGACTTAGAAAAAAATCACAAAATGTAAAAGAAATAATTTTGATTATAAAAAATTAAAAAGTTTTTGTACAAACAAATCCAATGCAACCAAAATTAGGAGGGAATCAGCAAATTGGGAAACAAAGTTCATAACAACAACCTCTGACAAAGGTCTAATTACTCAAATTCATGAAGAGCTAAACCAATTGTACAAAAAAATAAAGCCATTCTCCAATTGATAAATGGGCAAGGGACATGAATAGGCAGTTTTCAGTTAAAGAAATCAAAACTATTAATAAGCACATCTTATAATCAGAGAGATGCAAACCAAAACAACTCTGAGGTATCACCTCACACCTAGCAGATTGGCTAACATGACAGCAAAGGAAAGTAATGAATGCTGGAGGGGATGTGGCAAAATAGGGACATTCATGCATTGCTGGTGGAGTTGTGAATTGATCCAACCATTCTGGAGGGCAATGCCCAAAGGGTGCGGAAAGAGTGTCTGCCCTTTGATCCAACCATAGCACTACTGGGTTTGTACCCTAAAGAGATAATAAGGAAAAAGACATGTACAAGAATATTCATAGCTGTGCTCTTTGTGGTGGCAAAAACAAATTGGAAAATTAGGGGATGCCCTTCAATTGGGGAATGGCTGAACAAATTGTGGTATCTGTTGGTGATGGAATACTATTGTGCTCAAAGGAATAATAAAGTGGAGGAGTTCCATGTGAACTGGAACAACCTCCAGGAAGTGATGCAGAGCGAGAGGAGCAGAACCAGGAGAACATTGTACACAGAGACTGATAAACTGTGGCACAGTTGAATGTAATGGACTTCTCTTTTAGTGGAAGTTCTGTGACCCTGAATGACTTGGAGGTATCTATGAAAAAGAACACTGTTCACATTCAGAGGAAAACCTGTGGGAGCAGAACCATAGAAGAAAAACAAATACTTGATTAAATGGATCAAGGGGATATGGTTGGGGATGTAGACTAAATGAATATCCTAGTGCAAACATCAACAACATGGAAATAGGTTTTGTTCACGGACACTTGAAATACCCTGTGGAATTTCATGTCAGCTATGGGTAGGCTTGGGGAGGAATGGGAGGGAAGGAATATGATTATTGTAACCAAGGAATAATGTTCTAAACTGACAAAATTAATTAATTAATTAATTAAAAAAATAAAAGCACATTTTGTTGTGGCTTTTAAATTAAGTTCATAACAAGCATATTTCAGTTCTTACCATGTATAAAGCCATACCATAGATATTAAAGAAAAAATAATAATGATATTTTACCTGCAAAAAGTCATCTTTACCTAATTGATTTTTAAAACTTTCATATTCCATTCAGGAGTTATTAACATCAAATTGTATACTGAATGATTATTATTAATTGGGGAATAATTGATAGAAGTTTTACTTGAAAAATAATTGGTCATCATTAATTTGGAGTATGTTTCTGGACATTGATATCTCGAGTAATTAAATATTTAGACACTTTGAGAAATGTAAAATTTTACATGCAAATATTGATGAAAGTAAAATATTTGTGCATTAATAATTTGGATGCCAAATTTAACATTTACAAGTGAAAAAGTTCAGTTTCAGTTTTAATATCTAACTTTTACTAGTGAAAAATATTTATTTATATCACTGATGTACCAGTGAAATGGTTATATGTCAAATCTATAGAAAGGAAATCTATATCTACAATTAAATTTTATATGTCATTGCTTGCAACATTGAAATACATATCTGTGAATGGCATGAAAGTTAAATAGTAATGTATCTGGCTAGAGCAAGCAAATTACTATTCTCAATTAAGCAACTATATGTTGGCTAAGTTTTTGATATGGAAATGTTTTCCACTATAAACTTAATTTCTTTCATATTAAGGAGTTCTTATTTTATGAAAAAATATCTGACAGCTTATTCCAACTCTTGTGAATATCAAGGAAACATGTTAATTTACTTTTAAGCCCTAGATCTCTTAAATAAATTTTTAATAAAAGTAAATGACCATCCTTAGAAATATATAGTCCATTAGGGGAAAAAAAAAGCAAAAACTATTACTTAAACCTCTTAAACAATCTATTTGTGATCTTTGCTTTTCTATTAAAGCTTTCTATGCAAACACACACACACACACACACATAGACAAAATTGTCTTTGGTCATGACAGATTTATCAGATCTCCATACAAAAGGACTAATGAAGTTATGTAATAAGAAAAGACCACAATTTGTATGTTTGGTTGTTGAAATATAAGATGTCTTGTACCTAAACACTGCATATAGGGGGTTTTAATTCTTACCAGTCCCTGCCCAAAGGAAAGAAAATGTCATAAGAATGTTTATCAGGCATCCATTGCAAGCAATAGTTTTTCAGAACATAGACATTCACTTCCTCTATAGGATGACCTTTGGGGGGCATCTGAGATTCATCTTCCATGAGAATATAATGTTACAATTGCTGAGGGTGACCGTTAGCATAGACCTAGGTTGTCCTGTAAATTCTTCAGGAATCTATGTGAATTGTTGAACTCTTTGAACTACACATCTAATATCTTAAATTTGTTAACCCCATAAATGATAGTCAAAGAGTATGTTATGTTCTTCACTACACTAGACCAATCTTTGCTGTCTCCCTGTCTACAGAACCAAAATATTGCAATCTTTCATTGTATTGTATTGTAAACACACATTATTCCTCCCATCTCACATGATATATATAATCATCTAATCATACTATCAATTTTGTTGTGTTAACTTGGAGAAATCATTATACTCTTGTTTCAGTTGTTACTCACCACACAGCTTTTCATACAGGAGTTTCTCCATTTTGATGACAAATCAAGCTGTTCACTTGCTCTTTCTTTAGGAGATGTCTGTCCAAGTATCCAGGCAACCACTTGCCATGGTTTCTTTGACTCCTTGAAGCACAGGAGCAGAAGGAAATTGAAAATATCTATCTTTAGCAGGAATGACTGATTTGAATGATAAAATATATCTAAATCATTGTTAAGTCATGATATCAGCAAAACCTGAGTTTATAAACTATTGATTTTTTTTTCCTTTTTTAGATTTAGAATATTTTTCCTTGGTAACATGATTCATGATACCCTCTTCTCTTCTCCCCACCCTCCCAGAGCTGAAAAGCAATTCCTTTGAGTTTACATGTATTATTGTTCAAAATCTATTTCCATGTTATTCATATTTGTCATTGATTGATCTTTTAACATGAAAAACCTTATCAAATCCCCATCGAACTATGTGATTGATCATTTGTTTTTCTTCTGAGTTTCTACTCCCACAGTTCTTTCTGTGGATATGGATAGCATTCTTTCTCATAAGTTCTTCTAGATTGTCCTGGGTCATTGCATTGCTGCCAGTAGAAAAGTCTGTTATGTTCGATTGTACCATAATGTATCACTCTCTGTGGTACAATGTTCTTCTGGTTCTACTCCTTTTGCTCTGCATCAATTGCTGGAGGTCTTTTCAGTTCACATGGAAGTCCTCCAGTTCAATATTCCTTTGAGCACAATAGTATTCCATCACCATCAGATACCACAATTTGTTCAGCCATTCCCCCATATTTTGGACACTCCCTCATTTTCCGTTTTTTTTTTTGCCAACACAAAGTACAGTTATAAATATTTTTTTACTAGTCCTTCTACTTATTATCTCTTTAGGGTACACACCCATCAATGCTATATCTGAGTCAAAGAGTAGGCTTTCTTTTAATGCCCCTTGTGCATAATTCCAAATTGCCCTCCAGAATGGTTGGACCAATTCACAACTGCACCAGCATAAACTTTTGATTTCTTAAAGCATTTGCTGGTATAGAAAAGATGGAATGAGGTTAGAAAAAAGCTATCATATATTTTGGAAGCAAAGTGATGTGAATACACCAAAATAAATTAAAGGTTTTTTTCCTTGATTTTTATAATAATTCCTAAATTTTATAGCTCCCTTCTTCAAATATATTTCATATTTTCAAATTATTTTAAAAAGAGAGGTGGGAAAAACATTTTTGAATACAGTGAATATCATAAAATGGAATAAAAATCTCATATTCTGGTCTCTAATTTTTAAACTGTTAAAATATTCTTGTGTGAATGGATATTATTTTATTTGTATTCCCTGAAACCTACATAATTATATCTATCTAGATATAGATATATAACTATATCTAGCATAATGTTATTTTTTTTGCTTGAAAACATTTACAGTTTTTCATCTACTACTACACTATATTTCCTGGTATTTTAGGCAGATTTTGTTCATTAATCTGAGTAATTCTTTCTATTTACAAAGCAAAATCTTAGATTTCATTTTATCTTAAATCAACATTTATCAATCTCTAAGTACAGCCAAGAATTATATGTTTTTAGAATGGATTTTTCAAGTGCTGATTATTAACAGAAATGAGAGAAGGGTTTATTTAAATTGGCTAAGAAACCTAGTTCAGTCAAATGTTTCAGGAACCTACACTACAAAAACAAATTATTTCTTTTGCCAAGATTCACCAATCAATCAGTAAGCATTTATTAAGTACTTATTATGAGCTATGTTCTGTGGGAACTTTTCTCTGCTGAGGATATAAAGACAAAAATAAATTATTTTCTATCCTCAAGGAGCCTGGGTTCTATTGAGAGAGAAATGTGTACATAAAATCTTACACAAAATTACTTGGTTTTAGCTGGGAGGATTAGAAAATATCTTAACTTTCCTACCTTTTTTATCTCTTTGAGATGCAGAACTCCTCTTTCTGAGTCAAAGAATATGCACAACTTTATAACACTTTGGACATAATTGGAAAGTTCACTCCACAACATTCAATCCAGTTCACAACTCCATCAACAATTCATTACTGTACTTAATTTTCTATATCCTCTCTAGCACTTACCATATTCCTTTTCTTTCATCTTTGTCAATCTGATGGGTATGAGGTCATACATTAGAACTATTGTAATTTCTATTTATCTAATTGTTAGTGATCTAGAGCATTTTATATGACTATTGATAGCTTTGACTTTTTCTTCTGAAAGCTTTTTTATATCTTTTAGCCATTTATCAGTTGAGGAATGTCTAATACTAGTTTAAATATACATTTGTCAAACTATAAAATGGAGCAAATGAGAATAGAAAAGTATTTCACACAAACCCATAAAATGTTAATGAAACAGAGTTCATCACCCCAAGTTAGTTAGAGTAGAATTAACCCTTCCTAAAAAATGGAAAAGATGGACAGACATTATTACATCAGAAAATAATATATATATGTATATATATAATATAAAAAACCTTACAGAGATTATCTTTGAATGAGAAGGCATTACTTGCAAAAATATAAGCTAATGGTCAGTATATATCAATATATTTATTGAATATAATCAAAAGTGTTTGATAGTCATAGAAGGGTTTTTAATTCCATTCTGAGGTCTTGATTATTTCATAGACTCCATTCAGAAGTAAAACACTTTTGTTTATATTCAATAAAAATTATATAGTATTTGCATAAATATATATCTATAGATAAATGCATATTCAATATGCATATTTTATATAAAAATCACATTAATTTGTATACAGACATATAATAAAAATCCCATTATTAAAGAAGTAGAGACTTCAGGTTTGTGCTATCATACCCAGCTTCATAAGTAATATTTATATGGACTCAAACAATACCTTAACAAATAATTTTTTAACAAGTGGCTGACTTATTATGAACTGTTTATGGAAATAGAGGAGTTTGTTATAGCAATCCGGACTGGGTCTCTGTCACCTAAAAGGAGAGAAATATTATTATCCTTCATGAACTCAGATTTATTAATCGATGATGATTATGCAAATATAAAATTTACATTCTCCACTACCACCATTACAATTAATATAAATTATATGAGTATGAGAGTTTTAAAACATATTTTTCTATCTCTTATTTTTATAGAGTACAGATTTCTACCTATATGTCTCTTCCTACTACCTCTCTCAGAGGCTTCTCTTATAAGAAAGAAACATAGGATATAAAATGACTGTTTTTCCATTGAAATTTATTTATTTATTTAATTAATTCAGACTATTTTTCCCTGATTACATGATTCATGTTCTTTCCTTCCCTCCCTCTGCCTCCCATAGTCAAAGAGCAATTCCACTGGGTTTTACATGTATCATTGTTCAAAGCTTATTTACATGTGATAGAGTGATCATTTAGTGACAATATACTAAAGAGTATCAATATAAAACCAAAAGCAGATATCTTATTTCAAGAAGAAACAATAGAAATCTTTCAGTAAGATAAATGGGAAGGGAAGTATGTCCATTAAAGAAATCATTATTTTTAAATAGTTCTAAAAATACCAGCTATAAGTAAAGAAAAAAGAGTAAGGAAGAAATATAGACAAAGAAGAAAGAAATATTATTAATATTTACCAGTGATTAAATGATTTAAAGCCCTATATAGTGTCATTAAAAACTATTTAAAATTATTAATCTAAAGAATGAAATAGGATATAAAATAAGCCCACAAATATTTCAGTATTTCTAAATAATAGCAACCATCCCCAATAAGAATAGGAGATAATAAGAATTCCTCTGTAATTTTTATTTTGGGCTTCATCAAACGTGAGTCTATTGAATTCACTTATTTCTGATTCTTTCATGTCTAGTCTGGTCTACTGACCTACTTTAATATTTTTAACCAGTACTAAATCCTATTGGCAATTATTGCTTTATAAAATATCTTGAAGTCTGTAAGTGTTATATTTTTAGAACAAGTGGTGGGCTTCCATTGTAAGTTTTTTTGTATGATATTTTATTAAATGCAATTTATTTAAATGAACATTGTCTGCTAGATCACTAAAATAAATTCTTTGGTATTGGGAGAATGTGAGTTAGAGTTTTCATTAGGGAATATTCCACAGAGTACATTGAACCTACAGTAGCTTTTCTGGCCTTTATCAAGGAGAAGATTGTGTTTCAGATGCTATTACGTTGGCCAAATAAATAATAAAATTCAAACTATCAACTTTGCCTTATGAAATATGGGTAATTTTATCTTCTATAATTTTAAAATAATTACTGAATCCTTGCTTAACTATGTATACAGAGATCTGGCATATAAATAACTGAAAAAAGAAAGTTGTCATTTGATATAAAGCTATAGAAATAGAGACCCTTTGTAAAAATTTTCTTTTGCATTCATATTCTTACATTAAAGGACTAACAGTAATACTATTTTGTATTTAAACTGCTGTTTCTTCTCATAGCTTTGGAGATTAATTTAGGTGACATTCTGAAGTTTTAGAACACAAAACAATCTAAATGACATGGCCAATTACTTTCTATGATACAGTCAAACTAAAGCTTATCAGTCTTTTCTTCATCAGGCCTAAATAACTTCATCATTTTACAACTAAAGCCTTTCTTTTACCATGACTTGGTCACTCAGGATGCATTCCAAGCCTCTTTTTTTTGTCTATTGAGCTAGAGTAACTGTTTATGTGTTTCCCTCACATATATGTGTGTGTGCTCTGGACTATATATATATATATATATATATATATATATATATATATATATATATATACACATAAATGTTGAGGTTAACAGTGTTTGGAAAATTAAAAACTGACCAAGAGAAATATGACTCTTTTCTATATCTTCTTAAAGTAATTATTTAACATATATCTGAAATCATATACATTAAAATAGCATTTTTAGCTTCAGAGGTTTCTGGAAGAAATTTTTTACAACTAGATATTGTATCCAACCAGTAATATAAAACAAATATAGGTATCACTGATGTTTGATATTAAATTATAAGAGAAAAGCTACTGAAAGATGGTAAAAAATGCTGAAAGACTATAAACCAGTCCTTTACTGGTCATTATTTGCAATAGCAACACAAAGCAAAAGAGTGATATGTTCACAATTCCAAATATAAGTAACCTCTCTTTGTCCCCATAGGGATAGTGATTCAATGAAGATGGAAGAGGCTAACTTTCAGATTGAGCTGTTTATCCACTAACTCAAATTCTGAAGCCCGACCCTATTGATTAAGAGAAAAAAATTCTGAGAGGAAGAAGAGGATTCCATTAGCCATCTTGGCCATTAGAAGGAATCATCAGGCATTGACAGAAAGGACTTGAATGAATAGTAATGATCTGTAACTAGGAACATTTGAGATACTCAAGTTATAAGAGGTATTGAATCTGAGTTGTTCAATAAGTAATCTCAGAAAGAAGAGACAGGCACTCTTCTTCCTTTTCACTCTCCCTATTTGGCAAAATCAAAGGTTTTTGTGTATTATTTCCATATTTCCATTTCCCAATGTTAATTGTACCTATTAGGATGTTTGAAAGAACACTGGGGATTTGGTAGCTAATCCTTTGAAATAAATGAAATAAAACAGAAGACTGCTGTATTTTATTAATGAGCAGATATGTTTAAGGGAGAAGATGGGAATTGTTCTTTTTAGAGACATAAGTTTTCTATTTTTTTTCTAAGAGAAAGGTTATACTGAGCCCTGGAGTTGTGGAGAGGTAGAGACAGAAGTTATGTTAACTTGGACAAGACATGCAAAAATACCTGGTGATATCCCTAGATTTCTTCACTTTTGTAAAGGAGACAATGAGCACAAAAAGAAATACATTGTAGAGGAAAGATTCTGCCTTGATTTTAGGGGGAGTCCTAGGGTTATATATTTTTTGAAAGATAAACTCTGAAGCGTAGGTGAAAACAAGTGGGCTTCACAGGTGTAGTGGCCCAGCTGGATGGCTTCAATTGCAGATGTGAAG
Source organism: Monodelphis domestica (assembly GCF_027887165.1). NCBI lineage: Eukaryota > Metazoa > Chordata > Mammalia > Didelphimorphia > Didelphidae > Monodelphis > Monodelphis domestica. Next base: position 522,885,840 of record NC_077229.1, on the reverse strand, counting down.
TTAAAACTGTTACACAACTATAACAAACCAGTGATGCTACAAGTACCCAAATTTGTTCATATATCTCCACTAAATAGTGAAGCAAACTTCAGAATTGCTCTACCTTATTGTTGTTTGTTACCTTAATAATATAACATTTTGAACTATGTTCTTTTACAATTCATAACGTCTTATATTAGGGAAATGGTAGTATTATAATCTGGAAATGGCCTTCTAGTCCAACCTCATCATTTTACCAATGAGGAAATCAAGGTCAAGAAAGCTTAAGGACAGGTACAAGTTCACATACATAACTAGTTGCAAGGAGCCAACAGACCCCCCCTGGCTGACATGGTCACAGTGGAAAGCTGGAAGCTGCAAAGCAGCACCCCCCAGAACAAAAAGCCCCCCACCAACCCACTTTCTGTGACTTCTCTCCAATTTCCCCCTCTAATGGACTTGTTATGATTATTAATCTCTCCCCAATACATGAGAAATAATATGAGAGCAAATACTTATAGGATCAATATGTATATATACCCCCACTTTAATCTCCCTATATTATTAGCCCCAAAAGATTTCAATTACAGAATTAAAGCCCAAAGACTATTGCCCATAACCCCTCCTTTCTCAAGAACAGGACACACTCCAAGGCAATAAACACTGGCCAAATGCTTGAGCACACTAATAATTATTTCCTTACAGTTATCACACTCCAATGAATTTGTTGATGAGCAGAAACCAGGCAGCATTTCTAGGCACTTCAAAGTAACACAAGAAAAACAGAACTTGTAAATTGAGGAAAACTCCAAAATTGGTCTGCTTTAAGTCACCTTTTAATTTTACACCTAGATATGAAGATGTTTTGTTATTCATCTCCCAAGCAATTGTGATTGATAGTGAAAGCTGATCAAAAGCCCAATAATCCTCTCTGCAGGTCAATGGGTACTAACCTACAAATGACTTTATTCACATTATTCATTTACATTACAGAGTATGGTAGAAATGTAGTAAATGATCACAGAATTCTTTGTTGTAGTAACATCACAAGTGTTGTGTATGTGACTGCATAATATTCAATCATAATGTAGAATGTCACATCTGTAGAAAATTGATTGTGTGTCAAAGAAGTATGTACCTGAAAATCTATGTAATAAACAAACCACGGCACTATGGCAGAGCACTGTTTGTGATGCCTGCATACATGGGTCTTAACACATAGTGTTTCTCATCTCCATTATTTGATTTAATTGCTACACCTAGACAGTGATAGCCTTGGACCTTTGGAGAGAGTTGGATGGATCTCAATAACTAGTGAGTAGAAGAGTCTAGATTCAAGTTAATATCAACATCAGTGATTTCCCTGATGTGTGTGGTATTATGATTTTAACAGTTGAGGGAGAAGGAGAAGGGATTAAGGGATGGTGAAGTGGAGAGAGAGATGACCAATGGTGAGTGAAAGTCCGTTTAGCTCTCCCTCTTTCACACTAAATATGCAAGGGAGGTATCCCTGTGATGATGTTTGAGCAGGGATGGACAGAGACCATTGCCAAGACCAGAGCCTTCTGTGGGTTGAGGAACAAACTTTTTCCCAGGGCTTTGCTAGTGCCTGGGTCCTCAGAAACCTCCTCTGAACACAGTCCTGTTGGGGATAGGCTGAATGGCTGATAGCTTTGGATTTTGCTTTGACCAATACTTGCATAGACAGCCTTTCCCAAATCTCCCTTAGTTCCCTTTTATTCTTCTTTCCTTATCCACTAGAGACAACCTTAATCTGATTTAGTAAGAAAGGGATTGTTTATTGATCAAGGAAACAAGGGAGTGATAGGAATGAGGGATTAGGAAACCCTTAGAGAAGCCAAGGAGTTTGTGTCCTCTCTGCTAAGCCATGCCAAATGATTCTAGCTTCTGTGTTTTTTTTTTCTTCCTCTATCTCTAACCTCTCTACTAGACTGCACTAAAGCAGGTCACTAGCGTCTTTCTTGGGAAAGCACATTTAGGGACAGGTCTTTCGGGGTGGCCCCCATGAGGCATCAGGGTTGAATGCCCCTCAGCATTTTTTTAGGCTTTAATGCTTTTATTTTTGTGAATGGTTTGGTCTGAGCTCCCTGTTACCATCCCAACATAAACCTATCACTGTTCTTCCTGGCAGCTTCCAAAAGAAATCCTGAAGCCAATTTGAAGTTTGGTGTTTTAAATTTCTCATGAGAGATGGAGAAGAAAGTCTGAGAATGTTCTCTGCCAAACAATGGGACAAGAGACAGTATCTCCATTGGTCACTGCTTTGGTGATTTCTGGTACATTTCTGATTCTTCAATGCAAGGGGAAATTGAGGCAAATCTCAGGCATCTCAGGTTTTGGGGTTCTCAGTTCTGGTCTTCCACTCCCATCTCCCTCAGAGCCTGAAAGCAAAAGACCCCTTCCTTTGTTTTATGTCCCACAAGTCTCCTTGCTGCTTCCAACTGTTACTCCCGTCCCTGCTTCCAACATTCCAAATGGACCCTCTCTATGCCAGGCTCCTTCTTACATTGGCTTTAATTTTTTTTTTCTATTCTGTATTTCCTCTATAAACATTTAATTATGCTTCTCTACATTCTTTGGTTCTCTCTCCCTCTGACTCTAGTTATCTGTCTTTCTATCTCTCTGTCTCTGTGAATGTGTCGCTCTCTCTCCCTCTCTGTGTCTGTGTCTATGTCTGTCTATTTGTCTCTGTCTTTATCTCTGTATCTCTGTCTGTCTGTCTACTGGTTGTACTGTCTCTTTCTCTCCTAGCTACAACAAAAATGAGGTAGTTATTTTTTTTTTAGATTAAAGGCACCAGGATATGTTGGTATAAAGAGACCAAAGAAAATGGCACCAAGATTAGAAACTATGAGGACAATATTGAGAGAAATAGTACAGACTAGAAAGAGCTATCAGCAGCACACAAAGGTGTTAACCAACTTAGAAGAATATCTACATATATACATTTATAGAAATGATGTGATACTAAATTGTATTGTCTCACACATACTCTCATTTACTTTGGGGTTGAATTCTTTTCTTAATTGTCTCTCTGTTAGTAAATAAAAAACCGAGAGACAAATTTTCATTTTGCTTTCATTTCCATTATTTCTCTTTGAGAACCAAACTTTCACTTTATCTACTGTTCTTATCTGTTCCCTTGCCCTTTCCTTGTTTTTTTTTTTAAGCTACTAGAAGGGATAAAGGAGTGAATTGCCTGAGATCCCAAGTGGTATGCAAATTGACTCTGCTGAAGCTGCAATTTTGAAATGAGTCTTTCGGGTATTTTTTGGTTTGATTTAAGGGGGAAAAAATCAACAGGGTCATTCAGGCAAAATTTTGCACACCGAACTAAGTATCTAATTATGCTTTCCTACAGCAGATTGTGTTGTGCTCCAGATGTATGCACTTAAATAGCTCTTTAATGTTTTGCTATTCCATGTAATAGCATTCTGAAACTTCCATTTTTGTACTCAGAAAATCAGTTTATCAACTTTAGCCAGAAAATAAACATGTCTGCATCATGCCACAATCCACTAAGTCAATCATTTTTATGTCCAGCTCTGGATGAAAGTCAAGTTCATGTCATTTCGAGGTTTAGTGCTTCAGGAACTTGCATAGCATATGAGGGTGGGCAATTTCAAAGCGCCACAAAAATATACTTGGGTTAGATATGAAAACATGGTATATGGGAAAGATAAAACAAATTATTCCCTGAAGAAATGTGTTGAACATTGTGATGGAGGAGAACAATTCATTATTATCTAAAAGAAAGCCTTACATGTTAAAAAGACACTTGATCAGGGCTCAAATGTAGATAGAGAAAGCATTTAATAAAATAACAATAGTCCAGAAACTGCATTGGGTGCAGGGAATACATATTCATGCAAACAAGACAAGTCTCAGCCTTCAGTGAGCTCCCATTCTCATGGAGAAAGCTAACATAAAGAAAGGGACAAGGGGAAATGTACTCCTTTGGGATCATGATGCCTAATGTCTACAGAAAATGGTATGATGGTGACCTGGTTCCCTTTCTTTATAAAATTAAAAAAAAATCATCCATCCAAACTGAGGTGGAGTGAAAATTGGAATCCGAGATTCCAGTGGCACCCAAAAGGTTAGAGAGTGGCGGTAATGGTAAAGAAGAGCCTACAACTTTCCTTCTATTTTTGCTGCTTACTCACCTTGGCCACGTTACTTCACATTGCACTATATAAAGTTTACTTTGTGGCATTAAAAATTCTTTTCAATCTGGTCCCTTTCAACTTTCCCAAATTTCAGATACTCTGAGTATACTGGGCTACTTGCTGCTCTTTTCACATGATACTGCCTTAATGCTTTAATTCTTGCTGTCTCCTGTACAAGGCAGGGAGGTTCTATCTCCTCACATCAGTATCTTGACTTTCTTAAAGTTCATCTCAAATCCTGCCTTCTTTTTTTAAACCCTTACCTTCCATCTTAGAATCAATATTGTGTATTGGTTCTAAGACAGAAAAGTGGTAAAGATTAGGCAATGGGGGTCAAGTGACTTGCCCAGGGTCATGCAGCTAGGAAGTGTCTGATGTCACATTGGAATCTAGGACCTCCCATCTATGGAACTGGCTCTCAATCCACTGAGCCACCCAGCTGCTCCCCAAATCCTACATTCTTGAGGAGAACTTTCACCCAGGTACTCTGAGATTACCTTCCATTGAATCACTAGAGGTGAGAGCAGGAAGACCTTAATTTGAATCCTTCCTCAGACTTTTATGAGCTATGTGGCAAGGGACAAAATCTGATCCTCAAATTTCCCAGGTTCCCCATTTCTGTAAAATTAGGATAATAATAGAAACTACTTAGTAAGGTTGTTGTTAAAGATCACATGAGACAACATTTAAAGCACTTTCAAATATTAAAGTGCTACATAAATAACAACAGTACTTAGACTACATGACTATTTATGCACTGTCTCCTTTATTAGAAAGTGAGCCCTCTGAGGACCAGGGTTGTCTCTGCCATTCTTTCTATCCTTAGCTCGTGGCACAGTTCTTCATATATATTAAGTAGTCTGGACTTACTCATACATAAAACGAGAAGCCCATTCTTGAAGCTGAATAAAGCAATTGGCAACCATAAAAAACATTTCATTTAAAAACCACGTCAATACTCTGGGAGCAGATTGAATAGAAAACCGATGAGTCCATCAGGAAGACTTAGTTCAGGTTCTCTTTCTGATGCATGTTGGCTATATGATTCTTGGCAATTCGATTAATCTGTCAAAGTTTTGGGCAAGCCTTTATCACTATTCTATGATGGTGAACAGTTTCTAATTTATGTAAATGGACAGAGTTTACTCTATCAATGATTCGCAGGGCTGTGCTAAAAATCAATTCTCTGAAAAGCAAGGCAGGAATTATTTCCTTTATTAGTTTTATGCATGAAGTTTTGAAAAATATTTGTTATCACTTTGCATTAGGATTTTTGTCCAGCATCTTTTTCCAGACCGTAAAATACAAGAGGTGTGTTATTTAATTTTTTTTATTGAAATAGTGCCTTATATAACAAACTCTTTACCATGGAAATTTTGAAAGAGCATTTAAACACTCAAGATACACAAATCTTAGTAGTGAAATCAGTTAACCTCAAATCGATATTGCAATTATAAATGTTATGTGTAGAACTCAATACATTTTTAATGCTCAAATTAAGACACACTAATTACACAGTAACTGCTAAATAAATGGCATGCAATTTAGAGGTATGCCAAAGAGCTCAGCAAAGATTTAGATGCTTCTAATTATGAGTAAAACTAGTCTGCTACAGATAAAATGGCAACTTTGATGAAGAAACTAATCACTATCCAAGAAAGGATTCAACATCCTAAAACATTGGATCTATACAACTTTTAAAATATAAAGGCTGTTTTATTTTGTTATGATTTTTAATTGATTTTATATGTTTTAGTAATTAAAAATCTTGGAAACTTTATTTTTATTGTTTCACTTGCTGAATCAAGGGATTTTATTAATTTTAATAGTATAAGTCCCAAATTAACAAATAAGTTTATGATATAAAATTAATTCTTTGCAACTGAGAATGTATTTTCCAATAGAAAACAAATTCTTTTTTTTTTCCTTTTTCCTTTTTTATTTTATTAGATAATTTAGAATATTTTCCATGGTTACATGATTCATGTTCTTTCCCTCCCTTCCACCCTTCCCTCTCCCAGAGACAACAAAATATTACACTAGTTTTACATATATCATTGTTCAAAATTTATCTCCCTATTATTAATATTTGCAATTAAGTTATCATTTAAAGTCAACAGCCCCAATTATATCCTCATCGAACCATGTGATCAATCATATGTTTTCCTTCTGCCTTTCTACTCCCTGTTATTTCTCTGCACGTGGATAGCTTTCTTTCTTATACATCTCTCAGAATTCTCCTGAATCATTACATTGCTACTAGTAAAGAAGTCCATTACTTTCAATTGTGCCTCAGTATATCAGCCTCTGTGTAAAATGTTCTCCTGGTTCTGCTCCGTTTACTCTGCATCAGTTCCTAAAGATCATTCCAGTTCACATGGAATTCCTCCAGTTAATTATGCCTTTGAGCACAATAGTGTTCCATCACCATCAGATACCACAATTTGTTCAGCCATCCCCAAATCAACGGACAGCCCCTCATTTTCAGTTTTTTTGCCACCACAAAGAATATTTTTGAGTATGAATATTTTTCTATGATATATGAATATTTTTGTACAAACATTTTTAATTAATATCTCTTTGTGGTACAAACTCAGCAGTGGTATGGTTGGATCTAAAGGCAGGCAACCTTTTAAAGCCTATGGACATACTTCCAAATTGACTTCCAGAATGGTCGGATCAATTCACAATTCCACCAGCAATGCATTAATGTCCTAATTTTGCCACATCCCTTTCAATATTTATTACTTTCCTTTGCTATCATACTGGCCAATCCGCCAGGTGTGAGGTATCTCAGAGTTGTTTTGGTTTACATTTCTCTAATTATAAGAGATTTAGAACACTTTTTTCATGTGCTTATTGATAGTTTTGATTTTTTTAATTTGAAAACTGCTTATTCATGTCCCTTGAGCATTTATCAATTGGAGAATGGGTTAATTTTTTTGTACAATTGACTTAGTTCCTTATAAATTTGAGTAATTAGACCTTTGTCAAATACTGTGGGATAGGCCAGCCTCCCACAGGGGATGGGGTCTTGGAGGTGGGATGGTGTCAACAAAATGATGGATGGGACACAGTTTTTGCATTCAACCCACAGAACAGGTTTCACAGGATAAACTGCTCCACTTTGCCTGAGGCCTGGCTTTATTTTATGCCTTCATGATCACACATCTACTTGGCACACAGTTTCATTCTCAACATACATGTTTCCATGGAACCTAACAACAAATAGGAATTCTAGGGAGATAGTCAATGAAACATTGTTGCTAAGGGCAGGATCAGTGAGTGGGTAGAATTAACATGACCCAGACATAGGTTAGGGAATTCAGAGCACAGATTTGACAGAAGATTTTATGCCTAGAAAAGAGGTTCCTATCTAAGTGGATATTTGAGAATCCTTAGGTTTGATTTTGTAAGTGGGCTCTCCTGATAATATCCTGTGGGGGACAGAGTGGAACATATGTATTAACCCTTCAAGCATGTTGCTCGCATCTAGTTTTCCTGGGGCTAAGTAAGAATAATAGTCATGACAATTCAAATAACAAGGGGATATTAATAATGAAAGTCACTTAGTGGGGCTTCAGTGGGTGTTTCCATCCTTCCTGAGGGTGCTTTGCAGTCCCCGATTTCCTTCTGAACTGTGTCAAACAGCATGGTCTTTGATGGCTCCTGGCAATCAGAGGTTTTTGTTATGAAGATTTCTTTCTCAATTTGTTGGTCCTCTTCTAATTTTGGTTGTATTGATTATCTTTGTACAAAATCTTTTTAATTTAATGTAGTCAAAATTATTCATTTTACAACATTTTTTTAAATTTTCTATCTCTTCCTTGGTCTTAAAAATCTTTCCTTTCCCATAGATCTGACAGGTATACTATTCTATGTTCACCTAATTTACTTATAGTTTCCTCCTATATATTTAAGTCATTCACCCATTCTAAATTTATCTTGGTGGAGGCTGTGAGATGTTGATCTAAACCTAATCTCTCCCATACTGTCTTCCAATTTACCCAGTATTTTTTTGTCAAATAGTGGATTTTGTCCCAAAAGTCGTGATCTTTGAGTTTATCAGACACTAGCTTGCTTAGGTCATTTACCCCAAATCTCTTCTACTGATTCACCCTTCTGTCTCTTAGCCAGTATCATATTGTTTTGATGACTACTGCTTTATGGTAGTATACTTTAAGATCTGGTACTGCAAGGCCACCTTCCTTCGCTTTTTTTTCATTATTTTCCTTGATATTTTTGATCTTTTGTTTTTCCAAATGAACTTTGTTATTTTTTTTCTAATTCAATAAAAAAGTTTCTTGGTAGTTTGATAGATATGGCACTAAATAAGTAAATTAATTTGGGTAGGATTGTCATTTTATTATGTTAGCTATTCCTCGCCATCAACTATTCATGTTTGTCCCATTATTTAGATCTAGTTAAAATTGTGTTGAAAGTGTTTTTTGGTTGTTTTCATATAATTCCTGTGTTTGTCTTGGCAAATAGATACCTAAATATTTCATATTGTCTAGAGTGATTTTAAATGTAATTTTTCTTCCTAGCTTTTGCTGCTGAGTTTTGTTGGAAATACATAGAAATGCTAATGATTTATGTGGATTTATTATGTACCCTGCAGCTTTGTTAAAGGTTTCTTTTTTCATTATTTCCACAGTTTTTAGTTGATTCTCTAGGATTCTTTAAGTAGACCATTATATCACCTGCAGAAAGTGAAAGTTTATTCTGCTCATTGCCTACTTTGATCCCTTCAATTTCTTTTTCTTCTCTAATTGCTACTGCTAGCATTTCCAGTAAAAGTTTAAATAATAGAGATGATAATGAACATCCTTGCTACACTCTAGAAATTCTAAATTCTAAAATTCATCTAAATTCTAAATGACAGTAACCTACAAAACTCCTTCATTATATGGGAGAAATATTTAATAGTTGCAATGGAATATAACTAAAATGATTTCAAATGTAGCATTAATTATGGAAAGGATTGTAAAGATTATCTAGTCCAACTCTCTTCTTTAAAAGATGAGAAAATTGAAATCTAGAGAATTAAATAGGAAAATATCTTTCATATGATAATTGATTACTAAATATGAGTCAATTAACAAATTGATTAATTGATTTAAGTCATATGCCTAACAAATGATAGTGTTGGTTTCAATTATTTTTATTTCAATGACAAGTCTTAGCTCTATTTCATGATAATCCATTTTGTCTGATTTTACTTTAATAAGCATATTATTTCTTTCTTTGTTGAATTAACTCTTAAAAGCAGCTAAGTAGAGTAATGGATAGAGTGTTCGTTAGATCAATAATCAGGAATAAGTGAGTTGAAATTTAATATTGGACACTTAATAACTAGCTGTGTGATTTTATGCAAATGACTTAGTTCTATCCTACTAAAACCACATAACACATAGGGTTGTGGGGGCAATAAAATTAGATAATATCAATGAAATACTTTGTAAACTTCCAAGGTGTAAATGATAAAACTGTAAGGATAATTTTTAGTGTTCTGACTTAACATTTAAATAAGTGGTCACCATTGTGACAAGGAAATCACATTAAAAGACTGATATATATTAATTTAAGGTTGCCAAGGAATTCAGCTATGGAATTCCTAAATGAAAACTCAAGTCAGCAGTCAATCTTTTATGGAGTTTAATTACAATAGGAGGAAGAGAAGGAATTAGAGATAGAGAGAGAGAAAAAGGGAGAGAAGGGAATAGGGCTTAAATACCCCTTCTGTTTAGGCTGGGCCAAAAGGCCCAAGCCCTTAGATAGCTGGGGCAAAGAAAAGAGATCAATCCCTATTACTCATGTGACCAAAATCGAGAAACAGTCTCAGAGGCCCCCACCTTCAGCTTCCTTCAGAGCAAGCTTCTCAGAGCACACTCCCACCACTCAGACAAACTCCTCAACCACCTCGAGTCTTCAGACCCCCCTATCCTTAAGGAAACCATCCAAGTTCCCTCCCCTCAGTCCTCACATCTACCAATCACTGTCCATCAATTTCCCTGTGCCAATGGAGGCTCTCTTAACCCAGGACCGCCCAGAGGTCTCTGCCTTTGCACATGTCTGTTGAAGGTCATATTTTCAAATAATTAAATCTTTGATCCTTTGCTACAGCCCTTCCTAAATCCTGTTAACCTGAGTAGGGTAGAGATTGGAATAATTAAATTTTGATCTAGGCTGCAGCCCTTACTCAATCCTGTTAAGACTGAATAGGGTGGAGATTGATTCCAAGTATCTCCATTGTATCAATTCTAAAATCAATCATGACTCAAAGAAATTCCTGTTCTATGCTTAAGCATAGGTCAAAGTCCTTTCCATTGTTCAGCAAAAGGTTTCTGTCCTAAAGTAATCTTAAGAAGGGAAGAGAAGGAACCTCCCATGCCAAGGGGGTTCACATTCCAATAGTCAAGACCCACTATCAATAGGAAATTTTTCAAGTATGAAATTTCCCAATGGTGAAATTTCCAACATTTATAAGTCTAAGAAATTTTGAGGTTTACACCATGGGAAATTCCCAAATATGAAAATACTCAATTCACCTGGGGATTTATGGAGATTTAATTAATGTAAATGAAGGAATTAAGGGAAGGAGTGAGAGAGAGAGAGAGAGAGAGAGAGAGAGAGAGAGAGAGAGAGAGAGAGAAAGTTAATCTAAACTGCTCTGGCTCAGACTGAGCCAAGCAGTAGTTAAAGGCCTAGGCCAAAATGTTTTCCCTGAGCCTAAGGTAGAGAGAGTCAGTCTTATTACTCACCGCAAGACCATCTCCAAGCAAGCTCCAGTCCTCCACTGAATCTCCTGAACTCAGTTCAAAATCTAACTCAATTCCAAACTCAATTCTTCTTTCACTGACTTTTTACACCTTCCTTTTAAATAAATTTTCTCTTATGTCTCCTCCCCTAAATTTTCACATCTACCAATAACAATAGACACTTTTTTTCCAGGACTGCCCATTCTTAGTTCTCACCTTCCTTGGTTTTCACCTTCTCTGGTTAGATTATATCTTCTGAGTACTTCACACCTCTTTGTTAAGCTTGCCTTTTGTAATTTACTTGACCTTTTTAGGTACTAATTTAACTTTTACAGGTACTTAACACCTTTTTGCATTAGATCTAAGAATAGTCCTATTTTAAGGTTCTAGCTTTACTATAAGGTATGAGTTAGGGACTTTCACTGTTCAATCAGGAGTTTACAACTTTATCTTCACTTAAGGCACTGTCTGAGTAGGATGGAATAATTTTAAAAGTTCCCAATATATTCTTGATTCTTGTTAGACCAAGTATCTCCATTGTTACAATAAGGGAATAGCTAAACCAAATCTTCTAAAGTAGAGTCTGAGTAGTTTTTAAGATTCACAAAGGGTTATGCAAACAATATTATTATTACTGTCATCTTACACTTACCAGCAATGATTAAAATTTGAATCATTAATTGATATTGATTTAAGGGTCATACATGACACAAAAAAGAGGAAGAAACAGGTAAACAATCATCAAGTATATATTAAACTCTCACCAGGAAGCAGACATTGTGGTAGGGTACGGAGGTAAAAAGATAAGAGTGAAACATTTCTTGGAGGTAAAAAGATAAGAGTGAAACATTTCTTGCTTTCAAGAACTTGTAGTATAAATAAGGAAATGTGGAAGCATTAATGTACTCTTGGTAGAATTGAGAATTTTTCCAACTGTTCTGGAGAGCAGCTTGTAATGATGATCAGAGAACTATAAAATTGTGTACACCCTCAGACCCAGAAATACAACTTCTGGACCTATTTCCCAAGGAGATCAGGGAAAAATGAAAAGACCCTATATGTTCCAAAAATATTTATAACAATTTCTTTTGTGGTAGCAAAGAGTTGGAAACTGAGGGGATGCCTGTCAATCGGGAAGTGGCTAAACAAATTGTGCTATATGATTGTGAAGGAATGCTACTGTGCATAAGAAATGATAAGTAACTTAATTTAAAAAACTTGGCAATAACTACATGAGATAATAGTGAAATGAGTAAAACCAAGAGAACCTTGTATACAGTTACAGATTTAATATTTGAAGAATAACTTTTTATTGTTCAGCTTCAGAGAATGAACAGAGAAATGGAAACACAAAAGACATAATCTGTACATACAATTTTGTTTACCAGATGATGCCTTCTATTCTGTGGAGTTGGAAGGGAGGGACTGAGACACTTGGAAAATACATTCCGTTAAAAATTACAGTCTACCATATGTACATATATATATATATATATATATATGTACATATGGCAAACAAAAAATAAACACAAGAAACTTTGGTAAAAGACATTAACATCTTTGGGGATAAGGAAAGGTAGAAAGTAAAGCTCAGGCTGAGACTTTAATGGTAATAAAGCAACTGATAGTTATGTGAGATATAGCTAAGCAAGAAGAGATACTAGGCAAGGTAGATAGTGGAATACCAAATATAATGAATAGAACAAGACCAGTAGTGTGCATGGAGGAGAGCAACATATAAAGGTTAGAAAATAACTTAGAGCCAATTAAGGATGGTTTTAAGTGGAAATGATGTCACACTTAGAAGAGATATTGTGTTCCAAACCAGCTTCAGTGATTGGTTACTTGAAACTAAAAACTAGGCTCTGATATGTTAAAATGGAAACAAAGGACAAAACTAGGGCTGATAGCATTATGTAGGAATTTAGAGACTATTCATCTATTTCACATATACTATAGTAAATGGAGCTATATCTGAAGGCTGTATCAAATCAGAGCCTGACTTACAGCCTCATGAGAATCATCCCAGAGGACTCAGATCAAGGTACTGTGATCTCTAACATCCCATTGAATAGGGGCTGCCACAGAGAAATAACCAGCTTCTGAATGAATATTTGCAAAGAGATAAAGTTACTAACCATTGCCTGAACTTAGAAGGAAACACCCATAGACTGATAACAAACAATTGGTTGTGGCAGAGGGTAGGTTCTACTATGAGTCTTTCCATCTTAATCAGTAACAAAATCTAAACTAGTGAGTGAATAGAACCATCTGGTCTCCTCAAGTGTGCCAAAGAAGTTCAAAGTAAAAAACAAACAAACAAACAAAAAATAAACAAAAAATAAAATAAATAAATGAAAGTAGAAGTATAAATATACAGAAGAAAGAAGAGATTGTTTAAATGCTCATGTAAATGCAACTAAAAAATAAAACAAAACTACATAAAATTAGAAAAGCAACAAATCAAAAAAGGCTCATTTTTTTAAAAAAAGGACAGAAATATTGAAAAAGCAATGAATATTTCTTAATTTAAGGAAAAAGTTCCAAGATACTAACAAAAATAATAAAACAAAGTATTTTTCAGGAAAAAAAGGAGTAAAATAGAGAAATGATCAGCTAATTTTACCTTAGGTTAAAAGAAAAGCAAAAATTGAATAAAGAAAAAACAAAAACACCTGTATCAAAAAAGAAAAAGAATATGGGTATAAAGGAAATTATTTGATAGCAAAATAATCACTTAGATAATAATGATAAATATTCATAATAAAAGAACATCAGTACAAGAAATGGAAAAATTAGATAACCCATTCTCAGAAAAATACTTTTAATTCACCATGAAGTAAGGCAAAATGAATTTAATTAATCATGAAGAGGGAGAAGATATGGAAAACAGTATTCATTGGATTTACAGATTATTGTAGGGAATATTGATTTTATATTGTTTGGCAGCTGCTTGTCAGTTGATATAAAATATTGCATAAAGGGAACTTTCTCTTATAGATAATGGCTGATAGATTTGGCTGGAGACATACTATTAAAAAACCCTATTTATTTAATTAGTTCAGGAAAAGAAAATTAGAAAGGTAGGAATTATATTGATTATTGATCTCTTTACCCTAATTTAAGATATTTATCTAAAACCCAGGTCTCAATCTCCCAAGACATCTTCTTTCCTGAAAAATCAGGGCTAACAACTATTCTATCTGTTTATATGTACAAATTTATCTTACTATTCTGAATTGTATTTATACTTAAATTCTTTTCCTTATATTGTAACTTCTCAGATTCAATGTAGCTCTCTGTCTCTCTCCAGTCTCAGAGCATTCACTGTGACAGGTTCACAGATGCTGTTAACTGTCTTGCTCTCTACTGCCCCCTGTGGTGATTCAGGGAACAGCTTAAGCTTCTCTCACTGTCCCTTGAAATTACATACTGATTCTTACCCACTCTCAAGATGTTTTCCAGGCTGTCTCCAAAACTTACCAAGATTCAAAGAACCAACTCTCCCAACACCCGCTCTCCCCAAGAAGGATCCAGATAGTATCAGTTTTTCTTTTCTCCAATTGCCTCTCTCTAGGGGGTGATGGGAATTATCTACCCACTGACCTATTGAAAATTCCTCTGTTGGTTAAAGGAGCCCAAATGAAATTTCCTGTTCATGAACCACAGAGACAAGGAAAGAATTTTTTCTCAAGTATTTATTTCTCTGTATTCTAATTATGTTCTATACCTAATCAATAATGAATTAATTTTTATAAGGTGAATTCAATAAGATTTAAAAAACCCAACTAACTACAATTTTACATAAATTGTTCTAAAAATTGGTCAGGATGACATGCTACCAAATTAATTTTGAAACAAATATGGTCCTTTCTTATAAACCAGAAACAAATCGCAGAAATAAAATTAAACTGTCACTATTATTGTTGTTAAAATATTGAATGAATAAAAAGAAGTTAAAATGATATTAAAAATAATATATGTTATGGCCATCTTGAACTTTGAATTGAACCAAGCATCCAGGGCTTTTTAAATAATAGGAAGATTATGAGCATAATAATAATATTTTAGTGCTTTTTACCTAAAATATAATAAAGTTTTAGGTTAAAAGCACTAAAAATTAAGGATCAAGTGAACATTCCCTCATTATAATATATTATAGTATCTATGGAAAACTAAAACCAAACTTTACCTATAATGGAGAAACTCTAGAGTTCTTTATGATAAGATTGGCAAGGTTAAGTAGGGATGTTCATTAATTCATGTTCTAGAATGTCCATTATTCCATGTTCCATTAGTCTATAATCTAGAAATTATTAGCTATAGCAATGAAATAGGAATAAAATGAAGGAGTTAGCACTGGTGAGGAAGAAAACATGATTATGTATATGAAGTTATCTTTTACTTTAAAAAAATTGATAATGAAATAAAATTTCATAAAAAATACATTTGTTAAATTATCATGAAATGAAGTAAATTTATAATATGGCCAGCATTTCTGTATAATACCAGTAGAACCCAGACAATACCAAAAAATCTATTTTTTCACTTAAAAAATGGTATAGGACAGTAATGGCATACCTTTTAGAGGCAGAACACCAGGCCAAACCCCACCCAACCACCTCCCAGACCAAGTATAATGTTTGTCCCCACCAGAGACCAAGTGCTTGGCCTATCCCTACTGTACCTCTTTCCTTGTCTCAGAAAAGAGAAAGAGGAAGCTCTCCCATTGGACTGTTGGGGAGAGGAGTAGGGAAACCAAGGAATATCCTCCACATGTATAGGCAGGGGGAGAGAAATAGGCTCTACCCTGAGGCACTCTGGTTTTCTAGTAACAAACTCTGGCAGGTGACTGCAGACCTGTTCTCAGAGAAGACTCTTTATACCCTTTTTGGTATATGTGCCAAAGGTTCAATATCACAGGACTAAGTTATTTCCCTGGCCAGTTCATCAGTTTATACAAAACTTAAATTGTTGTTTTAATGAATTTATCCCTTCTGTCATTTCTTATCATGAAAAAACTGTTAAAATTAAATTATCTGAAGATTATGTCTTAACAAGTATTTATTAAAATAATTTAAAAAGTGAGTTCAAGAATTAAAAGGCCCAAACCACACTGGCCAACTGTTTCTCTTTCCCAAGCTCCATTCACACCCTCGATCCAGATACATCTCAGCTCACTGGGGTTCCTCATCTAGAAAGAACAAGAGACCCTCCTTGATCCAAAATGTATACTCTCCATGATGTCACTTTCCTAGATCTTTCTGACTGCTTGGACTTGGCATCAGTTAGGGTTAGAGGCTAGCCTTCCAGATACCTGGGAGCTACAAGGTCTCTGGCTTCCTCCCAGAGTGTGCACATGCCCCCCTGGTCCAATCAATCCAGAGACTTGGTCTTCAAATTCAACATGAAAAGTTCCTTTTAAAACCCCAAGACTGACTTTAGGGTACCAAGAAAGGGATTACAAACTGGTGTTAGATTCTCACACAATATCTTGTTACTTATCATACTTCATAGTCATTGTCTAATTTGTAGCAACTCAATTTGTTTCCAATCCTTTGTTATAACCAAAAATGCCACCACTAATATTTTTGTACATTTAAGACCTTTTTGTCTCTTCAGCAAATTTGGGTACCTTATGCATGCCTTGAAGCAGTACAATATATTCAAAAGAAAATGTATATGCTAAATGAATTTTGGGCTAAAGTTCCAAATTGCTATCCAGAATGATTAGACCAATTGAGAACTCTACCAAGAGTTTATAAGTCTCTCTCTTTTCCCATAGCCTTCCCTAAAATTACTATTTTCTTTTTTTTTTTAATTTTTGTCAGTCAGAAGGTTGGGAAGTGAAACTTAAAAGTTATTTTCCTTTGTATTTCTCTACATACTAGCAAATTACTAAGTTTTTGTTGGTGATTTTATGATTTTTAATATTTGATTTGTCAACATGGAAATATAGAGATCCCCAGTTTATTTAGTTTGAGTATAGAAACCCCAGGTTTTGACCTTGTCACAGGAGAGTTTCCCCCTGAGGGAAGGTCCCTCTTCACCAGACAGTGAACTTCCTGGTAGTTTGGGTGGGAACAGCTAATCCCATCCAATATTAAGCATCCCTTTTGTCCCAATGGTTTCTCCCCCTAGGCTAAAGTCCATGACCAAGGTGACCCAGCCCTAGGCTGAGTCTTTCCCTTTTGTGTCCATTGTGGGGCCCCAGCCCCTCACTATTATTCCTGTCTGGAACTCTTCATTTTCCTTTCTCACCATTGTAAGGTCAATCAACTG
The DNA here is from genome assembly GCF_027887165.1 of Monodelphis domestica. NCBI lineage: Eukaryota > Metazoa > Chordata > Mammalia > Didelphimorphia > Didelphidae > Monodelphis > Monodelphis domestica. The sequence continues at coordinate 522,868,628 of NC_077229.1, read as the reverse complement.
TCCCTCTAAACCTAAAGCCCCCAGGTCACCTAGAGTGGTATATACGTTCCCCAAGTTCTTTTGTTCCTCGGAGTCCATCTGGTGCAGTCTTGGAAAGCAGCTCTGTTGTCATAGTAGCAGCGCTAACCCCTTTTCCCTTGATTAAAGAGTGATTTTGACTATTTAATAGTTCTGTGTTTTTTCTAGTTGACAGATTATAGCTTGCATTTTGTCCTTTAACCATTTATTGTGATTTTAAAATAATTTCTTTATATCTTATATATCATAAAATTATCAGAAAAATGTTTTTCTGGTTAATTATTTTCATTGTAATTCCAATATATTAATTTTTCTTGTATAAAAACTTTCCAATTTTATATAATGAAAATTGTGCATTTTATCTTGTATTATCATCTCTATTACCTACTTACCAAAGAATGATCTACTTAGACATTATTTCATTCATCACTTATCTGTTTTTGTGATAAGGTATTTTACATACTTTTCTGATGCTAATTTTGTGATGTGTGTAAGGATTGGGTAAAAGGGAATAAGGAAGAGTTGTAACAGGAAATGGAAGAGGTGAAGGGACTGAAGGAATATGGAGGGCTGGGGAGGTAGACAAGAGAAATCCACTGGGGCTGAGAGATGATGTTTGTAATTCTCCCTTTCTTTTACACTTCAACCCCATGAGAGAGGTTCCCTTGGGCTGATGTTAAAAAAAGGATGAACAGGGGCTGTGCCTCAATATGTAGGCTTCTGGGAAATAATGGAGTTTACTTCTCCCAAGGCTTGGCTGGTACTTGAGGCCTAGAAGTCCCATTTGTCTGGCATGCTGACTGTTCCTGTTGGCTCTTTGTTGTTTAACCAAGGCTAAATGGCCAGTCTAGCCAACACCCTCTCTTTCATTAAACTTCTATGATTTGAATCTGACTGAGAGTTTCTTCAAGGATGCTTATTAATTCAAGTAACAAAAAGGGGGAATAGGTTTGTGGGAATAGGAGACCCTACAGGTTGTCTTTTCTTTTTTCAACTGAGCCAAATGGCTCAGGTTTCAGAGTCTCTTTACTCCTTCCTCTAATCACTGTCACTATACTAATATAAACAGGAGTTAAGTGTCATTCTTGGTGATTCCATGAAGTTCAAGGTTATCAACACACTACAGCAGCAGTTGGTCTTTTCTTTCTTCAATTGGTGATCTAAAGATATCAGGAATCTTCTCCCTTCGAGGCAAGGAGAAATGGAGGCAAGGCTCTGTCATCAAAGGTTGGGATCTCGAGCTTGGGTCTTAGCACCTGTCTCTCCAGAGTTCACAGGGAAAAGACCTCTCTTTTCAGCTCTCACTCCCACAAACCCCTTCTGCTGCTCCAACTGCCACTCCCCCTGCCAGCAGCATTTTAAAGGATGGTTCCTCAGGCTCAGTTTTCCTTTCAACATGTGGCATGAGATGTTGTTCTAAACCTAATTCGTACCCAACTGCTTTCTATGAAAATTGCTGGTAAAGCTGAAAAGCAGTCTGTTGTTCTTCTCATTTACATTTTTGTAGTCATCATGTATAATGTTTTCTTGGCTGTGACTACTTCATTTTGCAGAAGTCAGTTCAAATTTCTCATTTCTCACAACAGATAAATATTACATTGTACAACACAATTTATTTAGCCATTCCCCAACCAATGAGCATACACTTTGTTTCCAGTTCTTATTTACCATAAAAAGTGTTTCTATCAGTAATTTGGTGTACTGTAGATGGAGGGTTTTGTTTGGTTTTGTCAATAGCTTTCTTAGGGCACATTCAAAGAAATGATATCTTTGAGTCAGAAAACTGATGTTTTAGCTACCTTATTTACATAATTCCAAAATACTCTATGGGATTTTCTATTTCATATAATCTACTTCTCTTTTAACTTTTTAATTGTATTTTGTATTCAGGTCATGCATTCATTTTAAGTTTGATGGAATATACTGTAGGGTATTATCACAATCATAAGTTTAGCTGAATTGTTTTTTTCCAGTTTTCCAGTAATTTTTATGAAATGAGTTTATCCTAAGTAATTTGAGGTTTCAAAAACTTTATATTTTTATTTATTGTCCCTTGTAAAACCTAGTCCATTGATCTTTTTCTACTTTTTCAGGTAAAAGAAAATGGTTTTGATGATTACCACATTTTTTTCTTTTTAATATTTATTTAGAATATTTTTCCATAGTTACAAGATTCATGATTTTCCTACCCCTCTTTCCTCCCCCCTTTTGGACTGAGGAGCCATTAGACTGTGTTATACATGGATCTTTATTCAAAACATATTTCTATATTATTTATATTTGCAATAGAATGATCTTGTAATGCTGGAACCACAATCATATCCCCAGCAAATCACGTGATTGGTCATATGGTGTTTTTCTTTCTGCATTTATACTTCCACAGTTCTTTCTCTGGATGTTGCTAGTGTTCTTTCTCATAAGTTCTTCTGCATTGTCCTGCATTGCTACTAGTAGAAAAAATCTATTATATTCAATTGTGCTACAATTCATCAGTTTCTGTATACAATGTCCTCCTGGTTCTGCTTATTTCCCTCTGTATCAGTTCTTGAAGGTCTTTCCAGTTCACATAGAAATCCTCCAGATCATTATTCCTTTGAGCACAATAATATTCCATTACCTGCAGATACCACAATTTATTCAGCCATTCCACAATTGATGGACACCCCCGCATTTTCCAATTTTTTGCCACCACAAAGAGCAGTTATAAATATTTTTGTACAATTTTTTTTCCTTATTATCTCTTTGGGGTACAAACCCAGCAGTAATATGGATGAATCAAAGGGGCAGCCAATCTTTTAAAGCCCCTTGGGCACAATTCCAAATTGCCCTCCAGAATTCTTGGATGAATTTACAACTTTGCTCCCATATTGGCCAGTCTTCTAGGTGTAAGGTAGTACCTCAGAGTTATTTTTATTTCTCTAATCAGGAGGGATGTACAGTACTTTTTAATGTGATTATTGACAGTTTTGATTTCTTTACCTAAGAAATTACTATTCATATCCCTTTACCATTTGAAAATTGGGGAATGGCTTGATATTTTGTGAATTTGACTCAGTTTCTTATATACTTGGAAAATTAAATCTTTGTCAGGGAGTTTTGTTATGAAGATTTATTCCCCAGTTTGTTGTTTTCCTTCTAATTTTGGTTACATTGGTTTTGTTTATATGAAACCTTTTTAATTTGATGTAATCAAAATCATTTATTTTACATTTTGTAATATTCTCTGTCTTGCTTGGTCTTAAATGCCTTGCTTTCCCATAGTTGGGACTGATATAATATTTTATGTTTAACTAATTTATTCATGATTTCATTCCCAATATTTAAGTAATTTACCCATTTTGAATTTATCTTGGTGTTAGGTATGAAATGTTGATCTAAACCTGATTTTTCCCATATTGTTTTCCAATTATCCCAGTAGTTTTTGTCAGATAGTGAGTTCTTGTTCCAAAAGCTGGCATCTTTGGGTTCATCAAACACTAGCTTGCTGAGCTTACTTACGGCAAGTCTATTCCATTGATCCTCCCTTCTGTCTCTTTTCCAGTACTATATTATTTTAACAACCACTGTTTTATAGTACAGTTTGAGATCTGGTAATACTAGTCCTCCTTCCTTCACATTTCTTTTGATTATTTCCCTTAATGTTCTTGAATTTTTGTTCTTCCAAATGAGTTTTTTTATACTTTTTTCTAAATTTATAAAGAACTTTTTAGTAGTTTGATATATATACCACTGAATAAATAAATTACTTAGAGTAGGATTGTAATTCTTTTATGTTAGTTTGTCCTACTCATGAGCAATTAATGTTTTTTCCACTTATTTGGATACACTTTTAATTGTGTGACAAGTGTTTTATACCTCTAATAATATAATTCCTGGGTTTCTCCTGGAAGATAAATTGCTAAATATTTTATATTGTCTAGAGTTATTTATTTTAATTTTGTCTTACTTTATTTTTAATTAATTAATTCAGAATATTTTCCCATGCTTTCTCCATTCCCTCTTCCCTCCATCTTCCCTGAGTTGATGAGCAATTCCACTGGGTTATATATGGATCATTGTTCAAAACCTATTTCCATATTATTCATATTTGCAATAGAATGATCATTTAAAGTCAACATCCCCAGTCATATCCCCCTCGAACCACGTGATCCATCATATGTCTACATTTCTACTCCTATAGTTCTTTCTCTGGATGTGGAGAGAGTTCTTTCTCAAAAATTCCTCAGGATTATCCTGGATCATTGCATTGCTACTAGTAAAGAAGTCCTTTACATTTGATTATGCCACAATGTATCAGTTTCTCTGTACAATGTTCTCCTGGTTCTTCTTCACTCTGCATCAATTCCTGGAGGTCACTCCAGTTCACATGGAATCCCTCCAGTTTATTATTGCTTTGAATACAATAGTATTACATCACCATCAGATACCAGAATTTGTTCAACCATTCCCCAGTTGATGGACATCCCTTCATTGTCCGATTTTTTGTCACCACAAAGTGTGCAGCTATAAATATTTTTGTACAAGTATTTTTTCCCTATTGTGTCTTTGAGGTATAAACCCAGCAGGGGTATGGCTGGATCATTTTAAATTTTAATTGTTTTTAATCCACTCTGCTATCTGCTTCCTTTAAATGGGTGAGTTTATCCCTTTCTCATTCAGCATTATGATTACTATGTTACTATTACTATATCCATCATATTACCTTTTTAAATCCTGCTCTATTTCCTTTCTCTCTGTTCCTCCTCACCGTAAACTTTAAATTACTCTACCCTACTTAAACCTTACTTTAGGGGAAGATAAAGTTGTAGTCTCCTGATTGAACAATGAAGGTACTTAGTTCTCACATTATCATGAAGCTAGAACTTTAAGCTAAGTCTATTTTTAGATCTTAATACAAAAAGGCGTTAAGTAACTATAAAGATTGTAAAAATGTAGACTTGAACCCTGAACTCCAAACCCCAGAAGCCCTTGCTCACTTCCCAGAATGCTTTGTAATTGCACTGAATTCTCACCTGGGCAAGATCACAAATTATTATTTAAAGGAGTTCTCCACCTACTGAGGGTCTTTCCTGTTTCTGCTTGCAAGCAGATGGGTCTCGTTCATGATGTAGGTGAGGTTGTCTAGGCCTCTCTGGGCCTAGACACGTGTTTTTCTTACTTGTATTTTCTTAAGTTATTAATATTTAATAAACCTCATAAAATATAATACTTTTAGCAGAGAGAAACTAATTTCTACCTGTCTCAGTTTCCCCTAAATTTTAATCATAACAAGGTTAAATTAATAAAAAAAAAGTCAAGTAACTAAAAAATGGTGAACTTAACAAAGAAGTGTTAAGTAATTAAAAAATCTAATGAAAGAAGGTGAGAACTACAAGTATGGGCAGTCCTAGAGAAAGCCTTTGATGTGATTGGTAGATGTGAACGTTTAGAGGAGCAGGCACAAGGGTGAAAGATCTATATATTTGGGATTTTTCGTCTCTCAAAAAAATACACCCTCTTTCTCCGGAGAAGCTTATCACTTCCTTTGAGCAGCCTGGGCACCAGTTTGATCCTGGAACTCAGCCTGGAAGAGCTCACTCAGACAGCTTCTTTGAGATGGTCCAGTGGTGAGTGATAAGACTGACTTCCTTTTCCCCTGGACTCAGGGAGGCACCTTTGGCCAAGGCCTTTAACTCCTTCCTGGCTCAGCCTGAGCTGGAGAAGTTTAAATTAACTCTTTCCTCTCCCTCTCTCTTCTCCTTAATTCCTTCTCTCTGTATTAATTAAAATCACCATAATTTCCAGCTGACTTGGATATTTTATTATTTGGGATTTTCCCTGGTGACCAATTAATTTAGATTTTAAGTCACAACTATACAATTATTCTTTACATCACCAAGGTTTTTCTTTTTGTAACCACCCCACTTACCGCTTCCTTTAATTACCTCCTTCTTCCCTTGTCTTATTCCCCTTCTATTTCTCTGTGGAGTACAATACAATTCTATACCATACTGAATATAGTTGTTTTACCCTCTCTGAGCCCTTCATGATTAGAATAAAGTTTAAGTATTGCTTGTTACCACCCTTATCCTCCCATCTTTATAATTATTTTTCATGCCTCTTTATGTTATATAATTTACCTCATTCTATCTCTCCCTTTCATTTTCTGTCAGTGCAATTTGTTATTCAGTATTTGATTTATTTTTTACATATCAATCATATGCATACATATTAGATCATACATATATTTTGATCCATATCATTACATTGACATATATATCATATCATCATAATCAGCTTACTTATATACCCTCTTTCCGAGTAAATCCTATTATTATCTCTACTACTAAGAGTAATTTTTCACAATTACAGAAATCCTCTTTCCATATAGACATATAAATATTTCAACCTTAATGAGTCCTTTAAGTTTTCTCTTCCTCATTTAATTTTTTTTGGTTTCTCTTTTTTTCTCATATTTGGACTTAAAATTGTCTGTTTAGCTCTGGCTTATTCCTCAGGAATGCTTGGAAATTTTCTATCTTATTGAATGTCCATTGTTTTCCCCTGAAACAACATACTCAGTGTTGCTGTTTGGGTGACTCTGGGTTGTAAATCTAAATCTTTTGCCTTCCTACATCATATTCCCTGACTTTCTGTCTTATAATATAAAAGTCTCTAGGTTATGTGTGATCCTGGTTGTAACCCCATGATATTTGAATTGTTTCTTTCTGGACGTTTGAAGTATTTTTTCCTTGACTTGGTGGCTCTTTAATTTTGTTTTTATATTCTTGGTAAATTGTAGTTTGAAGATTTCTTTTTGGAGGTGATCTGTGAATTCTTTCAATTTCAATTTCTTTTTCTTGTTTGAGGATCTCTGGGCAATTATCTTTGATAAATTCTTGTAATATGATGTCCAAGGTTTTTTTCTCTATCATGGCTTTCAAGTAGTCCAATAATTCCCAAGTTGTCTCTCTTAGATCTATTTTCTAGGTAAGCTGTTTTTTCAATAAGATATTTCATATTTTCCTCTGGCTTTTTTTTCATTATTTTGATTCTACATTATTGTTTCTTGACTCCTCATTAAATTATTAGTTTCTAGGTGGTCAAATTTAATTTTTATGGCCTTATTTTCTTCTCTATGTTTTTATTCTCCTTTTTCAATTGGCTCCTTTCTCCTTGCATCACTTTCATTTCTCATTCCTACTTTTCCCCTGCATCTCTTCATTGATTTTTAATGTCTTTTTTTAGTTCATCCAGAATCTGTGTCCAAAACATATTTTTTTTTGGACTTTGCATGTGTGTTCTCTATTTTCATTATCTCCTTCTATGTCTATACATAGCTCTTTGTCTCCATGAAAATTCTTTAGAGTTCAGTGGGATTTTTTTGTTGTTATTTGCTCATTTTTCCTATATACTTATAAGTAATAGGCTCTGTTTTGTGGAAAGTTGGGGTACCATCTTAAACTTTAGTCCTTGCTTGATATTATTCTCAGCTTATTTTCTGGGTCTGAGGGCTATGAGCTCTGGGACTCCCCCCCTCCTGCTGATTCAATTGACCCTTGAGATGCTGATGACTTAAATACTTACTTCAGGCTTGGGCATGAGCTTTTGATTTGACTCTGAACTTGATCAGGTCAGGGGCTAATCAAATTCTAGCCCCAGGCTTAGGCTCAAGTTTTTGGTTCTGCTGTGTACTTGATCCAATCAGGCACACTATTGATTACCCTGTCTTGGAGCTCCATCCTGACCTTTAGGCAGAAATATCAGGGTATAGTACTTAGTTCTATCAGCTACCCCAATCTGTGTACTATGTCCTTATCTCAAGACCAGATTGAAAATCCTGGCTTCTCTCTGGGCCCACATGGATCAGCCCACTTCAGCCCTGACTGTTCTTGCCTGGGATTCTGGGCTACTCCACAGGTTTGAAATTTCAAGGGATGTGTGTTGGCTTGTACCACTATTTGCTAAGCCAGACCTCAGAGTCTGAATTTGGCTTTGGCTCAGATCCCAAACCTGGGCAGCAGATGTGGGTGTGAGTGTGTACTGGGAGGTGGCTTGCTCTTCATCCTTTTTACAGCCTTTTGATGGCTCTGCTTTCTTCTCACCCTTTGACTACCTTGAGTTTTTTTTCTTTTCTTGAAAGTTGTTTCACTCTGTCTCCTGTTTGGTTCTTTCACTCCTTTATTCACTTTTTGTTGATATTTTAATCTTAGTTGGAGTGGATTCTTGTGTTGACATAGAGCAGCTCTGCTTTACTCCTCCATCTTTGATTACCACATTTTTACAGGCATATAATACAATTCCTCCTTCATTTTTTCTTTTAAAATGATTGTCCTTGATATACTAAATATTTTATTCTTCCAAATGTATTTCATTATTTTATCTAACAGAAAAAATATCCTCATGGTTGTTTGATTGATTTAGCTCTAGTACTATTGCCATTTTTTGACAATAAAATCTGTATCTACCCAGTCACAAGCACTGAATCTTCCCCAGGTAAATTGTACTTTATTTTAAAAAGAATTTTGTAATTGACTATAAATCAAAATCTGTATAAGAATCTATATAAGTATTGAGCATACTCTTTAACAATGTTACCATTCTTCCAATTTCACATCTCCAGTCCCATTAAAAACAAAAAGGAAATGAACAAATCTATCTCTATCTGTCTGTCTATCTGTGTAGCTATCTATCTATCTATCTATCTATCTATCTATCTATCTATCTATCTTTCCAAAACCCTTGTAAAGAATTAACATAACCAAAACAAGTTCTCACCTTGGTCCTGTTTGAACAGACATCTTATTTTGTCTATTGAGTCCATTTTATCTATTTGGAGGTAGATGAATACTTTATCATCCCAACTATGAAATTGTGGTTGATTAGCAATTTGATCAGACTTCATAAGACTTTATAATGATGGCTAACCCCTTCAGTTTAGAAATGAGGAGACTTTTCTAGAATGATTTAGTGACTTTCCTAGGGTCACATAGCAACTATTACTCTGCAGCTATATTTAAGCTATGACCATTATTTCAAATTTCCATGCTCACTTCATTAGAATGTCCCCGACAAAAGTTGGTTGATTTCATTGTCGTCTGCTATAGATTTAAAATCTTACATCACATATATAAACACAAAATGAAAGAGAAGGCCATGCAGACAGGTAATATAACCTGTATTTTTATGTCTTTATAAACAAATTCAGCAAAATAATTAGTGACAAAGTAGATTTATCTTCTTTCTCTTATGCTTGTGTCACATAACTTAGGAGGGCAAATATTGAGGAAGAGGAATTACCAGGCCTTTTATGGGCTTCAAACCTATTTCTAGTAGTGAAGCAGCACCGTTTGACAATAATGTTGTGTTTGAGCACTATAGTATTTTCTCTGCCCTTTGACTTCTTCTTATTCTACATACATACATACACACACACACACACACACACACACACACACACACAGCAGCTACTTTCATGCCTTGATGCTCTGTGTGAGTAGGAGTTGAAAAAGAGTAAATATACATGAGATGTTCAGGGTGTTCATGGAAAACTTGGCCCTTTTTTCAGGGCTGCTGAAAAGTTGTAAACCTTTGATATCCACTTGCCACCCATTTCTCAATTAGCAGCCTACATTTCAGCAGACTGTCTAAAACAGGCTGAGGGTGACTGACAAGTCCAAAAACCCAAACATATGAAGACTTCCCAGTGGAACAAGCTGATGAAAACAATTTTGTTCCAGGAGCCATGAAGGTGGCAGAAGTAAGTGTTGCTATCATTTTTGTAACATTTTGTGACATTGAAGATGTCAAGGCCATTCACTGAATCCTGAGCCATCACCAGTTGTTTTTATTTTTGTATTGTCACTGGCCTTGGATGACACTGGAAGAGAGAGTGAGGCAGATGATTCCATGCAATTCTGCTTCACTTAAACCCAATTTCTTCTTGAGTCAAGACATCCTTCTTAACATTTTAACATTTTACATTTTACTATTTCATTATTATTTTACTCCTATCTCAAATTCCTGTGGTGATGAACAAATGATGAAGCAGTAGGTGTGTATACAGTGGAAGATGTCAAAGCCATGTAAACAGGTGGTCCAGAGTGTCTTCTACCTAAGGGTCATCTTCACACTGTATTGAAGGTCAGAAGAAGAAATATGTGGATAATGAATGTCTTTCTGAAAAACGTTGATGTTGATAGAAGACACTGACACAGGACCGAACTGTGTGTGGTACCCAAATCAAAGAAGGTGCCACAGTAACTATGTCCTGTGAAAATTACAATAGCTCCAAAGAAACATGAGATGCATAAATTTAGAGACATCTTTATCCCAAAAGTTCATATGGATTAGTTGTGCCCAGCCTTTTATTGAATCTAATGAGCTCATATTTGTCTGAGCAGTCATCTGCACTTTACATTGACTGACACCCTGGTGTCATTTTTAGACTTCTTTGAGTATGCAGGACTCCAAACCATGAATACACAGAATTTTTGACCCCCCTCACTTTTTTTTCTGATTGTGTTTCCAGGATCTACTTACGTTATCTGGCTAATTGTGACCTCACCTCTTGCTGCATCAAAAATATAATTTTTTCTTTATCACTTTCTAATTTATTTCCCTGTGAAATTTTCTTCTGTCTAGTCATCTGTACATTTTCCCTCAAGACTTTGATCATGATTCCACTGCTAATAGGGATTTAGCTCTATTTTAACATTTCCTACAGGTAGTTGTTTACTTTAGTATTGAAGAATTCATGTCACTCAAAGTCTGAATAGTAACCCACAAAAAAAGAAAAGCTGGCAATAGTCATGAAATAAAATGTGCCCCTAACAAACACAGTTATAAAGAGAAAAACTGATGTTCCATATCTAATCCAGCTCTCAAGTAAGGTCATAATTGCCTTCTCTCTTTCACTGTCAGACCTCTTCACCTCACTTTTCATCTCTTACTCTGGGCTCAGTGACAAAATCACTTCTATTACCATAGTACCATTGTTCCTGGAAATGATGTATCAATTGATGATTAGAGCTCATTATCCTAATAACTCCCAAGAAATTCCCTTCTCTGTGTAGTACTCCATTTTTTCCCTTCCTTCTTAAACTATAACTTACTTAAGGGCAAAGATGACTTGATTTTGTTTTTCTATCCTTAGTAGTTAACACTGGGTCATGCACATAGTGAGTGCTTAATAAATGCTGTTCATTCAATTATTCATTTTAGTACAATGTGTGATCTTTTAAGGAACTAAGTTTAAGACTAGATAAAATTACTGTATAAAACTGATCACAGAGGAAATCAAAAGGTCAAACACAACTACAACAAGGCGAATTGATTTGACTATTAGAAATCTGATGAGCAATGCCTAGATTATATCTATTCTTTCAAGTAAATTAACAGGAAGAATGCTGACTTCAGGAAAGTAATGAATAGGCTTTGCTAAGGGGATTTGAAATGAAGTTGAGAGGGAATCCTTTCCTGTACAGCATTGCCAATATTGACAAGGGGAAGGAAATGAGTTATATGCACAAAGATTAACACCCTTTCTCCCAGAAATAGAAGTTTGTAAACAATCTTAAATAGTCCTGATATACCAAATGTTCCTTGGGTCCATAAAGAAATATTAGACTTGTATTTATTCAATATATTCAGTAAATTGTGATTTCCTTCAAAAAATTCCAGTAATTATCCTAAAGCTCAGAAAACATGTTCACTCTCGATTGATGTAGCTTGAGTCAAATACTATACTGCTTTTGTACAGCGGGTCAAATTGAATATGGAGCCAGTTTGATAATGGGGGACCTACAGGCTTGAAAGTACATGGGTTGTTAGGAGCAATAATCTAGGTTGCTTTGTAGTGATCAAATAATTGATGGTTTAATATTAACTATCCAATTCAATATTTCCTAGAAGAAACATTAAAGTATTAGGAAATCATTGATGAAAAGTCTGCAGATAATTATGAAAACATATTTGGAAGCCTCAGTGTCTAATCAAACTAAATATTTTTGCTAGATATAGGACTCACTCACTTCAATAAAGCTTAGCCACTATAGGAAGCAATGATATAGAAGGAATATAAAAGTCTTGAAATATGCTTTCTTTGAAAAAAACAAACAAAGACAAACTTTGCTGGCTCTCCTTTTTATTGGTTCCTCTTAAACAAAATTAAAATAAGAGATGAGGAAGAAAAATGTGACATGATATTGGTTCAAATAAGGAATAAGTTTCAGTTGGGTATAAACATTTTTTACCCTACAGGGACATAGGAGAGGAAGGGGATGGGAAAGTGGAGAATGTTAGGAGAGGTGGTAGAATCAAAAACAGTGTGTGTGTGTGAGAGAGAGAGTGGGGGGGGGGGAGGATGGGAGGAGAACAAATAGATGGAGAGAATAGATGGAGTTCACCCCTGGTGAACTAGGGCTTTCCTCACCCAGCATGTGAAGACTGCTTTGGTGGAACAGGCGGAAGAAACCAGTAAGAAGGTTCAACGGCTGAGATGGTGACGCAGCAAAGCACTGTGGAGTGCTTAGGGTGGGTTGGAGCACAAAAGACAACATGGCCATCCAATGCAGTTGAGGAAGTCTCCAGATGTAATGACTTTTTGTGCCACTGGACCCAGGCTTCCAAAGCAGAGAGAGTGGGACTGTCTCTGTGCATCAACTTTTCCACTTAAATCTTCATGCATAAGTGTCTTTGTGCATAAAACACACAAAGACAATAGTCATCCTCGGTTACCGAGACACTACTACTACTACTACTACTTTTATTTTATTATTTAGTTTAAGTAACTGCCACTTTATTGAGGATATAGAATCACATACCATTTTGATTAGAAGGTAACATAGAGAGCATATGGTCTAGTTCCTTTTCTCATTCTGTAAATGAGGAAATAGAAACATTAAAAGGCAAAAATAATTTATCTAAGGTACATAGCAGGTACAAAAGGATATAGTAGACTATTAGTAGCCCAAGATCTGATTGAGTAGGGCTGATTCTATAGTTCCCTAAGAGATAGGCATATGTCATTTATCCTCAGCTTCTATAGTCCTATCACTAATATAAATTATATCCTTCATATCAACAAGTTTCTCCTAAACCCATTCTTGTCCTTCAGGTGCCATGAAAAAGAGAGACTTGGGAAATTTCATAAAGATACTGGCTTCCCTCTTTTGGTGTCATAAAGGCATTCCTTTGAGATGGGTTGTAGACTGGTTTGCCTATGGGGCTGTGATCAATATGCCTACTGTGTTCCTCAGAATTTAGGAAGCTGAAACTTGGGGCTAGTTATTGTAAATGTAGGCTGCAATTTAAGAACCAGAGAAAATGGTTTGCCAGACTAATGATTGCTCTCTGATCTTGTCTGTGTTTTATCTGAAAGAAATTAAACAGAAATAAAAACAAAACAAGCAATGAAAAATTCCAGTATTCTAAGTCTTTAATGCAAGTCATTTCCAATATCTTGTTATTTAAATTTGAACACTGATCTATTTTGGTCCATCCATCTAGCCCACTAATTATGGCAGAGCTTAAAATTATAATAAAGAATTCTGGTTTTAAGTTCCATATGATATATTAAAGTATGAGTGGGGAAAGAGTAGATATGTAGAAAAAATTAGGAGGTATTTCTCTTTTGGATAGTCTTCTTCTCCCAATGAAATTGGTTAAACACATCCAATATTGGATCGCTTCTTCATGGAGGACATATGGGAAGACAAGAAAAGAATTATAGCAATAATCATGTAATTATGTAAGCATGGAGAAATCAAAATAAGAGCCTAACCAATGTTTCAATAATTCAATAATTGATATGGAAAGTCATTGATATGCTTAATATGTACATTAGATTAGACCAAAAGCAATAGCTTCCCATGTTCATGTTCTGCTTTAAATCTTACGTAAAGAAACTGTTAAACATCTTAAAGACTTCCCTCCAGGTTAAAAAAATGTGTAGCTATATAGCACTCAGACTCTAGTCAACCCAGTAGATACATGGTTAGTATCTTCTTTTTCATAAAATGTAATTCATTTAGGATATCTTTATGCCATTTTTTCTGTCTTAGTTGGTAAATATGTGTAGCTTTGCTAATTGTTGTCAAGCATCTTTTCAGTGTTCAATGGCTCAAAATGTTACTTCTTTTGAAATCAGTTGGAAAATAATTTGGCTTTAGCCTCAGGAGATATCTTAGATTATTCATTGAAACTAGTGTTATTCCAAAAACATAGCCCATATTCTTCCTCCTATTTACTTCAGATATGGTACAACTACAATTCTTCATATGGTGTTGTAAGAGGAAAACAAATGTTGAACCTAGGAATGAGACACAATGCATGGGCAAGTTTATTTCTTTCTGAACTTTTTATTTTTTTTTAAATTTATTGTTTATTTTCCTTCTTACAACAAATATACTTAATTAAACAAAATGACAAGATAAATAATAAGAAACATTTTTCTCCACCTTGTCCCTGTATGACCACCACCTAAAAGAGATTGTCATAGTATGGTGTTTGAGACAATCAATGCTATATTCTAATTGGAATTTTGAGACTTGAGAGAAGACTATGTCACTTATTGGGAAACCTTATTCCTTTTAGGCCATGTATGAAAAATTTCCATGGTTATGATAAATACCTTGTTGAGTATTTGTCACTCTTATTCATGACAGTTAATCAGAAGATAATTGAACAGAAATCACCATAACAGGAGTCAAGATGGTAGCATAGAGGCAATGAAAATTCATACCTCAGAAAACCATTCCTCACCAATTAAAAATAAAATATTCCTAGGGGACTGAAAACCAAATCTAACAAAAGAAGAGAGTTAAGGGACTCTCCTGCTGGACTCAACTTAAAAGGTACACCCCCAAAAGCCTGAATTTGAAAACTCTTGGGTTTTAGGGGAAGGAAAAAGGAAGGTCCCAGAACCCCTTCTCCAACTACAATGCTGAGCCTACAGCAGTGACTGGAATCTCTGGTCGAGCAAGGGCTCTAGTCTGGAGGGAGTACCTGGAGGGCAAACCTGTGCCAGTCTCAGGGCTCTGAACATAGGTAGCTTGTTGGTAGCTCTAGGAGAAGAAGAGAGGAGGTAGCCTAGTCCCAGCAGAGGAGACACTCCAAATTATACCCCCATTCCAAGGTTTTGAATTCAGGGCACATCCAGCTGTACAAGTTCAACTCAGCTGGGCTTAATCTTATCAAGCCTTCAGAGGGCAGAGAAGCTCAAGCTCAAACACCCCTACCCCACAGACTGATCTGAGAGCCCTTGCTAAGCTCCAAGGGTAAAGGTCACAAAAAAGACCAAACCTACAGATTCTCCACATAATGAGAAGAGCAAAAATGCAGGCAACTACAGGAGGAAAAGAAGGGGGAAATATGAGCAAACAAAAGAAAAAGAAAAAAAGAAATTACAATCAACAGCTCTATCCAGGCAATGAACAAAGAGCAAATATAACAGAGGAGGATCAAGAAACACCAAGGAAAAACACAGAAACTCCAGGGAATTGGACAAAGACTTTGGAATAACTCAAAATACAATTCAAAACACAATTAAGAGAGGCTGAAGACAACTGGGAAAAGAACTTAAAAAGCAAGATAAGCCACCTGGAAACAGAGGCACTTGAAATAAAATGAGAAAAGAGTGTCTTGAAAGCCAAAATTAATGAGTTTGAAAATGAGGCAAAGGAGATGAAAGATTAGGCAAAGAAGATGAAAGATGACCTCCAAAGAAAATGAGACCAGAAGGAGAAGGGTGACTAAAAAGCTGGGGATGGAATTCAGTCTTTAAAAACCAGAATACAACAATTAGAATCAAGTGACTTCACAAGGCAGCAGGACACTATAAAGCAAAATCAAAAGAATGAAAAAATTGAGGAAAATATGTAACACCTCATTCACAAAATAGAAGAGTTAGAAAATCACTCCAGGAAGACAACTAAAGAATCATTGGTCTTCTGGAAAACAATGGCAAAAGAAAAAAATCTGGACATAATCCTACAATAAACTAAACCAAGAAAACTTCCCTGACATTCTAGAACAAGAGGGAAAAGTGGAGATTGAAAGAATCCACAGATCGCCTCCTGTAATTAATCCTCAACTGACAAAACTTAGGAATTTTATAGCTAAATTCAAGAACCTCGAAATCAAGGAAAAAATATTAAGAGCTGCTAAGAAGAAGTCATTCAGATATCATGGAACTACAATGAGGATAACACAGGATCTGGCTGTATCTACACTGAAAGAACAAAAGGCATGGAATATAATATTTCAGAAAGCAAGGGAACTAGGTCTACAACCAAAAATCAACTACCCCGCAAAACTGACTATATTCTTACAGAAGAGAGTGTAGTTATTTAATAAAATAGAAGAATCCCAATCATTCATAAAGAAAACACCAGACTTGAAGAGAAAATTTGATGCCCAAAAATAGAACTCAAGGGAACCATCAAAAGGTAATTAAGAAAGGGGGTGAAACAAACACAAAAACAAAAATAAACACTTTTTTTAAATACCCAATAAATTTATATGATTTGTATCCCTACAAGAAAAGAGGATATTGGTAACTCATAAAAATTGTTATTATCACCTGGATAGCTAGAATAATTGTACTTAGAGGGAACAGTGACAAACTGTTTATGATGAAATACCAAGGCATAACTATGTATGGATATATACAGGTATATATATATATATATATACACACACAACTACAGTTTTTTTTAAAGAGGTTAATGCTAAGAGAAATGGGAAAAGAAAAAAAATGGGGTAAATTTTTAAGTCACAAAGAACTGCATGACAGGAGGGGAAGAGAACATAAATACACTGGAATGGTAAATTGGTTGGAGATAGAAAATACTCATTCCTTGCAAACATTGAAATTGACTTGAAGAGGGAAGAACAATCAAATACTTTGGGGCAGAGAACTGATTTGCTCCCTATAGGGAAATAGAAGGGTAACAAAAGAACTAGTGGGGAGAGAATCAATACAAGGCAGGGACAGGGTGGGGGTATATTTTTAAAAGACTGCAAAGAAAATAAGAGGGGAATAAGAAGGGGGGGTAGAAAGGGAAGTAAAATAAGGGTGGGAATTAGGGGGACTGATTAAAAAGAAAACACTGGTGTAGAAGGAAATAGTGAAAGAAGAAAGGACAGAACTAGAAGTCGAAATCAAAATGGTGGGAAATACAGAGCTGGTAATGATAACTCTGAATGTGAATGGAATGAACTCACCCATAAAACACAATCAAATAGCAGATTGGATTAGAAACCAGAATCCTAACAAATGCTGTCAACAAGAAAAACACATGAGGAAGGTAGACACACATAGGTTAAAATTAAGAGTATGGAGCCAAATCTATTGGGCATCAATGGAGAAAAAGAAGGCAGGATAACAATCATGATATCTGATAAAGCTAAAGTAAAAATAGATTGGTTTAAAGAGATAGGGAAGGTAATTACATCCTGATAAAAGGCAGTGTAGACAGTGAGGAAATAACAGTACTCAGCATGTATGCACCAAATGGCATAGCATCCAAATTTCTAAAGGAGAAACTAGTGGAGCTCAAGGATGAAATAGATAGAAAAACTATACTTGTGGGAGACCTGAAACCTTTTGGGCAAAAAAGAATTGGAATAGGTAGTTCTATAAGTGTTTGAGTAGCTATTGTAATACAGCTGATGCTGCTTCAGCTGCTGTCCTCTATGACTGAGATAACCTGAGGCCAATGATGAGAATTTTCATTTGGGAGAGTTGATATCATATGGTAATTTATCTGTCTTGCATTACTCCTCCCACCCTTTATATCAGTGAGCATATGTTAAATCCAAAGCTTTAAAAAATTTAAAGTTCAACAGTTACTTAAAGTTGATGATTTTTATCAATTAATATTAAAAGTACTTTGAAGATAAAAAGTGATCCATTATAGTAATTTCTAATTTATATTTGTTTGATGATTGGGAATGGTAGTTTTGAGGCTACAATGGTGCAAGTGAGTAAGCAGCAGCTTCCATGAAAAGAATACCATAAGGAAAATATTAGGATCTAATGCCCTGAGGGCTCTTGAGCAAAATGAAAAAGAATTTTATTGATTTATATGCCATATCTTACTGAAAGCAAAGGAAAATTAAATTAATCTGGACCTATGAGCAGAGGTAAAGCCTTAGCCATAAATCCATGGTTTTAAAGTAGGACTATGAGTGCTGATTAGAAATTCACACACCATGGGAAGAAAGGAAAAGTGGCTGAAAAATAAATATTTTACACATATGGGGAGAGTAGTCATCCAAACAAGTGAGCTATCTTTCCTTTGCAATTAAAAGCAGCTATCTACCAGCTACAATTACAAGTGGTTCCTTATGTGATTTAATTTGTGAGAAGAAATGACCACCAAAGTTCAGTATAATAAAGAAAAAATTTCTATTCTATGATGTCTGAAATCCAACCATGTATAGTACTATGTATCTGTGACATATAATCAAATATGATTTTTAAATATATCAACTATTAACTTTTTTTTGTTCGACTCAATCTCGCATATCATCTAGATAATTGTGAGATCATTGGACAGGTAAGTTTCTATTAGGAGTTGTAGGAAGAGAAAGTCACTTTGCTGCCTCAGTGGCAAGGCAATTTGGAGCTTAATTATTTGAATTGTCAAATATGTATGGATACTGAGTATAGAGTTGAAAGAAGTGACTTAAGAAAATTCCCATTGCGGAGTTGCTTAAAAAGATTCTGATTAAAATGTGCCCTATAACAGCATATTAACTTGAGAGAATCAAATCACTTTTTAAAATAAAAAATAGTGTTTTTATCTGCCAGTTATTTTTTATTATTCTCCCCCTCCCTGTACCTACTGAAACCTCACTTGTCACAAAGAAAAATAACAACAAAAAAGATCAACAAAAGTAGGTATTGACCCCAGGAGTACAACATAGGCACAACATCAGAGTGAGCTCACGTACCAACCACAACCAGTCAATGCCAGCTAAGAGCGGGAGTCTGTCTCTATTAACTATGTAAGCATGTTTAATTGGTCTAAAAGTTAAAGTCACCACCATTCTAGGAATGTGGCATGCTGAGAGCCAGTCATAGATATCCAATTTAAGAATAACGGTCTCATTATTCAACAAGAGACAGAACAGTGTGGATGAAGAAGGTTTAATACAAAAAATGCAAGACATACATGTGTTTTGCCCTCTGAAAATAGCTCGGGAGTTAAGAGAAATAGAAAGCATGACAGCCAATGACTTATTCAACCATCCAAATATCACTTAACGTACTCATTTTTCATTTCTCGATTGACTTTAATTAAGCTAACCCTAGCTTACAAATCTGCCGCACCTAGATAGTGGGGATTTTTTTCCCTTAAAGAAAAAAAGTAAAACTGTCAGAATTTTATCCTGAAATGCTTAAACCTGCATTAAGTATAAACCAAAATTTTTTTTCAATGTATTTTTCCCCTGTTGTGTCAGTTACAACTTTACAATTTCATTAGGATGCTAGACTTCATGGCGAACAGCCTTCCTCAATGCCTGTCGTCCCTTACTCTCTTGGACAGACACTGCCCTCTATTCTCTTTAGGTTGCATCTATTTCCAGTTCAGTTTATTTAGGAGCAGGAGGGTGGGAGGGAGGTAGAACAGAACCTCGGAGACAATTTCACACATCTGTTCCTGCGGGTGTTCTTTCATTCTTTCTCATTTATAATTAATGAAAAATAATGGTGCTGACACAAGTTAATTACTATGAAAAATTACAGTTTATGCTATTCATTATAATAATGGCAAATTACTTGAGATTTTCAAACACTGTTCCTAAGCAATTAGAAGTGTTCATAAGGAGTTCACCTGTGAGTTGTTGTTGTTGTTGTTTAATCTGCCTTTGCATTCTCTGAAGTGGAGGAACACCCAATGTTTTTCATTAGCAGCAGAGGTAACCCAGCAAGAGATATTAATCATAGAGTTGTGTATCTGGGAGAAAGTGGGCTTTTTTTAAACAAATGGGGGCTATATGGTAGAAGCAGAGGTCAAAACAATATACAAAGATATTCATTAGAGCCAAATTTTTCTTAAAAGGTTCAAAGGGACTATTAAACTTGTTTCATTTAATAACCATTAGAAATACTACCTTCTCCTAGTTTGTGAAAATATTAAATTAGTGATTTTAAAAATTAAAATTAATATTCTGCTAATTAGCACATGCAAATGAAGAGGATGTCTCTTCTCTAACTTGCTTTTCTTATGAACTTATAAATTGCAAAAGTGAATGTAATATTCCTCAGGTAATTAAGGATAACTTATGACTGAAAATTACTCATTAGGCTTAATGTGCCTGGGCAAATGAGCTAAGTGAAAAACTCTAAAATATCTTGTTGCAAATTCAGTTTGAACCTTAGGGGCAGCACAAGCAAATTTTCCATTATTTTAGATCCTTAGAACAATAGAATTGCAAATATACACAAACCTTCATTCAGTTCTCTTTTATTCAGGAAATCACATCAAATGGAAAATGTCTGGAAAGGAGTCAATCTCAAACACTAGCTGTTTAAAAAGTATCTTAGAATTCAATTACTTAAATAATTAACAGAAAAATATCAAGTTCATGATAATGTGGTATCTAATCATCAATATCTTGCTATGTATTCGGAATTGTTTATGAAGAAAATGAATGATAGAAAATCCAGTGGTAATACCTGAATGACACTTTTATAATGGGTGTTCTTTCCTATAACCCCCCCCCCAATGATAAATAGAAAAAGAATAGATCTATAAATAGAATTTGACTGTATATGACATGAAAAAAATATTTCTGTAAAAGTATCAGACTTTGGAGTCATTCTAAGTTGACTTAAGTGAATATGAAGAAAAGGTACAGAACTGAAGTAAATATAAGTTAATTTCATATTGTCCATTTTCATTAATTTGGATTATTTTGATGGAAGACCAGACTCAATTACAGAGTTTTTGCAAGGGGCATTGTTTTCAAATATGGATTCAAACTAACCTTAAAAAAGTATTGTTTAGTGGAAGTTTTTAGGGTATCCTGTCATGATTTATAAAGATTACATAGATTTTTCTTAATAAATTACCACTTCAAAATATTTAAAAAGTCTGTTCATAAAGGGTTTTTTCCTGACTCACAAAGTCAATGACATCATTTTGTCACAAATGATTTTTTTCCTTTTCTATTTTTGACAAGATAAGAAACAAAGTAAGGAAACTTATGATTAGATCCCTTTAAATCCTGTAAATGTTGCATTTACTTATCCTCTCTCTCTGGACTCAGAATAAATTATGAATTTCAGATTACTTCCCCAGACTCTACAAGGTTAATGACTGGTTTACTCAAAACTGCCTAGAGTCAATGGCTGGGTGCATAAGATTAATTAAATTTACATATTCATCAATCCCTTCATATAAAGGAATGCCCCAATGAGGATTGTCACATGTGTCAGTCACTTACTAATCAATCAGAGAGTAAGGAAAGAAGACTAGACCAAAATAGGTAAAGCTGTTTACATTGCTTTGGCTATTGAAGCTTTGCAGAAAACTTCACTTTCAGACTTGAGAACAGAGAAGTTAACCAAAATATGGACCATAAAAACTATAAACTTTTTTAACCTTGCATTTCAAGTAGCTTGGCTTCATATATTGACACTTTTACTAATTAAAGTACTTTCTTCTCCATGATCTTATTGAGGCTGAAGTTCTCTCTTCAACAAACAATCCATGCCTACACATCCTGGGAAGACTAAAATTATTATAAACATTTTCATTTCAAAATTCAGCTCATTGCGCCTGGCAGAATAATATGTTTTGGTTGAGAGTAGGTATAGAAAAATGAAAAAGTAACCTGCTTTCAAGGAATGCATGACTTAATAGTTAGAGAAGGAGTTGTAACTGATCAAAATAAAAATGCCCTGACTTTAGAAGAATTGATGGTAAGTCAGCTCTAATTAAACCATCACTTAGGTAGAAGACATGCAAGAAACAAAAACTCTAAGGCACTATTTAATTCAAAGAAAAAAATTTACTTACCTACATAAAATGATACAAAGCAATTCAATGATACAGGTTTTAGTAAGCAAATCAGACACAGCATACAGGTTCCTAATTGGATATACCATATAAATTTGGCTCTGCTCAATGTTATGAGTTCAAATTGGAAATAGATTAAAATTGAACATAGTATTCATGATGGATCTAAGTACACATGGAACTTAAATCAGAAACAGGTAGACAAACATGGCCTGAAGGTTAAACATGGCATTCAAATAGAATATAATTCTCCTTGCTTCCCATGACCGCTGGAAGATTGTCCATGAAAGGAGGTGATCAGCAAGCATCAGCTCTACTAAGCAAGGTGTGTTCAGTTAAGTTATGTGTTAAGTTATGGACCTTGCTTAAGGGAGTTGGCATCTCATCAGTGGAGCTCTATCCTTTGGGTCCAATCATATTCCCATGGTTGGTTTCAATGCCTTATATGGCTAAATGAGACACTCTAGGACAAGGTAATGGTGAATGTGAATTAGAGTGAGCCCAAACAGTTATATTGAGGAAGCTAAATTACACCATAGATCTATGAGATTCAAATTGATTCATTACACAATTTCATACATACTACCATGAGGTCCAAAAGATAGAAAAGATATGGCAAAGAAGCCCTTAATGGGGAGATCAAGACTCATTATTTACTTTTTGGAAGGAAAAGAAGATTATATTAGATATGAAGGGATTCAACTCTAGACTATGAGATATGACCCTTCCAAAATTAATGGAGATGAGAGTGCAGCAGAAGACAATAGTTTGTGTGGGATATTGTGTATTTGAAAGGTAGTGCTATGAATAATACTGGAAAAGCAGGTTGACCTTTGAATTTCCAATATTTTCTTATATAATCAATTTATTTATTCTATTCCAGCTGTCTTCTTGAACTCTCAATCACACTTTGCTGCCTCAGCCATTTCTTTGCTCTATTGTCACCCAAATTCTATGCTGTTCTTTCCACTTCCTTCTAGTTACAACACATCTTGAACCACAATTAAACAAAGTCTTCTTAAGAAAAGGGTATGACAATTAATTCTTCTATTTATGAGATCTTCCACTCATACCAATATAATACTAAACCAAACACTACTCCACCAAACTATGGTCCCCACCAAGCCTGGAATCATCAGGAAGATTCATTTTCCTGAGATTAAATCTGCCCTCACACACTTACTGGATGTTTGCCTTAGTTCCCCATCTATGTAATGAATGGGAAAAGGGAGTAGCAAACCATCTAGTATCTCTGCCAAGAAAACTCAAAATGGGGTCACAAAGAATTATGAATAAAACAACTAAACAGCAATGCACTTTCTTTGAATTTTTGTGTTTTATATATTATATATGCATACTAACATGTATACATGCATGTGTGCATGTGTAATTGTGACAACTAGATAGCACGCTAGATAGAGTGCTGGGTCTGGAGTCAGTAAGATCTAACTAAATCTGGCCTCAGGCACTTAGTAGCTTTTAAACCCTGGGCAAGTCATTTGATCCAGCTTGCCTCAGTTTTTGCATCTATAAAATGAGCTGGAGAAGGAAGTGGCAAACCACAGCAGTATCTTTGCCAAGAACACCCAATTTAAGGTAACAGAGAGTCAGATACAACTGAACAACAAGAATTATATATATATATATATATATACATGTATATATATATACATGTATATATATACATACACATACAGACAGAGAATGCATATATAAATGTATATACTATATATCAAATGAATATATGTGCATATAAAATTTATAATTATATAATTTATGTATGTATATTTCTTTTGGAATTTTAGCTTTTGCAACACAGGAATTATCTCAATATTTTTGAGAGAGGTATTTGAACCTCACTTTTTAACGTGGTGTTGGGCACGTAGTAACTGTATAAGATATATGTATTCATTGATTCCTTGATTTATTTGTATTCTATCATTTTTATTCAATCATTTCTTTTTTAAGCACTATATCTATAGAGGATATCTCAGTTATATTGGTAATTTGTTTAGTTTTCTGCTTCTTTGGCATGCAAAGGCAAACTTTAGGTGATCTTAAATTACATAAAATTTGAAATTATGTTTAAAATTAAGATGGGTTTGCTTTGTACAGTGGTACAGGGTAGCAGAAAGGAAACTAGGCAGGAAGCGAAAAAAGAACATGTTGGAGTTCTGCCTCTGATATCATGAACAATTCATTTTTCCTTGAAATGTTCTAAGCAGCGATAATTGCATAAAATAAGTTGAACTGCATTGGAAGAAGGAATTTCCTCATCTAGGACTTGCCTCTGATGATGAAATTACAGATACAGTCTATTCTTAACCCAAAATTTGTTTACCAATTGCAAGTTTTATAAAGAAGTTCATATTTTTATTATTGCTCCCTAAAATGTAATTGCTATGCTCCAAATTAATGCAAGTATTTTTCCTGAAATTTATAGAATCTATAAATAGCCTGCTATGGTATATGTTCATATTTTATAGGTTTTCCAACACATCAAAGTGTCATTACTATGAAACATAGATTAATTTTCAATAAATAAATCAACCATTATTATTTCATTTGAAGGAAAACTAACCATTTATTCTACTTACCATTAATAGTTATTTCACATTATTCACTGTTTGGGGGAAAATAATGGTTTTACTGTTGTTAATTTTTACTTCTCACAGATATTCTATTCAGCTGGAAGGGAGAAAAAAGCAGAATCCTTAAGTAAACACATCAACCTGTTATTGAGCTCTGTTTTGTGGTCTAGAACAAATGCCCCTTGATTAAGAAAACTTAATTCATTTGTCGGTACAAGATTTGCCTTTGATAATTGACCATAACTATTCCCATGTATTCTCTTTCCTGGCCTACAGGCTCAGGGGGGAAGTATAATTAATGGCAATCATGAAGTTCCAAATCATGCAACATAATATAAGTTCTATTTTTTTTTGTTTTAGAATGAGAAATAAAGATGTATAACTTATTTCACCTAAAATTCCATAGAAATACAGAATCAAAAAAATGAGAAGGGACGTTATGAGTTCACTTTGTAGTCTATCTTTTACACCTATGATTAAAGTAGTATAAATTTATGATTTTAATAATCAAGGGAGATGCATCAGTTTTCAATCTTTTTTTTTTCACAGTGAGGAAACTATAGCTAATTGGTAGTTATGTCTGAGTCAATGTGGTATTTTATAAAGAATATTAGCATTCCAGCCAGAATAAATGGATTCAAATGCTGGTTGTGACACTTAGTAGGTGTATGGGAATCACTTAATTTCTCACAGTTACAGTTTCCTTATCATTAAAATGGAAATAATATTGCCACATGTAAGAACTTATACCAGGAATATGCATGGCACTACATACTTCTCACCTTCCTTTGTTCTAAGGAAAATATGTATAAAGATAAAGAAATGTGGTTTGTATTCATATTCTCAGAATATTAAAGGTAGAAGAAATGTAAAAAAGATCTAGGCAAGAGGTTCTTACCTATATATATATATATATATATATATATATATATATATATATATATACATATAATCATCAATCAGGGAAAACCCAAGGACTCCTCAGAATATTCATAAATGCTCATAGAATAAAATATAACAAATAAGAAAATAATTATGTTAAAATAAAGATGATTTTTTCTGCCATCTAGGTTCTTGGTCCCTTCCCTTTACACCTATCTATGATTCATTCACTTGGCTATGAATTCCTAAACTTTTTTATTTTAAATTGAAGATTTTTTCCCCTCTATGTGCCCAATTAACTTTGATCTCTATTCAGGGGGAAGAGGACAGCCATTAGTTCCTATTTCATGAAAAGGTAGAAAATAACAAAAAATATTTTCAAGAATTCAAGATTTAAGGATGTGACTCAAAATCAAGTTCTGCCTTTCAATAATCACATCTGCATATGAAAGTTAAGGAATATTTTTAAGAAGATAGCAGAAATGATGATCTTGTAACCTGGTTTAGCTTAGCCTTCTTATTCTTAGCCTTTTTCTTCCCACTAATCTGCATGCAGGAACAGAAAAGAAAAATTAGGTTACCCCAGAGTTGTCTGGTAGTCATTGAGTGAGTTGCCCTTACATAGTAGCGTGCATATTTTCAGGTATACTCTCATTTCTGAAATGTTAAACAACCTGATTTTCAAATGATTCTTCCCCAAAAACCTTCTTATTTTCCTTTTGTTACCCAAGATCTACATCGATAAATATTTATTTCTTTTCTCTGGATTGTCTAAGAGAGGTAAAAGGAAATCTAAAAAACACGGGCATCCCTAAACGTTATATTATTTTGTTTTTGTGATGATAAAAACAAAAAGAACTTCAGTATCAGCAAGACTTCAGTTTTAAAACTCCTCCATCCAAATATAGTCACATATGAAAGCAGCCTTGTAAAGATTTTCCTCTTAACTTGAGTCCATAAGGCTCAATCTCAGTACTCTGGTATTTTAAAATCATGGGTGGTTGCAAAATGCACGGTTTAATTTTGCTTATGAATTTTAATGTTTTCCCTAGATCTCTTGCTGAAGTCTTTTTCAACCTTGTTTTATCACTCTAATATAAAGCAATGGAATTAAATATGTAAATCTTGGCTGCTTTCAGGTTTGCTTTCGCTCTTAAGCCAAGTTGGCAAATAGCAATGAATTTGCAACTTACAAGCTTTCCAGACAATCACAGGTCTAGTTAAAATCATAAAAAACAGTGATTTCAGTTTGTGTTTTACATTTTAAAATTTCTTTACATTTGCTACATATGGTTAAATATATGCAGTTTTCACTTTATAGATAGAGAAATTTAATGTCATAGAACAACCAAGATAAGGTTTCATCTGTTAAAATAAAAATAGAATTAGTTTAGAAGTACAGAAGCAGATATTTACTTAGTTGCTCTAAGCTTTCACTGTAGACTAGTTCCTGAAAATTAGTGAATTTTATTGCTGCTATCATTATCCTTCAATGTTCATTCATTAGAGTTTAAATGCTTTGTGGAACCAAACAAAAATTCAATACAAACCAATTCAGATACTCATATCTTTACTATGGAAACAAATAAAGTCATGATGAAAAAGTCATGAATTCAGTATCAAATTGCTTCTTAAAAATCATCTAATTTGGTGCGTACCTGTAGAATATTGGTAATATACATGACTTTCGAGTTGGGATTTACCCGGTTCAAAGTTGAGTGGTTCTTTGTTCTCTTATATGGGGATTTATTGAAATGTTTCTTTAAGTGTTTTTGATTATAGTATATGGGAAACATCTTTAAAACATTTTTTCTTGGAAAGTAAGGTGGCTCATTGGATAGAGAGCCAAGCCTGGAGACAAGAGTTCCAACTTTCAAATGTGGCCTCAGAAATGTCTTAACGGTGTAACCGTGGGCAAAGAACTTAACCCCAATTTCCTAGCTCTTCTGCCTCAGAGCCAATACTTAGTATCAATTCGAGAACAGAAGGTAAGTGTTTAAAAATAAATAAACCATTTTTCATCCTTCTTCCAAATGTGCTAATATAGATGCAGAAGAGAATAGATGGGGTAGGAGGCTTAGAATTCATAAAATATTCAATCAAATTAAAAATTCAACAAAAAGTAATTAAGAATAACCAAATGCAAAGAATAGTAACACGTTTGAATCACAGATTCTATGCTTCCCTTAAAAGGGAAAAAAGCATAAACCCTAAGTATGACAATGTAGATTTCTTGGAAAGACATACTTTTAAAAATATTACTATCAATGCAAATAACAGTGGAGGATAGTCATTCCAAAATACCAGATCTTCATCTCATTTTTTCAATACATTTAAATGCTATATGCCTCTCTTTTTGACCGACAGATACAAAAATAGAAATTTTCTTCCATTTTTGCTGACTATAATTCTTCCCAGGCTATAAGTTTTGTTTTCTTCCACTCTAGGCAAAGATAAATAAATTTTAAGTTCTTTCTAACTCCTTTAGATGCTTTTCTGGTCTTTTTTTTTCTTTCTCATAAGTGGGTAGTTTAGCTCTGAGGGGTGACAGCACAGTTAGATATTCCATCCTGAGAGACATTTACAAGTAAACAGGCCAGAAGCATCTCTTGGTTAAAAGCTGTAAAATAACCAACAGAAACACATCAAGAACAATTCAAAAAGAAATGACAAGAGAGAAAGCAGTTGTGGGAAAATAGGTCAAATAGGAAAAAGAAAGATGAAAAGGAAACAAGTAGAATTGGAGGGGGAAATTTTAAAGAAAAATGACAGTAAGGTATTCAAAACAAGAACTGGACTAGAAAGTTACATAAAAGTTTCTAAGTTTCTTAGGGTTCATGGGCAATAGATCCTTTGATTTTACTTTAAAATCCAAGGTACTTTAGTCTGCATTCTGTACACATAATTTTTCCTTCCTCTTATATCCACTTATTGTTAATAAAACACCTTAATCTCTTTATTTATTAAGAAAATCATGATAATACATTATAGCAGACCCAAGAATAGAAATTCTAACAAATATGAACCTCTAGCTCCAGGGCAGAGAGTTTATCCTTCCCCTTCTATTGTCCCCCAATCTTGAGAGAAGAAATCAGGAATTTCTCTAAGTTACCAAAAAAATTCCTTTTGCTCTTTGTCACAGAAAAACTAGATTCAGTAGGATGAATTGCTGTCCTAGGCTCTTTTACATCAAGCTGTCTCTCAACCCTATATCAAGCTTATTCATAATCCCTTGGAAGATGTAACAACAGAAACAATCTTGTTCATCGACACTGATAACAATATATAAAAACAATGTAAAAACAAGAGAGAGTATGCTTGTCAATATTAGTCACTAATGTGAAGAATGGAGTCTAGCACTGAGTTCAGGTCAAGGAAGAATGCTGAGGTCAGCCAGATGTTCTTATTCACAGATGACATGGTGTTGATTTCATCAAAATCTCAAAACTTTGCAGAGAGATTGAAAACATTCTCTAATCACTCACTCAAATTTGAGTTTTCCCTGTTCACCTGCACAGGAAAGATAAAACAGATGAAAAATGGAGCAGATTGCATTTTACATTTAGAAATGGACAAACTGTAGAGCTTGTCCAATAATATGTCATCTATCATATGGATATCTGTACACAGGTCCTAGAAGCAGGAAAAAAATAAAAGAGAACAGCTGGGTTGCTGTCATAAAGCTCTTTTATTGACCCCAAGCTTCCCATGAAAATAAATGCCCATCTTGCAACACTAACGTTTTGTCATTGTTTCTGTATATCAGTTAACTATGGAACACCTGAGCATAGCATTGATTAAGAATATCACAGAGGGCAAAAGAAAGATAAATGGTGGGTATGAACAGGTTGGAACATATAAGCAATGGATGGATTCTAAAAAATAACACCAATGAAAGATATTCTCAAATATATGACACAAAGGAGAGATGGGCTGGTCAAGAGACAACAGTTACGAATGATACGGCTGTCCATAATGTTCCATTGGTTCCCAGGTGATATCAGGAAAAATGAGGAAAGACTCTAATACTTTTGATATAGTGTGCTGGATGGAATTTTGGGGCAGTGTAGACAAGAATCACATGGGACAGGAATGTATTGATGTTATAATCTGCAACATCTGAGGAATCCTCTAAATGGATGAGATCACAGATGCATTTCTATCAATAGAGATATGGGTGATAGCAAGATCAAGGTATAGCTAATATGGGATGATAAATAAATAAGATGACAGAAATTGAGAAAATTGATGAAATAGGAGAGAGCTTTAAAAGGGACATTAATTCATATATCAGCCAAATGTTTTCCTTTCTTTCTCTACAGCATTTTTCTCTTCTCTCTCCCACTCTACCCACCTATTTTAGTCCTTAATCACCTTTGTCTTACTCTACTCTGGTTCAAACCAATTCACTTTATTATTCACTCCACTTCAATGACTCCCTGTTATTTCTAGGATTAAGAATAAACTATCATTTACAATCTTGTCCCATTCTACCTTTTTTTTTTTTCGGTTGTCACATGCATGATCTCACTTTACTCAGTTGGTACACCAGTCATATTGTATAGTTTATCTCTCAGATATAGAACAGCTGTTTCTTTGCTTTAGTTGTCCCTCATGTCTGGAAACTCTCCTTCCTCTCTCTTTGGGGGAGAGGATTATCAACAAATCTCGGTACTCTAAAGGGTCCAGGAAAAATTGACAAATATTCATCTGGAAGTCAGTATGAGAGTAGGAGGATACAGACGAGTGGAATTGTCCTCAAAAAAGGAGAGCTAAGCAAAAAAGAAATAGGATTTATGTGTGACTTTAAGGAACACGTAACTTGATTCACTTTCAGGCCACCACAAATAAGTCCTTAACCCACTTTTAATGCAATTAGGTCTGTGCCTCCTCCAAAAGAAGAAAGAAAGAAAAAGGAATAAGGATAAGATTTTTCATGTACAAAAATATTTATGGCAGCTCTTTTTGTGGCAAAATCTGGAAACTAGATAATGTTTAGTAACTGAACAATGGTTAGGTAAGTTTTGATATATAAATTTCAGCTCATATGATTATCCTACAATGAATAAGAAAAAAAATGACTTCAAAAAGACATTGATAGACTTATATGAACTGATGTGGGAAAAGGATGCTCCTATTCCTACTACAGGAATCATCACCTCATCAAATGGTGGACAGAGTTTAGGGCTCAGCCTGGGATATAGGAAAGGAGTAAATTACTTTCTCTTGTGATTAGGCTTGATATGTCCCTTTAAAATTAGATAGGACAGTGGATAGAGTGTCAGGCTTAATGTTGGGAATGTGGGTTCCAATTTGGCCTGACATTCCCTAGCTTTTGTCAAGACATTTAACCTCAATTGCCCAATCCTTGTTGCTCTTCTGTTTTAGAACTGATTCTAAGACAAGTTAATTTTGTTTTGTTTTGTTTTTAAGTCAGTCAATCTCTTTCTCTGAGTTCTAAGTGGTAAGGATAGTCTATTTCATTACTGTATTTATCCTTAGTTGAAGTTCAAGACATTTGCAGGCTAATTAGTGTTACCTTTCCCTATGTGACTATGGGAAAAGTTGTATTGTATGTGGTCACTAAAGTAAAGAACACTATACATAAGTAAACAATTGGGAATAGTCTAATGATACACGCTAGAAGGAAGCTTGAATGGATTATTGTTGCCTTAGATGAAAAATCAACCCATCGTAGACAATGACTCATAGAGTGGACTTCTGGGTGATATTACCAACACAATGAAGTACTAGACATTTTCTTCAGATTCCATTCACTCAAAGAACAAAATAGAAGCAAAGAGGAATTATTAACTAAAAAGATAATGATTATACTTTTCATCATTGGATAAGAAAACAAGAAGCTCAAGTAGGTAAGAAACTAATAAAGGAATAGTGGAGAATGATATTACCTAGGGCTCATTTAGTACCTCTCCTCATCAGCCTGTACACTTCAGTGGCAACCACAAATTAATATTTTGTGCTTTGAGATGAAATCAAGGGTTTTCTTCCAGCTGCAGTTTCTGCTGCCACATGACACCTTCATTATTATCCCAGCATTCTACTGCAATAAGCATCAGACTTCAACTATGATCATACCCAAGCAGAGGAAAGAGAGGTATAGTAGAGAAAAAGAGTTCTATGCCTGAGGTGGTTCCCAGGTTAGGAAACATGATTACAAAGAAGAGTATGGAAAGTCAAAATATCATAATACCAAATGAATACAACTTTAAAAAATCAGATCCTATCATAAATTCTTATCTATTAAAAAGTAAAAACAAAAGAATCATGTTTTCTTAAAGTAATCATGACTGTATCTTAAAATATTAAATACTTACAACAAACCAGAGAGATATTAAATAATCTAATCTCAGAAAAGGAAATTAAAGCAGATGCAAAAGAACCGTTAATGGAGGAGAATGGGAAAGAGACTCTTGGTCCTGATAAATTTACAGAAGAAATCAATAAAACTTAAAGGAAATATCAATACTACTTTTATCAAACTCTTTGTTCCAAAAGCAATAAACGCCTCCCCATAATTCAAATAAAGCTAGCTTTTACCCAAAGACTAAAGGTTCAAGTCTGTAAACATCATTTCCTAGTAACTGTGAAGAACACCAGATGCTCTTGAATGCTATGGATCATGGATTATGGAATTATGATAAGGCATATGAGGGAAGGGAGTTTTCCTTAACCTGCTCAACATGATGTACCCTTAGTTGATATTCATATTGAACATATTTAACTATATTTAGTAAATCACCTTTTGTTATTTGTTGAATCAAAGCCCAAGTTTCTCAGTTTAACTATTGAACCCAAACTGTTAGAGCCATTCCAAAGTCAGGACTGCCTAATAACATCATTTAAGAAGAGAAATATACTCTGGATACCTAAACCAGAAAAGGATAAGGCAAAAAAGAACTATTGTCAATAAAGAGTGATTAAAAATTTTTAAGTAAATTCTGCAAAATAGACTGCAAGAATTCATCCCAAATATGTGTGTATGTGCATAGATACATGCACACATACAAAGATATATACACATATACAGATATACAAACATACATCCAATCATATATATATATATATGTATATATATATAATATGTGTATATATCCGACATTGGTAAAATAATGAACAAAATTAAATGTATTAGACTACAAAAGAACTTCTGATCAACAGATATTTTATATGATCCCCACAACTTTTCAACATCCTCCAAAACAGTAGTCATGCATTAAATATAAAGCAACTTCAGTTGTTTCCATGGTCTCAGACAGCCAGAATTGAAAAGAAGGTAAATAAAATTTAAAAAAAAACCTGAAATTTTCTTACTAACCCTAAACTACTCACTCAGTATCCTAGTCCTAACTCCCAGCTAAAGGTAGAAAGGATATACTATAGACCATGAAAAACAAAATACACCACTCTCCCTCTTTCCAGCATCATGTAGACCTTGACTCTTGGCTTCATGAAGTTGCCCTGATTGAGACAGAGACACACAGCCCACAGAAATAAGGAACAGAGGAAGGGAGACACTTGAACAGGACACTATAAGTTTGTAAGAGTGGGTAGGACAAACTTTGTGATATTCCATAAAGACTGAAGGAAATAGAATGACATAAGGATAAGAAAAATTCTGACCACCCAAAAGTCAGTGGGTGGAAAGATTTTAGGCTAGGGAACTATGAATTACCCAATATAGTAGAAGGTAGAGGTATTTTAAGATCCAACTCTAAGAAATTCATAATCAGAAGAGTAGGAGTCAAAAATAACTTTATTGGAAATTAAAAGAAAAAAGTGACATTACCAAAAATCTAAGCACAAAATCCAAGGAAGTTGATCTAGTAAATGAGTTGAGGAATTTATAAATAAGTACTACTAGACTTATGAGGGTGGAGCCATAATGATGTAGTAAAGCAGTGAAGCTCCGAGTCACAATGGAAATTCTCTCCAAATAATATTAAAACAATGCCACAAAAACAAATATAAGAGTAAAAGAACAAACAAGGCAGATACAGGGAAACAACTTTCAAGAAGTTAAAAACCCAAAAATTATACAGAAAACATCAGGGGCAAGGAGTAAAGAGCAATCCAAGAGTAAGTCACACAACCCAACACCACATCTGCTGTGCCAGGTTCTGAACCTAAGTCCAAGCCAACATTCATATCCTGAAATCCTGCCTGGGCTAAATAGAGGTCTATCCAACCCATACCCCTTGAAATTATAAACCTGAAGTCCACAATTTCAGACCAGGACAATCTATGATAAAGTGAGCTGATCTGTTGGGTTGAGAGTGAAACCAGGGGTACCATTATGGGCTTGTGGCAAGGATGTATATCCTAGTTTAGGATAGTTGGTGGACCCAAAGGGGATCCTTTGAAAACCTCAGGGTAGAGCGACAGGACAAGATTGTTAAATATGTGCCCAATTAGAACAAGTACACAGTGAGACCAAACATTTACATCTAAACATGAGAACAGAATTTAAGCAGTCATTGGCCGGATCCAGCTAAGAGTAAGACCAATAGCTTACAACTAAGCCTGAGGCAAGAAAATCTCATTTAAAATATCTGTACACAATATAAAATACCTGGGATTTCAACTGTCAATACAAACCCCAAAACTATATGATCAGAATTACAAATCACTTTTCACACAAAAAATGTCCAATTTAAGTTACAAAAAATATTAACCACTCATGGATAGTATAACAAATGGCAGTATAACAAAAATGATGTTCTACTCAAATTAATTTACCTATTCAGTGCCAAAACAAACAAACTACACCCAAAAATTGAATAGAGCAAGAGAAACCAATAATAAAATTCATCTGAAAGAACAAAAGTCCAAGAATATCAAGGAAATTAGTGAGAAAACAATTAAGGAAAGTGACTTAGCAGATTTCAAACTGCATTAAAGAGTGGTAAACATGAAAACAATCTGGTCTTGCCAGAGAAAATGTACTGGATCAAAGAAATAGATTAGGTACACAATGCACAGTAGTAAATTACTAGTGTTTGAGAAACCCAAAGATCCCAGCCTTTGGAAGAAGAACTCACTATTTGACAAAATTGTTCAGAGAACTGAAAAAAAAACATGGCAGAAACTAGTCATGGAACATCAACTTACAACAAAGTAAAGTAAAAAAAGGAAACAATTTAAAAATAAAGGGAGAATGCTATAAATTAATGGTGGAGCAAAGGAGTGTACCTATCAGATCTGTGCATAAGGGAAGAATTTATGTTGAAACAAGACATAGAAAATGTTAGGAGATGTAAAAAAGAAGACTGATTACAGTAAGTTTTTTTTTTCAGCATAAAAAAATCTTTTGCCTCCAAGATTAGGAGTGAAACAACAGACTGGGTGAAAAAAAAAATTCAGCAATTCTCTCTGATAACCTTATTTCTCAAATATATAGAGAAATGAATCAAATTTGTAAGAATAAGCATTCATTCATCAATTGACAAATGGTCAAAGGATATTAATAGGTATTTTTAGATTAAATTAAATTCCAAATCACTATTAATTAAATAAATTCAAATTAAAGCAACAACTCAGGTACCACTGGCTAAAATGACAAAAAAAGGAAAATGATAAATGTTGGAGGGAATGAAGGGAAATTAGGACACTAATACACTGTTGAAATGGTATGCTGTTGCAACCATTCTGGAAAGTCATTTGGAAACATGCCCAAAGAGTAATAAATATGTATAATCTTTGATACAATAATGTCATTATTGTTTTTGTATCCCCAAAATATCAAAGATAGGAAAAAAGGACCAATTTTATTTAGTTAGTTAGTTAATTTAGACTATTTTCTCTTGGTTACATGATCCATGTTCTTTTCCTCTACTCCTCCCTCCCCCTTTCTGTAGCCAATGAGCAATTCCACTGGGTTTTGCATGTATCATTAATCAAGACTTTTTTGCAAGTTATTAATGTTTACAATAGAGTGATCATTTGAAGTCTGAAATCCCCAGTCATATCCCCAATGAACAATGTGATCAAGCAGTTGTTTTTCTTCTGAATTTCGACTCCCACAGTTCTTCCTCTGGATGTGGATAGCATCTTTCTCACAAGTCCTTCAGAATTGTCCTGTATCATTGCATTGGTACTAGTAGAAAAGTCCATTATGTTCGATTATGCCACAGTGTATCAGTCTCTCTGTACAACGCTCTCCTGGTTCTGTTCCTTTCACTCTGCATCTCTTCCTGGAGGTTGTTCCAGTTCAGATGGAATTTCTCCAGTTCATTATTCCTTTCAGCCCAATAGTATTCCATCACCACCACAAAAAGCAGGAGTCTCAATCCTGATATCTGACAAAGCCAAAGTAAAAATAGAACTGATTAAAACAGATAGGGAATGTAATTACATCCTGATAAAAGGCAGTATAGACTATGAGGAATTAGCAGTTCTCAATAGGTATGCATCAAATGGTATAGCATTCAAATTTTTAAAGGAGAAACTATTGGGGCTTAAGGGGGAAATAGATAGTAAAACTATACTAGTGGGAGATCTGAACCTACCTCTATCAGATCTAGATAAATCAAATAAAAAAATATAAGAAAGAAGTTAGAGATGTGAATGAAATCTTAGAAAATTTAGAACTAATAGATATATAGTAAAAAATAAACAGGGACAAAAAGGAATACATCTTTTCAGCAGCACAAAGTGCCTACTTAAGAAAAAAATTTATATCAACTCTTTTTTCTGGTGATAAAGAAATGGAAAGTGAAGGTGTGTCCATCATTCAGAGAATGGCTGAACAAGTAATTGTATATGACTGTAATGGAGTATTATTGTGCTGTTGGATATGATGAACAAGTCAATCATTCACACACATACACACACACACACAAACAATTTGAAAAACTTTAGATGAAATTATATAATGGGAAGTAAGAGGAAACAGGAGAAAGTTGTACAAAGCAATACTAATAATGTAAAATGATCAACTGTGAATGAAATAACTATTGCCACCTATGCAAGGATCTAGGACAGCTCCAAGGGATCCATGATGACAAAGGCTGTCCATGACCAAAGGAGAAACTGACAGAGTGAATGTAAATTGAAGCATATCATTCTTCACTTATCATTCTCCATGATTTTTTTATCTCTTGTAAATTATATTTCTTCTTTCATAACAAGATGAACATAGAAATGTGCATTGTATGATATCAACATATATTGTGAGAACATGGATGACAAAATAGTCAAAAAATTTTTAATAATTGTGTCAAAATGTATAAAAATGTACAATATTTTTCTGGCATTGTGAAAGAAACAAGTATCTAAATCGAGGTTTCTGTTATTTTTATTTAGCAGTATAGTATTTTACCTCTTTATTCCCCTTTGTGTGTAAGAGAGTAAATAGAAGAAATGGGGCCCCAAGGCAGCTCTTGCCAATTTTAGATTCCTTGAATCCTGCAGAAAAATCTGAGAGAACACATTTTTCTTAGTGATATATGTTATGATCCAATCTGGCAAAGTACAATTTAGAAAAAGGAGGAGGGGAGAGAAACCTCTTTGTCAGAGAAAAGAAATATAAAACAGCTTCTATCCAATGTAAGCAATTCCTCTCTTTTAGACTGGTAGAGGCTGTGAGACTTGCATTATAATCAGAAAAGAGAAAAAAATCCCATTTTTAGTTTATTCTAAAGTTAGCATTGCATATGTGTAGATATTCCAGTGTCCTGTGGTATTTATTCTATTAGTACAGTCATATTAAAAAGAGTCAAATGCAGGCCAAATGACATTCTCTATGAAAACTCAACTACATTATTCATATAAAAGATTTATTCATTATCCTTTAGAAATGTTCTGTAACTTAATTCAGTGCTTCAGAAGATACCTGATGCTATCAAAGTGAATATTCGCTTTACTCATTCAAATGCCAACCTTTTTTGCCTCTGAAAAGTGGCTACAGACCCACATAGGGGATACCCAGAGAAAGAAGGTGCAGAGATGGAATGCCCTGTTTGAATCTGGATGCTTGCCAGTTTTGAGTCTTACTCATTAAAAAAAAATTATTAAGCACTGACTGTATAGAAAGTGCTAAGATTTTAAAATTCAGATAGATAGATAGATAGATAGATAGATGAATAGATGGATAGATAGATAGATGAATGGATGGATAGACAGAGAGATAGATGGATAGATAGATAGAGAGATAGGGATAGATAGATAGATAGATAGATAGATAGATAGATAGATAGATAGATAGATAGATAGATAGATAGATGAATAGATGGATAGGTAGATAGATTGATGGATGAATAGATAGATATATGAATAGATGAATAGATGGATAGATAGATAGATGAAAGGATGAATGGATGGATAGATAGAGAGCTAGATGGATAGATAGATAGATGGATTGATGAATAGATAGATAGATAGATAGATAGATAGATAGATAGATAGATACTTAAGAAGGTGATAATGAAATATGAAAAAAAAACACAAAAATCCTATGTATACCAATAATTGATCTAAAGGAGAGCATGTGCCTGAAAAGTATTCCTGTGATGGATATTTTCAGCCTTGGAAGCAACCTGAATTCAAGAGGTTAGACCGTCTTAAATCATTAGTCAATTTTGACTGCACTTTAAGAGGAGCCCCCAGTTACTATCGCATCAATCTTTGGAGAATTTGACCTCCGGCAGAAGTATATGAACTGCCTTGCTAAGAGATGAGTAAATAATTGTTTAGATGGTACACAACTGACATAGCTAAAATGCGAATCTAGCAGGTTTGCTAAATACTTCCTTTAAAAATATCGAATTTCCATGATAGTATAAAAATAATTCTGTTACTGAGGTTTAAGGATTTTTTTGGTACCCATATGAAGATGTGTTTATGTGAGTGTGAGTGTTTGTGTGTGTATGTGAGGTGTGCATTTGCTGAGTTTCTTCTGTGTGGAGAAAATAAATAGTTGTCCTTTACCTGGGGAAAAATATTCTCACAAAAAAAAGGAAATAAGACAATGCAAGAGAAGGCCGACACTTTGATAAGAAGTTTCACCATCTCTTTCTAGGCTGTCTCTTAGACAGAAAATCTGAGCCTTCAGTGGGTCATGATTTTTTTTTTCTGGTAGATGGTCTTGACTCATTGTCAATAGTTGCTGACTTATAAGGATATTGATTGATGAATCTGGGCGTTGGGATTGTGGCAATTTCTTAAAATAACAATGAAGTTTGCATATTGGTTTAATCTTCCTTCACTTAAATACTTAGAGCTTAATGTTTATCAATTGGCCCAATTGCAATACTGCTGTGATGTAGGGAATAGCATGGCTGGAGGAGGGAAAGAGATTGAATGGTTTGTTGGTGGAGCCCTCAGAACATGTAACATTTACCAACTAAGTTTGCCATCCTGGAGAGGCTTGAGTCATGGCTCCTCAGAACAATTAGAATAACATCAAAAAACACTGAAATAACAATAACAGAGTTTGAAATGTTTTGAGAACTACCAAAATGTGACAAAGAAGCATGAGGTGAGCAAATGGCATTGGAAAAGTAGCATTATTAGATTCCTTTGAAGCAGGGTTACTAAAAATCTTAAATTTGTTTAAAAAAAAAAAAGGACTATCTGCAAAGGGCAATAAAATTATGTATGCTTGTACTTGAACCCTTTCCTAATTTTGTAGTAAATGCCAGAATTTAAGTTGCATTTGCACATTTTTCACAACTCTAGTCAGTTTTATCTTAGAATGACTCCTCCATAAAGAACTTAAGTGAAGGTAAGTTATTTAGTCATAGCCAAAAATGATTTTCTATAGCTATTGCTAACATAGCACTGTTAGATGAAAATAGGAGTTGGTCCTTAGATTTAAATAAAGTTTATTAGTATTACTTGTATAGGTAGAAGATGAGAGAAAGAAAGAAAGATACAAAAGGGGCCCTAATCTAGCTTTCTATGTGGCTCCTCCAGCAGTCCCCAGCAGGGAACTATTTTGGCCAAACACCAGAGACAGAGAGCGCATCAATTTCCTGCTTAACCCTTTTTATAACCTTCTGGCTCCCTTTGAACTGTTCTAGCCTCCAGGTCAAGTTCAGTCTCACACCAGGTACACAAAGAGTTGACAGGAAATGATGTCACCTGGGCTACCCCAGAAAGGGGGAGGGTGAATTTCCTTCACACAGCACTTACTTTGAGAGAAAGGAAGCTAGATGGCACAGTGGAGAGATTGGTTGACATGGAATCAGGAAGACTCTTCTTTACAACTGTAAGTGATATATACATTTACAATTGTAAAGAAGAATCTTCCTGATTATATGTTTATATATATATATGTATATATATATATATTATATTTTACTTTTGTCAATTACATGTAATATCAAATTTCTGCACAAGTTTTCCTAAGGTACATGATTGTGTTCATGTCCCTCCCTTCCTTCCCTTCCCCTTCTTGGTGCTGGCAAGTGATTCAATTCACCTGAAAGATGTATTATCCTGCAAAATACATTTCCCTATTGTCCATTTTTGTAAATGAGTAATCTTAAAAAGCATAAACTGAAATAAGCACTTGAAAAACTGTATGGTTTCATCTTCTTTTTGACTCAACAGTTCTTTCTCTGGAGTTAGATAGCATTCTTTGTCATGAGTCCCTCAGAATTATGTTGGATCATTGTATTTCTGGTAATAGCTAAATCTGGCACTGCTAATCATTCCACAATATTGCTGTTACTGAGTACAGTGTTTTCCTGCTTATGATTATTTCACTTTGCATGAGTTCATGTAGGTCTTTCCAGCTCATTTTGAAGTCATCCTATTCATCATTCCTTATGGCCCTATAATAGTTCATTGGGTCCTTTCCATTTTTTTTATCTCTTTGGGAAACATATTTAGAAGTGGTATTATTAGATCAAAGGATACGCATTGTTTTATAGCCTTTTGGACATAATTCCATTCTGCCCTCCAGAATGGTTGGATCAGTTTATAGCTCCATCAGCAATGCATTAGTGTAACAATTTGCCACATCTCAAACAGGATTTATTTTCCTTTACTGTTATATTGGCCAATTAATAGGTGTAAGGAGAGACATCAAAGTTGTTTTAATTTGCATTTCTCTAATCAAGAGAGATTTAGACCACCTTTTCATATAATTATTGATGGCTTTGATTTCATTGTCTGAAAACTGCTAAATTCATATCCTTTAACCATTCATCAAATGGCGAATGACTTGTATTCTTATAAATTTGATTTAGTTCTTTTTATATTTGAGAAATAAGACCTCTGTCAAGGAAATTTGTTATAATTCTTTTTTACCAGTTTGTTGTTTCCCTTCTAATCTTGCTTTCATTGGTCTCATTTGAATAAAACTTTTTTTTAAATTTAATATGATCAAAATTATTTGCTTTATGTTTTCTGTTTTCTACCTAGTTTGGTCAAAAATTCTTCCCTTCTCCATAGATCTGATAGGTAAACTATTCTACATTCCCATAAATTACTTAAAATATTACTCTTTATGTATAAATCATATACATATTTTGAGCTTATCATTGTATAGTGTGTGAGATATTTATCTATACCTAATTTTTGTCATACTCTCTTATAATATCCCCAGCAGTTTTTGTTAAATATTGAGTTCTTATACCAAAGGTCGGTATCTGAGTTTATCCAACACTAAATTACTAAGGTCATTTACCCCTTCTTTATTCTATTAATCTATCCTTCTATTTCTTACACAGTACCATATTATTTTCATGATTACTGTTTTATAGTACAGTTTAAGATCTAGTATCAGCAAGCCACCATCTTACTTTTTTTTTCATTAGAACCCTTAATATTATTTACCTTTTGTTCTTCTAGGTGAATTTTGTTAGTATTTTCTCTAGCTCTATAAAATAGTTTGTGATTATTTTATTGGTTGGCACTGAATAAGGAAATTATTATAGGTAGGACTGTAATTTGTATTGTGTTAGCTTGGCTTAACAATGGGTAATTAATTTTTTCCAAGTGTTTAGATATAAATTGTGTGAAAAGTGTTTTGTAATTGTGTTCATATAAATCCTGTGGATTTCCCAAAATTTTAAAATGTCTAAAGTGATTTTAAATGGACTTTTTATTTCTAATTCTTGATATTGGACTTTATTGGAAAGATAAAGAAAAGTTGATGATTTATGAGACTTTATTTTGTGTCATGCAACTTTGCTAAAGTTATTAATTATTTCAACTAGTTTTTTTTTTAATTTGATTCTCTTGGATTCTCTAAGTACACCATCAAATCATCCACAAGCATTTATAGCTTAACTACTTTAACTCATTCAATTATTTTTTCTCTTATTGATAAAACTAATATTTCAAATACCATACTAAGTAATAGTCATGATAAGCATCCTTGTTTCACTCCTAATCTTATTGAGAAGACTTCTAAAGTCCCCATTATAGTTAATACTTGCTGATGGTTTAGATAGATATTGTTATTTATTTAAAGGAAATGTTGTTTTATTCCTATGCCTTCTAGGGTTTTTAAAGGAATGTTTTGTTGAAGTTTTTTTCTGCATCTATTGATATAATAGTTTGTTTTTTAATATATATTTGGTGATTGATATAGACAATTATGCTTGTATTTTTCCTAATATTAAATCAGTCTTGCATTCCTGGTCTAAATCCCACCTGGTCATAATTAATAATCCTTGTGATAACTTGCTGTAATCTCTTTGCTAGAATTTTATTTAACATTTTTGCATCTATGTACATTAAGGATATTGGTCTGTAGTTTTCCCTCTATGCTTTTAGTCGGCCTGGCTTTGTAATCAGTAGCATATTTGTGTCATAAAAATAAAATAAATAAAAATAATCATAATCATAAAAATAATTTGTGTCATAAAAAGTTTTTATAGTATTGGGAGTGGTTGTTCCTTAAATGTTTGATAGAATTCACTTGTAAATCCATCTGGCCCTGGGGATTTTTTCTTAGATATTTCATTGATTCCATTTATTTTTCTATGATGGGATTATTTAAGTGCTCTATTTTCTCTTTTGTTAATTTAGGCAATTTATATTTTTGTTAATATTTATTTCACCTAGACTATCAAATGCATTGTGTTATATTTGAGCAAAATAGCCCCCATGATAATTTTATTTTCCTCTTCCTTGGAAGTGAATTCACCATTTTCATTTTTATACTGATAATTTCATTATCTCCTTTCCCTTTTTTAAGCAAAGTAACCATTACTATATAACTATTATTTTGAATAGAAGCAACTCTTGGTCTTATTTATTATTTCAATAGTTCTTTTATTTTCAATATTATACATGTCTCCTTTGATTTTTAGGAATTCCAAATTAATCTTTAATTAGGGATTTTTAGTTTCATCTTTCTCTAATTCTTTTTAGTTACATGTCCAATTCACTAGTCTGCATTTTCTCTATTTTATTAATGAAAGCATTCATGGATATAAATTTCCCTCTAAGTACTGTTTTGATTGTATTCCATGAAGTCTGTTATGTTTTTTTTACTCATTGTCATTCTTTTTAATGAAATTAGTGATTGCTTTTATGATTTGTTCTTTGATCCACCCATTTTGAAGAATTGTTTCATTTCCAATTAATTTTTAATTTGTCTTCTCATAAACCCTTATTGATTATAATTTTATCACATTATGATATGAAAAAGTTGCATGTCATTTCCACTTTTCTGCATTTGATTGTGAAGTTTTTATGCCCTACTACATAGTTAATTTTTTGTGTATGTACCATGTCTCACAATCTAAGTGAAATAGATTGGCAAAAATATAAGATTCCCAGATTAACAAAAAAGAAAATGGAATAC
Organism: Monodelphis domestica; assembly: GCF_027887165.1. Taxonomy (NCBI): domain Eukaryota; kingdom Metazoa; phylum Chordata; class Mammalia; order Didelphimorphia; family Didelphidae; genus Monodelphis; species Monodelphis domestica. The sequence goes on along the minus strand of NC_077229.1, from coordinate 522,825,339 downwards.
TTAAATATATGTTAGAGAAAGAACCTGAATGTATATTTTCCTGACTCCAAGGAGAAGAGATAAAGTTCTAGAGAAAATGAAACATATCATTAGCTGAGTGAGAAAAAATGATGAATTGTAAGTAAGAATTTAAAAAAAAATCATCCTACAACCTCCTACCCCAGCCCTGAAATGAGAAGAAAAAGAGAATATGTAGTCATGAAGGTGAGGAAAATACATGTAACTATGGTCTGTTTGTGGTTCATTTGAAGGACTCAAATAATATTATATGTAGCAGTGAAGTTGTGATGTGCTTTTATCCAGGCTCACACTTTATTCCTATTTGTCTGCCCTTACACCTTTTTAGAATCTAATGCTTCTACCTGTCATAATTAAAATGGGTTTTACAAATATAAGAATTTTAAAAAATTGTTGTGGTTGCTGTATATAAAATTTAACTCAAGTCACGAGGGTGTTAGTAGCTTTATTACAACAGGGCAGAGCTAGTAAAGAAGGAAATGTGGGAAGGAGGTAGAAAATGTTGCCTAGCAAAATACCTTAAGTCCAGAGTGCCTCCAGACCAAAGAAAGTTTCCCACTGAAGACAGGAGAAGAGAAGAAAAGCCAGTGTCCCCAATCAGGGTCTCCTGAATATAAGAGAGTCACCAAAGGCAAACTCCTTGAGCTACCAATACCAAATTCAAGGCAGAATTGAATTCTTAATCAAGCTGAATTGCCAAAAAAAACTGACCCCCCCCCCCAAAAGACGGAACCACCACCAAAAGGCCCTGAGGGTCACAAAGACTCCTGCTCATATGCAGTTTTCTCTACCCATCAGCTCTCCCCATCAAATGTCAGGAATCAATCCCACTTTCTTAGTTTGCCTGGTAGTGCCTGTGGGATCCACCTACGGTCCTCTGAGGATGTGAACTTTTAAAAAAGGACCCTGGAGTTCCTGATCATTTAAGTTAAAAAGGAGGCACACTCCAAGTACTTGATTGATTAAATTAAGATAAAAAAATTCCCTTTCACATCTCTTTCTTGGAAATTGTATCAAAGAATTCATGTTCTTTTTATTTTTTCTTTTTGGTTTCAAACACCAAACCAGAGGTAGTTCACTGGCAAAATATCTTCTCCTCAATTATTTTCTCCTAACTACATTTTCAAAGAACATATACATTCCAGCAAAGACACGAAGTTAATCATAATGTTTATAGACACAAAGTAAACTTTTTTATTAAAAAAAGGTAAAGGGATTTTCACTGGGCAAGGAAATTAAAAACTTTAGGTTCTATGAAGCAAATGAGTTAGGGGTACCATGGTGGCAATGAGGGATTTTAACAAAACATTTGCTCCAATATTCCTCAAGGATCATCAGCCCAAACAGTTTGGTTCCCTATCCTCACCATTTTTTAAATAATTGCTTTAGATATACTGCTACTTTCTCATATCCAACTGGATTCTAATAGGCTCCACTTTTCCAGTTCCATGTATTTTTATGCTCCTTTCAAAAATTTGGTTGATTTTTAAGTATATTTATGGGAATCAATGAACTAACTGAAAAGCCACCCAGGGTCATGGTCCAGCATTCCTTATCCTGCTGCATTCCTTCTTTTCTTGAAAGGAACTTTCTTGCACCTGATTAAAACACACACATGTGATGTTGCCTTTCATTTATTTTTTTTAATTAGTGTAACATTTTGTAACTGATGTCTTTTATTCGATTACTTCCTGGATTTTCAGATTAATTTTCTTTTAGATATGTGCAAATATTTTTATAATGTATTTCTTTTGCAATATGGGATTATTATGAGGTTTCAGGAGACTCTTATCAGAGAATAAGTATTTTCTCATGTATAATCTGCCCAGTAATTCTTTTCAATGTATTTTTTAGATTAATACTTTTCTAAAAGGATGTCCTCATTCATGTTATCTAAAGTATATATTTGCCAAACTTAGGTCCTTCATATAAGATTTATAAAATTCATTTGTAAAGCTATAACAGACACTAGTCAGCAACTGGGTATTGACAATAACTAACTAATAATAATATTTTATATAATATAGCTAATAACATTGCCTTAATATTATTAAATGAAATAATAATAACTAATAATAAGATGGAATGGATTTAATTGTAGGTTATGGTATATCTTGTTTCCTACTCTGTAAACTTTAGAAATAAACAGAAAAAAACAAATAAACCTTAATTTCAGATAATTAAAACCAACCTCTTCCCCTTTTGCTAAGTCTATACATATCTATTCATAGATCAAGATCAAGAAAAAAATGTTATTTTTGTGGCAGAAACATTGCTCATAGACCAGACTGTTTAAATCTGAATTCCAAAGGCAAGACTTGGTTTCAGTAAAAAAAAAAGCACAGATGTTGTGTTACTCTAAGAAAATAAGTATGTACAAAGTAAAATGTGACATTTATTGCAAAGAAAATGCAAGTGACTAGGAACACTGAAATTCTTAGCACTCATGAAATCTTAGATGAAGCTGTAGCTAGGTGAAGGTTCAAAGAAGAGTACGGTTTTATTTGCTTCTTTGTTTTTGTCTCACCCTCTTGTTTTCTCTGACTGGTATTGCTATCTTAGTACTCAAAACCAGGTTTGAGTGTTAGAACTATGAAAGCAATGATCAAAGATCTCTTATCAGCCAAATTTAGCCATAGCAATGGCAGTCACTGGCACAACAGCCTGGGGGAGCTACTTTTGTTGCTTTTTCCTAGAGCAATAAATATTTTCTATGTGACTTTAAAATAGCCTGATAACTACTTCCTATGAAGTAGAAATATTCTAATCAACATCCATAATTTGTGTCAAAGGCACAACTATTAATCTTAGCTACCTGTCTTTGACCAGGACATTGTGATCATTCTCATATAATAACTCATTGCCACATGCCAAAAGGATTGCAAGAGTTGCTTAAGCGCTCTTCTTATTTCTACTATATTTCTTTCTAATTCACTTTTCATTCTGCTGACAAATATTCCTCATCCATTGGTTTAGTCATGTCACTAATTGCTTGGATCTAAAGTTTTTAGCAATACTTCTTTGTGTGCTAAAAAACTCCTTTGCCCCACATTCAAAGTCTTCCATGAAAATATATATTTCCAAATTGTTCTCATATTACTCTCTCCATATACAACTATACGAGTGATTGCAAATCTATGGCACAAGTGCCTAAAAAGGCACCACAGTGCTGAGCATTCCTGCAGTTGCCAGCCAGAGTTCATTACTCAAAAGCCAGAGGGACTTGAAGAGGAACTATTACTCTTCTGCTCTCCACCTATCTGAGGACATTCCTTACTTCCCCCAACCTTCTGCCCAGTATCCCAATGGGTGTGCTTTCTTCCTCCCCTGTCTGGGAAGGGCAAAGGAAGATATGGGGGGGGTGCAGAACATGGAACTTAATATAAGGGGAGGAGTGCAGAAGGTGCCCAGCTCTCTGTCTTTTAAAAGTTTTCCATCACTGCACTATACTCGAGTTAAATTGAACCTTGATTAACCACTATACTTTCTTGCCTCAGTACTCCTTGATCATGCTACTCCCTAAAGCTGAAGTGATCGGTGAATAATGATTATGAATTCCAAAGAGAAACATCAGTAAACTTCTCCATCCAACCTAGGCTTATACAAAAACACTGCTAGTAGTTGTGGACACTGGAAGAGGAATCATATAAGAGTCCATATAACATCAAGGAAACAGACAGAAAAACCTTGGTAATACAACCAACCAAGATGCTAAAAGCAACATCAAGGAGAGAGAATGTCAAAAATTAACAGAAATCACCCAGTTGCTTAATCAAGGGAGCCTCAAAAGAGGGACAGAACCCTCATCATTATAATAAGGAAATCAGGGGAAAGGAGAGGTGACTAGAAAGCCAATGCCTACACAGGGGAAATTGGCAAAGGTACATCAGAAAACTACTATAACCTGAATAGATGAGGCCAGAGAGCAGAAGAGATAACTTTCCAGCTGGAAAATGTTTTAGAATGGAATGAAAGTGGTGGAGGAGGACATTGATAGGAATAGGATCCTCATAATCTAGAATTCTGTATTTTTCACCAGTTAGCACTAGTGAGGCATAAATTACAAAATCTGTATTACTAATACTTTACCTGTTTTATATTATTAATGACATACTATTCTTTTACTGTTCCATTCTGTATTTACATCAGTCTTGTGCTGTTGCATATTAGTAATCATTTATACTGGTCTTATTTGACTCTGTACCTTCCCTACATTCTCCACCTAAATAAAGAAGATGGTGAGCCACCCCGGTGCCTGTTTCCAGGGTTTTCTGACTGAAATGCCCAGTAAAACCCAGAAATGGACTATTTTGGAAGATATTTCCTTCCAGTGAGAGGTGACAAACCTCTAATTCCTCAACAAATATGCAAATCTTGATCCATCCCTTGGGCCACTCCATCAGTCCTGGGGCTGTTCAATCAGTCCAAGTTATTTTGTCTCCTTAAACCTCTTTTTCTTTCTTATGGCTGGAAAAACCAAAGTTTTTAACCTCCAACTCATTGAGATCCTGCCACAAACTTTTTTTTCTCTGTATCCTAACTAATAAGCCCTCGATTAGAAGTAGTGGAAGAAGACCAGGCAGTGCCTTAATTCTGGGAAGCTAAGGAGGAGAGGAGAGGAAGTCTTAGAGGAAGGAGAAATGATAAATCAAAACTGCAATGGTCTGTTAGAAACTGAGGGAGAAGTAAAAATTAAAAGAATCTACCAATTATTCCCATATGGAAATCTCAATATAAAACTACCATGATTGTAATACCTAAAATTCTCTATTCCTGAGTCAAAGAAAAAAAATTTCAAAAATACAAAGAAGGAACTTAAACACCAAAAAATCAATACCAGAATCACATAATACTTGGTGAGCTCCATTGTCCAACATAAGAGATCTTGAACAATTATATTCCATATGACAATAAACAAAATCTTACAAACAAGAATATTTTGCTCTATTAAACTGGGTAATAACCTACATAAAACAGAGCTTTAATATGATAAGACTTGCAAGTATTCCTGAAGAAAAGAATAGATATGAGGAAAACACAAATTCAAACATATTAGTCAAAATAATTCTAGAAAGATAGATGTATTTGATTGAATGGAAAGGGATATATAAATGATATCAAAAGGATTGTATTTAATATAGGAAAGATGCAAATAACCCTTCATAAATTAAATATCTTCAAGAGTCATGGAGTAATTCAAATATATTCAGCTATACAACAAATTCTTGGGTGTATGTGTGGCGCACACACATATGCCCACACATTTGCAGATATGAGACTAGATATATTCTTTTATTGTCATAAGAGTTATAAGAAAAGAGAGCTGGAGAATATTACACTAAGAAAGGACAAAAGGAGAGAATAGCCTTTCTTATAATTTGATGCACAAAAAGAACATTAAAGCATAGAAGAAAGCATGGGATGATCAGGTACCACAGACACCTTATTCATATCTGAACTAAATAAGGGAGAATTGAAAACATAAGCATCCTTAAACACAAGTGTGTGTGCACAGGAATTTAGCCTGTGTATGAATACATTGAACCCAGAAGAAAATAAATGAAAACAGCAAAATAAAAATCAGGAAAGTAAGATGATGGATTTTGAAGATGGATTAAAGGGGGGAAAAGGAAAAAAAAATGTGAACTAGTTTAGGAACTCTCACCAAAAGGAAGAATGTACAAACAATGGAATAGAAGCAGATCATTAGCTTCATTCTCATTCTTCTCTCTCTATTGTTTTATTTCTTATGAAGAAGAGGGTATCAGATAAGGAGAAGAAAAAAGAACAAGAGAATAAGATGGAGGGAAAATAATTGGCATTGATTTATTACTATGAATAAGAACATGAATAGGATTAGCAAAATGAAATTGTCCATTGGAATAGGATGACTGAGTCACGTCTGACTCTATGATTCCATATGGAATTTTCTTAAAAAAAGATACTGGAGAGGTTTGTCATTTCCTTTTCCAGCTCATTTCAGAGGCAGAGTTAAATGACTTGGCCAGGGTCACACTGTTTGTAAATGTCTAAGGTCAAATTTGTACCCAGGAAGATGAATCTTCCTGTCTTGAGGCCTGGTGCTCTATCCCCTCTGTCACCTACCTGCTCTTTTAGAATAGGATAAGCGGAGGGATTAGAAAGCAAAAAGCAGAATTAAATAATGTGCTATTTATGAGTAACTTATCTGATAAACAAAGGCTCAGACCGAGTTAAAATAAAGAGTTAGGGCAGAATTTATTGTATATTAAGTGAAATTATTCAACTAGTATTTAGTTGGAAAAGAGAAAAATTTGGGGTATAAAGCTTGGGATCCCCTTTTTCCCAAAATTAACAGGTTAAGCTAGATAGAACCTGATTATATCCCCTGCATGGAAAGTATTTAAAGAAGAAGATAGTTAAAATTTTAGCCTGGGACCCCAACTCTGCCACTAGCTAGCTTCAATCCCATGAGATTACTACTTTTGAAGCTCTCAAACTAAGAAGTTTGCTTTCAATTCTGGATATATTGCTACAGAATATTCATGCATTTAATATCAGGATAGAACAAAGCCTAGATCAAAATACCCTTACTGCCACATGGGTGAAGTTGCTATTATCCCTGTAGGGGTAAAAGGACTCATTCCATCCCCTCCTCCCCCCACTGATCAGACAACTGCTACCTGGAACATTGTCACCAATAGAGAGAAACTACCCTTTTTTCACACACATATCAATGTGATTCCCTACCATTGTCACAGGATGGAGGCAATGACCAAGGTGTCATGAATGGTTGATTATTAAAATGCAACATCCATCACATGATTAGAAGGATCCAGGAAGTAAACCATTCTCTAAAGGACCAAGCAATATGTCACTATGGGTTTGGAGTCTCCCAGAAGCTTCCAGAGATGCTTACCATGTCCTCTTGAGGTCAATTTAGCATCTGCACTACTTGCATACAAATTTTAAACTTTCACATATCAAGTGTAAAAGCAAATGAGCCAGATGAATAAATATGTCATTGATTTAGTTTGAATTATTATTTGATAAATAGAAAAGTGGATTTGCAAAAATAACAATTATTCCCCAATTGGTTTCTAATTCAAAGAATTTAGTGCTTGGCACATAAAAATAAATAAGAAGATTGATATATTTTTAAATGTGTACAAAAAGTTTAACTACCAAAGTGTCAAAAAGTTTGCATTTCATTTCCTTTGAAAAAATGATGTCCTTAAGAAAGGAAAGTAACCTTGCCCAACAAATTTTATTATAATTGTAATATAAATGGAAGCATTACAGTATGTTTCTGAAAGCAACAAGAGAGAAGACAAGTTGAACAAAATAAAAGGAGAAGAAAAATAATAATGAATTTGGAAGGAAAAAAAACCCTTTGAATGTTCAAGTTGAAATGAGTAAGAGAAAAAAAGAGTGTCTGGAAGATGCTGCTGAAGTAATCTGACAGTGAAAAGCCTGGGTAAGGCAGGGGTCTCAGATTGAACACTCTAAAGAGAAGTCCTGGTCAGCCTGCTGTGTGGAGGTTCTATTCACTTAAACACATTGGAGTTAGGTTCTGCTCAGTCTCACCAAGACTGAACTTGGTTTGGTTGAGACTCCTACAGCTATCTGTGCTGGGTCATGCCAGGCCTCTGTTCTGGCTGCATTATGCAGGGCCATTTGCCTTACACTGCTGCTTTTTTCTGTATTTCATTGTTTTCTGGTCTTCCTGCTTGTGCTGGACAGAGCTTCCTGCCTCTTTCTCTTACAGCATGCATATATCATATTTGAGTGTCACTGCAGCTTTTTCAGTGCTCCCTCCTCATATTTCAGTAAAATAAGTACTGCTTTCTGTCTCTCTACATTGCTCTATGCTAGACTACTGCTTCATACCTTTTCCTTTTGCTTTTTATGCTCCAACGTTGGTTTTGAAGCATTATTGCTCTTCTGTAGTCATTGATAGGCTTCAACTATTTCTTACTTTGCCATCCTGACCTGATCTGCTGCAGCCTCCAAGGCTTCAGTTGCTATCTTTATGTCCATTGCTCAAGATAAAATTTTAGTTATATATTCCAAGGGATTTATCCATGGTTCTTTTTAGAAGCATTGGGCCTAGGACCCATTTAATGGAGTTTTGATCTTATATGAACTCTTAAGGTAAGCAAGGTCAGTAAAAGTCCTTATATGAAATCAATGACTTCAACAAACATACCAGAAAATTAAAAGTTCATTTCCATATGAGAAGTTTTCCTGAAAAATATAATATTAAATAGCTTAGCACTTGGCCTTATTTTAGAAGTGATTAAAATCATTTCATCAGTTATATGGCCTAAAAAGATTTGAAGAAGCTTTTAAGGTCAATAATTCAGATGCTTTCCATGAACCAGCTAGCTCAAAAAGTTAAAGTGATGAGGAAGGCTGCTATTGAGAGGGAAATGGAAGCAGAAAATGGGGACTGGAGAAACCAGAGACACATTTGCCACTTTACAACTTTGCTATACACTGACCTTGGTTCTCTTTACCTGTGAGTGTTCAAATTAAACTGCATGCAGAGACATATGTGCACCTTAATAAGGATCTGCCAAGGCCTTTTAAAGTGTTCCAAGTCATCTTTCTCTCCTTTCTAGGCTCCCTAGACACATGGTTCTGTAAAAAGCTAATAGACCTTACATCTGCCATCTGCTTCTACAGGGTCTAAAAATAGATACCAACAGTTAGTCGGAACTTCTATTACAGTTGTTTATTTTATTATTACATGTCCCTAGTCTTAAGAACTACTGGTGTGTGAAAAATTGCTTAGGGCACAAGTCCATAAGAAATGTATTATTTTTATATACAAAAATGTTCTAAGTAAAAAATTCTCTCTTTATAATAAAGTGGAGGAATTCCATGAGAACTGGAATGACCTTCAGGAATTGATGCAGAGTGAGAGGAGCAGAACCAGGAGAACATTGTAAACAGAAATGGATACATTGTAGCACAAGCTAATGTAATGGACATCTCCATTAGTGGCAATGCAGTGACCCTGAACAACCCAGAGAGACCTATGAAAAAGAACACTATCCACATTCAGAGGAAAAACTGTGGGAGTAAAAATACAGAAGAAAAACAACTGCTTGAATACATAGGTCAAAGGGATATGGCTGGGGATGTAGACTCTAAATGAACTTCCTAATGCAAACACCATCAACATGGAAGGACACATGTAATACCCAATGAAAGTGTGTGTTGGATGTGTGAAGGATGGGGGGAGGAAGTGAGGGAAATAATGGGATTCTTGTAACCAAGGAATAATGTTCTAAACTGACCAAATAAATTAATTCAAAAAACATTCTGTATTTAAATTTTGCTGAGATCTTTAGGATTTTTTGAACATTGTATCCTTATTTGTTCATATCTTACTTCTCTCAATTCATAAATCATAATCTCCTTGATGGTTAGGAAATATGTATATAGATATAGATATAAATATATGAACACAATTATAGATACATATACACATATATACATATATAATGTATGTTCTACATATTGCATATATATACACTTTTATGTCTAGTACTTCTCACATGCAATAGATTCTTAAATATTTTAAATGGTTTGTTAAATTGAAGTAACACATTACAATCAACATTCCCTATATTCAGTTCATTAGAATTTTTCTGATGAAATATGATAAATATAATATAAGAAATAAAATATTAGAGGTTTATTTAGCAAATATTATAATATTCATTGTTCTATAACTTAAAATATCCAAAATATTATTTAATTTTTTCTAGAAATGCTATAAATACAAAAAAAAGGAAGAAAAAAGAAATTGAAAGTATCAGAATGAACAATGAAATAATAAAACTATGACTTTAAAGATTACATTTTATTATAAAATATAAAATTCTAGAGATTCAACTAAAATTAATCGAAACTACCAATATTAACAAAGTAGCCAGACATAAAATAAACCCACATAAATCATCAGCAATTTCTATATATCACTAACTATATCCTCAAAAGAGACAGTAAGAGATAATCCATTTATATGATAGACTAAAATATCTAGTAGTATGTCTTCTAAAAAATCTAGAATATAAAAATAATTTTAAGTACTTTTAAAAATTAAGATTTAGATAATAGAATGTAATTTTTCATGGGTGGACATAGGCAATATAATTAAAATGACCACTCTACCTAAAATATTCTACTTATTCAATGCCATTCTAATTAAATAACTGAAATTTTATTTTACTAAACTAGAAAAATAATATCAGAATTAATTTGGAAAAACAAAAGGTCAAAAATAAAGGTAAATAATAAAAAAATCAGAAATGATACAAAGAGTACCAGATTTTAATTTAAAAACAGTAATTATCAAAACTCCTGGTAGCTAAAAAAAAGGAAAAAATCAGTAGAACAGAAAAGACATATTAACCTACTAACTAATGGAAAGGTCCAATTTCTTGGAATAAGACTCCATTATATTGTAAAAATTATAGATGCTTTTGATAAAATTAATCAAAAGTATCTTCAGTGATGAAGTGAAGCTCAAATGTGAACTTCCCTTCACATCCACGCACAAAGACACTAAAGAGATTCTTATTATAAACATAAAATTTATTGAAATTGTCAACATGGAATCTAGGAACCCCAAAATTGTGGCCTAGTGGATCTGGTGAATCTCAGGTTTCAGGATTAGCTTGTAGGTTGGAGACCCCAAAGTTTTTTCTTGTTCCCTTTTCCCATGGGAATCCACCTTGAAGGGAATCCCAGGCTAGCAGCTTCAGACTTGAGTGGCAGACTCTCAGGTGAAAAACATTCCACTTCAGGTAGGGGCTAAGCCCAAGCCAAGTGACTCTTTAGCACAGTAGGTAGTGCCTCAATCTCGAAAGCTGAAGGTCCCCAGTTCCATCCTCTTTTGATCTTTGGAAGGAGGGTGTGATATGCTGGGATAGGTTTCTTTAGACCAGAAGAGTTGTCACTTGAATAAAGAAGGATTTCTAATTCTTAGGGATTCTAAATCAACCCAAATAAACTCTGGTTCCACAAAGAACTGCTTCTCCTGTGCTTCACAGGCTACACTACTCCTCTCTGACCTGATTAACCCAAATTTATACTATCTAAATAAAACTACCACCATTATCCTTATAAATCTTAACTTCATCTTCAAATTATAAAATAGCAAAGGCTAGCTGGTTGCATCTCAACAAAAATTAAGTTAGAACTCTGAGCCCTAACAGACTAAGAGTCCCAACCAAAGACCAGCTTTTTCTTTGGTCTTCTCAGAGTTAAACACTCAACAAAAACTACAATAGATATTCAATAGTGTTTCACAAATTGGGAAAGGAAAACACTAAGTTCCTTCAGATTTTTCCCTTAGACAGAGAGGCAAAGATGTTACCTCCTCTTGCCATGAGAAATAGTCTCTGAGAGTGTCTCTGACAACTGCCAGAGACCAATTCCCAACTTCCTTATAACTGTGGACATCTGAAATCAACATGGTTTCTCAGCTCTGCTTCAAACTCCAATTCTTTTCTCAAGCCAGCCACTTTACTTCTTATCTTTAAACTAATAAAAATACTTATTTTTCTAATATCATCATAGGAATTTGGTAAAAAAAAATACATAAATACCAATATTTTTATCATTTACTAAGATATACATATATATTATTTAGTAATTAGTAATATAAGATCAAAATGGATACATGACTTAGGTATATAAGTAGTTATTATAAACAAATTAGAACTGGAAACATATTTATATGGTAAAGGAGGAGAATATAAATAAATAAGAGATAGAAAGCTTTGTGAAATGTAAAATGCATAATTTTTAATACATCAAATTAAAAGCGTTTTGTATAAAAAACTAAATAAACCAAGATGATTAAGAAATCAGGAATTTAAGAAAAATATATAGTTTCTCAAATAAAGGTCTCATATCTAAAATTTATAGAAAACACTGCTAAATATATGAGAATATGAAAGGTTCCCCAATTATCAACTGGTCAAAAGATACATACATAGGTTTTGGATTATATACAAGTATATTTGAAAAGTTCTAAATCATTATTATTTAGAGAAATTCAAATCAAAATAGCTCTGAGATATCATTTAATAGATATCAGATTGGCAGGAATAATGAAAGTGCAAAACAGCAAATATTGGAGGGGATGCAGAAAAATAAGGACACATATATTGTTGGTAGAATTGTAGGGAACATTTTTTTGAGGAGCAATAGTTTGAGGAGCAATTTGGAATTATAATCAAAGAGTTATTAACTTTGCTTGCCTTTTGACTCAGTAATATCACTATTAGATTTATTTCCTAAGGTGATCAAGGTAAAGGAAAATAAAATATATGTCCTAAAATATATAAAGCAGCTCTTTTTTTTTTTCTGGTGGCTAAGAAATGAAAACTGATGGAATATCCATCAATAAGGGAATGGATGAATAAGCTGTGGTATGTGGTTGTAATAGAATATTATTGTACCATAAGAAATGACAAACAAAAATACAATAAGAAAACCTGGAAAGATTTGCATGAAGTGATACAAAGTGAAGTGAATAGAACCAGTAGAATGATGTACATAGTAACAACCATAAGGTAGGATAGTCAACTGTGAATGTTCCAAGACAACTCCAAATGATTTATATGAAAAAGAATATCTACCACCACTGAAGAAATAAATTGAATCTAAAAGCAGATGGAAACATGCCATTCTTCACTTTATTCCTCCATAAGGTTTCTCTATGTGAACACTATATGTGTTATTTCACATGATGAACAGGAAAATATGTATTATGTGATGACGTTTGTACAATGATTTAGTATTACCTGCCTTCTTGGAGAGAGGTAAGGTGTGACAGGGAGGGGAAAAAAAGAAAGACATATTTTTGGATGTAGCTAAAAATCTGCTTCTTTTGTATGAGCATATTTATTATAACATGTATTTGTAACAAATCATATGTATTATATTATTGTTATATTACATATTATGTTATTAATAAAAATAAAAACTAACTCCCCCAAACTTTCAATGCATCTACTTTTTTAAAAGACTCAAAATAGATTTCTAAAAATATTTGAAATTTTGTCCAATTCCATTGGTTTTCCTTTAGTTATGTCCAGGATCTGAAGTATAATGCTAATGAATAAAATGTAGTGATTTCAAGACTTGCTAATATTCAGTGCAGTTGGCTACAATTGGTGTATTCTTTCTGTACAAAGGATATTTTAAAGCCTGAGATCAAGTTACTTTTCTCACAGGAAAGGTGGTCCCTTTAAATTGTTATATGCCACCTCAGAGAGAAGGGCTGGTATCATGACCAACTTCAGAAACATATTTTGGAAATCTTAAGGAGGATTTCATGTTTTACTATTCTATTTTTTCCCAAGATGAAGATATTAATAAAGGAAATACCTCACCGAAGTCTCAACATTTTTATATTTACACCGCATAAAATCTCTCTTACAAAGGTGCCATCAATTTTCTTGGAAAAACAAGTGAATGGTCCTCTCTTTTAATTCCTTTAATCTTCTTTGTTAATATGATACTTTAATATTGACAGTTGAGCTGTAGTTTTCCCAACTGCACCTTTTGTCAGTCCTCAGAATTTGCATTATACAATTGTGTTGTTGTTTTTTTCAAGGATCATGTTTATTATCTTCTTTCTGGTCTACAATTTCCCATAAGTTTGATGTATCATATTAATTAATTTTGTAGGAGTTGATAAATTAACTAGAGAAAACTCTATGTAGTGTTGATTCAATCATATAACAAGCATAATTTAATACAAATGGTGCATCAGACATTGATTTTGCCAAACTGCTCTGTAGAATTAGTGTCACTAAAGAAGGAAGTCAAGCTGAACTAACAATATTAAGCATTTCTACAATTTATCTCTTGCTATAATGAGCAGTAAATGATATAATGACCAACAAGATTAATGATAAAACAAACATGCTAGTTAGATTCACTCCACAGAAGACCAATTCAAGATGCTTCTTGGTAATCAATAATTTGAAGCTTAACAAACAGGAGTATAAAATCAAGCAAAGAAGATGTGTGAAATGTGCTTAGAAAATGTCTTTTTCTTTTACTTTAAAAAAAGATATTCAAGATTGTGATTACTTTAGAATTTCTAAATTAGTATATTTAGGATATATTAGAATCACACAAGAATTTAAAATTGAAGTTTATTTTGTATGAAATTGTATGTTGCCTTCCTTATCCTGCCCTCAAATACAGTATTTTCAAAATGAGTCATGAGGTTTGAAATACTTATTTATCATCATAAAAGAAATTTACAGATTATAGAAATACACAACTACCTCTTCAATAGCTTCAAGTATCACGAGTTCAAGGAGTTGCTGTATCTTCATTTCTTCATTTCTTCATTACCACTCTGGAGGATATCCTCCCTAATTAGAGACATAGGCTGATTGAAACTCTTTTGAAGCTAACTTCAACCCTAATTGAAATGATTGATTTCTAATTTATTGGCACAATTTAGAGTAATTTTGTCCAAATTAAAAAAAAAACATAAATGAGAGGTTAATAGAAAAGAAAATAAAGAGTCAAGAAAATCTTTTATAAGCAACAATCTCAATACAAGGAATATCTCATTATAGTTAAATTTTGCCAACCTGATTAGCCTTCTTTTTCTTTTCTCTTCTAGCTCAAACTCATCAAAATTTGTGCTATGTTAATCTTGAACTCAACAGTTCAAACTAGAATAGAGAGAAGCAGCTTTAAATTTTGAAGTACTAAGATCCTACAGATAAAGCAACCATAATCATCATGATATTAGAGTGTATTTCAAACTCCCAGTTAGTCAAGATTCTCCCTAAGGTCCTATATCATTTTAAAAGAAATGTCTGCAAAGATAATTTTCTATAAAATCTTTAATTGTCTGGTCCAAACAAACAAATGATTAAATGAATTAGTAAACACAAATAAACATTAAAAGTGAGAAAAAGAGAGAAAGAGAGAGAGATAACAAAAAACTGGGAAATAGCATCATGTCAATATTAAAGTGAAACAATAATTTTTATGCATCAAGAAATATGCATAGATTTATAATAAGTTTTAAAAAAGCATAGAAATTCAAATATATGTCACCAATAGGCTTCCTGAATTTTTTTCCAAAGGAAATTACATTTTTCTGGCATTTTTAATTAATCAAATAAAAATGTATAAGTTTCTAGCTATACCCTAATGAGGAAAGTAAATGAAAATATATTAATTTTGGAACATAATGGATTTTTCTCCCCAGTAGATTTTGTCTACAATTATACTATGAATTTTATTTAGAGTAAAAGTCTATGGGTGAATAGATGGCACATTGGATAGAGTGCAGTAATTGGAGTCAGGGAGATCTTAGTTCAAAATAGGTGTCAGAATTATTAGTTCTGTCACATTGGACAAGTCACATAACCTTGTTTGCCTCACTTTCCTCATCTCTAAAATTAGAAAAACATTCTAATGCCTTTGTCAAGAAGATTCTAAATGGAATCATGAAGATTCAGACATGGCTGAAAACTGAAGAATAACAACAACAAAAAAGATGACAGTGACACTCTCCAAATAGACATTTATGAAGGTACATGAAGTAACAAGAACAACTTAAGACTATTTGATTGGGTCCATGCATATTCATTTTGACTGCAGCTTTACAAGTGGTTGGAGATAAGATGATGTGAAATTGCCAAACTTCCTCAAAAGCTTCTACAAAATGACCAAGGAAAATGACAAAACTAATTCTGAGTTACAAAGTTAATGAAAAGTCAAAAAGAGTAATTTTTTCCAACACAGCTAAGAAAGGGAGGAAGAAAAACTGTGGACAATGGACTAGGGGCTGGCTAAGAGTATAGAGTAATACAATAGAATTGGAAGTGACTGTGGGACAGCAGCAGCACCTAAAAATAGTAAGAGTACTGAATATCTGTTGAGAAAGAGGCGGCTTCCTTTTGCTAGAGCCATGATGGTGGGATAGAGAATACTAAGACCTTCCAACTGCATTTTATAAGCAACTTTAAAATAATACTTAAAATTGAAATCTGGGGTGTCAGAGTCAACAAAAAGCTAGGATGAGACATCTTCCAGATCAAGACAATATAGGAGGTAAGAACAGGATTCTTATGATATGGAAGGAAGAGATTAGCCCAGATCCCAAATGAATGAATCACTAGTACTGAGCCCATGTGGTGGTAACAGAGACAGCAACAGCTTTGGAGACATCATTACCTTGGAAACATTGAAAATATCCAAACTCCCAAAATTAACTCTGTAAATGTCAACGTGAAAAAGCCTGATGCTTGAATCATAATCTCTCCCCTTCCATGTCTGGAACATATCCCAAAATTAAAATTAAGTTCCAAATCTAGAAAAATGGTGGAAAAAATGAAGTGAGAAAAGAATATGACTATAAAAAGTGATCAGATGACATCAAAGTCCAAGAGGCAAATTCGGGAGAAAAAGAAGCTACAAACAAAACCTCATAAAATGTGAATTAGAAACAAACTAAACAATAATTCCTAGAAGAGTTAAATTGATTTCCAAAATCAATGAGAATTAGAGGGAAAAAGAAGCAGAAGATGAAGAAAAAAATTGTGAAAAGGTAATAGTTTGCCAAAAGAGACAAAAATTACTGAAGAAAACAACACCATAAACAATAGAATTGGCCAAGGAAAAAATAAAAAGGTAAAGATGAAAAAGAAGTAATAAAGGACTCAACAAGATTAAATTGTTTATTTTTCAATATGGGAAGATGATACAAGTATCTTCTAAGAATGTTATTAATATTAAGGCAGTGAAAAGAACTCTACTGTAAAAAATAATTGATTTATTGATTGCATTTGTTATAAACTGTCCTTAGTTTATTTATAATCAGTATTACTAAATTTAGTGTGATTACATTTGTGATTGTTCAATATATCCATATTCATATGTAGTCAATCAAATTTGATCATGTAAGTATAGATCAAATGATCCAGTATAGTCTCATCCTAGCTTTTTGTTGACTCTGACACCCCAGATTTCAATTTAAATATTATTTTAAAGTTGTTTATAAAAAACAGTTGGAAGGCGTTATTGGATTTGAATTCAGTTCTTCTTGATGCCAGTTAGCACTCTATTTATTGTATCATGTAGGTTAAATTATTCTTGAAAAGTTTACATTTTTCAAAACTGTATTTCAGTATGAGTAGAAATGTCAAAAGAAAAGTTACTAATAAGCACATGAAAAAGTGTTCTATATCTCTTATAATCAGAGAGATGCAAATCAAAATACCCCTGAGGTATCACCTCACACCTAGCAGAATGGCTAACATGACAGCAAAGGAAAGTAATGAATGCTGGAGGGGATGTGGCAAAGTAGGGATATTAATTCATTGCTGGTGGAGTTGTGAATTGATCCAACCATTCTGGAGGGCAATTTGGAACTATGCCCAAAGGGCAATAAAAGACTGTCTGCCCTTTGATCCAGCTATAGCACTGCTGGGT
Organism: Monodelphis domestica; assembly: GCF_027887165.1. Lineage (NCBI taxonomy): Eukaryota > Metazoa > Chordata > Mammalia > Didelphimorphia > Didelphidae > Monodelphis > Monodelphis domestica. The sequence goes on along the minus strand of NC_077229.1, from coordinate 522,807,846 downwards.
TTGTACCCCAAAGAGACAATAAGTAAAAAGACATGTATAAGAATATCATAGCTGCACTCTTTGTGGTGGCCAAAAATTGGAAAATGAGGGGATGCCCTTCAATTGGAGAATGGCTGAACAAATTGTGGTATATGTTGGTGATGGAATACTATTGTGCTAAAAGGAATAATAAAGTGGAGAAATTCCATGGGAACTGGGATGACCTCCAGGAAGTGATGCAGAGCGAAAGGAGAAGAACCAGGAAAACATTATACACAGAGACTGATACACTGTGGTACAATCAAAGGTAATGGACTTCTCCATTAGTGTCAATGCAATGTCCCTGAACAATCTGCAGGGATCTAAAAAACACTATCCCCAAGCAGTGGATAAACTATGGGAGTAAAAACACGGAGGAAAAGCAACTGCTTGACTAAAGGGGGAAAGGGGATGTGTCTGAGGAGAGACTCCAAATGAACACTCTAATGCAAATACCAACAACATGGAAATGGGTTCCAACCAAGATCACATGAGATACCCAGTGGAATCATGGGTCAGCTATGGAAGAGGTGGTGGGAAGGGGGGGAGGAAAAGAAAATGATCTTCGTTTCCAATGAATAATGTTTGGAAATGACCAAATAAAATAATGTTTAAAGTGAAAAAAAAAAAGAAGAGAAGATACTCCAAAAAGGCATATTTTACAAGATCACCAGAGAGTATATAAAGTGACATATTTGAATATGAAAGTGAAAATCACTAATTTTTTCACTCCTAATTGTAGTCAATCTAGAAGCAATCAAGGCAGAAGCATATGGATATAATACAATAAGAGGAAAAGGAAGTTGGGAAAATATCTTCTCATAAAGCAATCAATTTGGGGAGGTGGCAGTTTCCCAAATTCACAACTAATCTGTCACATTCTATAATTAATTGTTAGATTCAAACTTTTTTGTCCTCAGTCAGAAAGTGCTTACAGAAAGCACAATTTGTTTCCAAAAAAGAAAAGATGCTAAATTTTCATTAATTCTTGTCCCAAATAGGTAGAATACCTTTAATGATTGCTAGTGACTGTTTTAATGAATATCATCTTGTTTGTTTGTTTGTTTTTCCCCATTGATAAATGAGGTAATTTAATGTAAATGCTTGAAGTCACCAATGCTGCCAATGCCACTTTTCACCTAAATATCCATAGCAATGAATTAGAAAAGAGAATCAATAAAACCAAATATTGTTATTAGGCCATTGTAGCAATTGGCTATTAAAATGATATTATTAGTAGTACTAGCTTGTAGAAGCAAAATAATAAACTGGATGGGATGACTGAAAGAGATGATTTGAGGGTGAAAGAGATAGCATGAGGTAACTGATTGGACATTAAAAGTAAGATAAGAAAAATCAGAAAAGTTGCCGTCAAGGTTTTGAAAAGGAAAAACAGGATTAACAATGGTTCCACTTATAAGAACGGTGGAGTAAAAAAGAAGTAATAAAAAAAAGGAATAATAATAAAAGTAAAAAATATAATAATTTTAGAATATTTAGGATAAAGTATATTTGGGGGCATATCAAGTTTGAAGTTCTTTGGAATGTACTTAATATTAAGACAAAATAACCACTAATAAGCATCTACTTATACATTAAAGCAATAATAGACAAAAACATAAACCAACATCACACATTTTTTGAAATGAAGAATCAAAATATACTTTTATAACTTTTCAAAGAGGCATTTGAGTACTCATGTACTCAGAGTAATTCACAACTCAGAAATCATAAAATACCATGTCCTCTTTCTGTCTCAGCAATTGTCCAAGAATCTGTTGAGTAGATATTTCACTTAAACTGAGTTAATATTTGAACTTGATTCTCACTGAGCATTTCATCCCAGTCAGAATAGTTGATTCATTAGGTAATTTTTTGGATTCTCTGCCTCCACATGTTTTTTTTTTTCTCTTCTGAATTTATTCCCTGGCATCAACTGCAATATCTGCCTCTCATGGCTTCAAATGTATGCGATGTGGTTTTCAAAATTGAACTGTCACTTCTCTATTATCTTTTTGGGTTTTAGAGTCAGAGCCGTCTGTGTGAAAGTCCCCATCTTAGGCTATGGTACCTAATCAAATTCTCATATTTCTATAATTAGGTAAATTATATTTACCCTAATATTAGGGAATACTTCTGGTATATTTATCTCTCTAGTGTACTATGACATACCACATTGAGGAAGAAAAACTCTCAGAATTGAAAATCTGATTTCTCTTTGAATTCTGAGAATATGGTTATAATAAAAATGTTTTATAGTCATAAAGTTATATGATATATAAATATTAAAAATATAATATATTCATATACATTTATGTTATTTGTCTTTGCTAAACCCATTCTTTCCATGTAATTTTACATGTAGATATTTATATATAAAGGAAAATCTCACAATGGGGATTAAGTCAGAAATATCAGGGGAAATATAATTTCCTATACCATGAAAGGAAAGAGGCAGGTCTGAGAGATTAATATATACAATCTGTTCAACTGCAACAGACTGAGTTAATTATGCACATTCGCAACTCCAGAACTGGTAAACATTTTTGAACCAAATTCAGAGAAAAACCCTGAGAAATAATATAGACCAGGCCCCAATTTTCCCATACTAGCTAAAACAAATATTATTAGTCTAGTTAATCAGTTGCAGTATTTGACTCACTGATCTTCTTAAATCAGAATATGCCACATTGCTGAAAGAATGATTTACTTTTATTTACTTAAATTTAGTTGATATTAATTTCTTCTACTAATACCTTATATATATTTTGTAAAAATACCCCAAAAATGTGAATTAATTTTTCACCACATCTTCTAAAGATTCCAAAGACTGAGGAAAGTCTTTACTTTCCTGATTTTTTAAAGGATAGAGAATATATATATTTTTTGGTTCAGATGAACTCATCATATATGTGTGTTCATTTTAAATTATAATGTTAATTCTGCATGTTGATCTACATAGAATCCCAGAATTCCTTCTTTTTAGATTCAAGGGACCTCAGCAACAAATTATACATATATACCCAAAGAATTTACACTAAAATATATCCAACCTCTTTTGGGCATTGAGCATTTGATCTATCTATCTCTCTCTCTCTCTATCTATCTATCTATCTTTCTATTTATCTATCTATCTAACTATGTGTATGAAAATGCTCTTTCTATATGTGTCAATACACAGATATATATGTTTAATTTTCATGTCTGTCATTTCTAGGATATAGAGGAACTAATGATGAAATCAAATTTCATGGATCTTCTCAATAAGAACTCAGAATAACCTAACTATTGGTGGTGAATATTGTATCTGATCATTTTAAATTCACTAAATATTATTAATAGAGTTTTATTAATTTCTCTTTTAAATTTAAAAGGGAAAGGAGCAATTATATATATTTAGTTAGAGACCCACTTCTGTGCAGTTTGGAAATTAGAGACCCTCTGCTGTGCCACTTGACAGTTGGTTTGACTGACTTTGTAAGTTGTAGACCATTGGAAAGGACTTTTTCTCTTTGGGTCTCCTGGGAAGAGGTGTGCTGCTAGCAATATCTCTGGTTGGAGACAGACAAGTGAACTAAGACTTTAAAATCATTATTGATTATTGCCTAATTTGATTATTGACTAAGTAGCCTTTGTTTACTCTCAAGGGCTTCAGACTGGCAGAGGATACTGCCTTCTGAGGCAGATAGATGTAGGATTTTTCTAGAAAAAATTAGTTAGGATTGGGCTCTTGAATATAGTTATAATCTATTACAAGATTACATTCAATTTCATCCTTTCTATTTTCTACCTGTATTTCATAATGAAAAACTAAGTGTTTTGAGTTTAATAGACTGAGTACTGGGTTTTGATCAAACTCCTGCTCCCCAAAATTTAACCCTTCACATCCTGGAGAGGCAGGTAGGAGTTTGATTAATCTACTGATCTTCTGTTCTTTCCAATATTAGGAAAAGAATAAGAGTATAACCAAAGTGATCAATATCATGGTATGGATAGTGAAGGAGGTAATGCCTCATTACTTTAGAGGACTCCCAATATCTGGGACTTTCACTGAGATTTTACATTTCATAGTTTTAAATGGTCTCAAGTTGATATCACTTATGAGATTATTTGTTCTGTCAGGATTGTTCTAAGACACTGTCTGTATCAAGTATTCACTTTAATCCTTACTAAGAAAAGGAAACAACTGAAAGAGAGATCAATGGAGACTAAATTTGCATATCTTGAGAATTGCTTCTCTAAATTGACTAACATTACTGCCCACCAAGCTGAAACTGTCTCCAAAGTTGAAGATAGTATCTCACAAATGGCTAAAACTATTACTCAACAAAATGAAACTATATCTGAGCAAAAAGAAATTATTGTTCTGTCTACTAAACCTGCCTCTCCTACTTTTTCTAATTCTCCATTAAAAGTCAAAAGAAAGAAAATGCAAACCCTAGCCTATTCCCTTTAAGAGAAATACCAACTCTTAAGACTAAAAAGAATGAGTTAGTAATTATTGGACACCACAAACCATTTGACCCTCAGGATATGGAGGGATTTAAGCACATAATTCTTTCTTTGAGGAGGAGCCCATAGTGGTTATAAAAAAAGCTTGAAACAATATACAGACAATTTGATCCAACCTGGATTGATTTTGAATATCTTCTAAATAAGTTACTAACTAAAAGGGAAAATATGAAATTATTAAGCTTACCATTGAGGAGGAGGGTGCAATTCTCTGGCTAGAGATTGACTTTCATTTGGACTTTAAAGATCCCCATGACAATATTATGTTGAGCTAGGGAGGCAGTTCTTAATGCAATGAGACAATGTTCAGAAAGACCTTGTACCTGGACAAAGTTTGAAAAGTTTAAGCAGGAGATAGAAGAAAATCCTTCACAGTTCATGGACAACTTTATAGAACTGGGAGGAAGATACATAAACATTGACTTAAGAATAGAAAGAAACATAAGACAACTGAGAAGTCAGTTTGTGAAAAACTGTTGAAAAGTAGTCAAAGACTGTTCTAAAAGCAGAAGCCCAAACTGGATGAATATGGACTTTGATGAATTGAGGAGATTGACTGTTTATGTGTATAATGGGCATGAAATGAAAGCTGCCGATGATAATGATTTAGTGGATACATTAAGAAAGGATATAAAAGCACTAAAGGAAAAAATTGAAAGGTTTGAAAAAGGTGATACTAATTTTGGGTTAGCTATGCTCCTATGCAAGAATATACAACCCAAAGAGAATATACAAACTAGAGACCAATGTGCTACTCATGGAGAAAAAGTGGACACCTGACGATTAATTTTAGATGCTGGAATCAAATATTCAGGAATTTTAGAAATACTGGTGAGAACATTAGGAATATCTATTCTAGAAACAATAACTATTCTAGAAATAATAATAACAGAAATGGTAATAATAAACATTAACCAAACTGATGCAAATGATTTGTTACCATTTAACCAGAATGGGACATATCCACATAAGAGCCAAACTATAACTACTCCTCAAAGAGAGGAATCTCAGAGAGGTGCACATGACCCTTTAAGAAGGTTTTTCATGGGAGAAAAGACTCTGGAACCAAATAATACAATATTTTATTTTCCAGACCCAGATATAACTTCACCTCTTATCTCAGTCCATTCTTCAATAAATAACAATGAACCACATTGTAACATGGTTCTTTGCTCCAAATGAGGTCAAAAATGTTAATGTTATTAATGTTTGTATTTAACACTAATATTCATAGTTTTATTTTATGGTCCCTTAGGTGAAATGTAAAGATTCTTACAGGTGATACAGTTTATCTAAAAAAATAAATAAATAAATAAAACTTTCAAAAAATAGAAGCAACTCAGCCTGCCTAGGAAGGCCCATTCCAGATACCTGCCATTGAAAATAATTAGCTGCTTACATCAAGGACAAGACAACAAATACTTTGGACACTGTTTTTAAGGACATTGAAATTCAAGAAGAAGACTACAAATGGACAATTGGACAATATTTATAGGAATACTGGATTATTACATGGCCTACTAAAAATGGACATTATTTTAAGGATACTGAACTTTGCATTTAGATAAAATGGGAATGTAATGCGTAAATGTATAATTTATGTTATCTTATTGTATTATGTCATTTTTTTACATATGTTATGGGACTTAGTTCTATGTAGAAAAATTATAATAATACTTTTATAGGATTATAAAAAGTTATAGATGTAATATACTTTTATAGGAAAAAGTTAAAAGTAACTAAATGATAATTAAATGCTAAAGAGTTATAACTGTTGATCAAGATCCTCCTCTGGGAGATAATGTATAATATAATAGAATATAGGTTAGATACATAAATGTGTATATGAGATTAGATCCAACTCAGGGTGGGCATATTACATGTGTATATATATATGCATATATATTATATGTATATATATATATTAGATGTATAATGTTAGATGTATCACACATTTGATGTATAAATTATGTAAATAAGGTAAATATTAGATGTATATTAATTGTGTATATAAGGTTCTTTCTTTTTAGATGTACATAATATTTATATATGTTTATTGTCTATTTTCTTACTTAATTATTTTTGTGTTGTAGTTATTGTAAGGTATATTTGAATTAATATCTTTAGGTTCTTATTGCTGTAAAGTATAATATGAATAGCTTTATTTAGAGGATAGTATGAATTTTGTGATGATAATTTCTGTAACTGTAAATATTTGGAATTGTATGTTAGTTGAGACTTACATGTTGTAAGAATTGTTTTGCTTTTTTATTTCTCTCCTTACTTCTCCTTGATTATATTATAGACTATAGGATAGTTTTATTTAAAAGAACCATTGGGGAGACTGGTCTCCCAATGAATCACAAGAGAAATATATTGAGAGTTTTTATTAATTTTTCTTTTTTATATTTAAGATGGAATGGAGCAATATTTTTTTAGTAAGAGACCCCCTGCTGTGCAGTTTGGAAGACCCTCTGCAGTGCCACTTGACAGTTGGTGACAGTTAGAATGGTGTGGCTGAATGTGATTTGTAAGTTGCAGATCACTGAAAAGGGCTTTTTCTCTCTGGGTCTCCTGGGGAGATGTTGTGCTTTTATTAATCTCTCTGGTTGGAGATGGAGAATTGAATTAAGACCTTAATAGCCTTATTGATTATCAATTACTTTGGGTAGATAAGGTAGATAGATAGTGGTTAAATTGTCAGACAGAGAGTATAGTGAGAGTAGGTGAGGGTTTCAGCCTAATAGAAGATACTTCCCTCTGAGGCAGATAGATATAGGATTTTCTAGAAAAATTTATTCAGGTTTGGGATCTTGGGTATAGTTTTAATCCATTATAAGATTACTTTCACTTTCCTCCCTCCTATTTCCTAATAATAAAGTGTTTTGAGTTTAATAAACTGAGCACTTGCATTTGACCAAACCCCTGCCCCCCCAAAAATTTAACCCTTCACAAGACAGAAACTATATCCATTCTATTTTAAGAAAAAATAGGGGCACAGTCAAGATGGCAGCTTAGAAGCAGCAAAAACTGATTCCCCTGGGAAATCTCTTCCACATCAATCAAAAACAAAGCACTTTGAAGGGGACAGAAAACAAAATATAACAATAGGACAGAGCTGGGGAACCCTCCTGCCTGATTGAACTTAAAAGGTACACATAGAAGGTAGAATTCTTGAGTTTAAGGAAAAGAAAAAAAGAAGGTAGTTGGACATCTACCCCACCTACTATGCTTACTAGTGGTTGGTGGGATCTTGGGGCAAGAGCTCTAGCCTGGAGGGAATGCCCTGCTACCACAGCTACTGGAGGTGCAGAGATCTAAATGCAGCTGACAGGAAAGCAAGTATATGAAAGGGGAAGATAGGATGGCAGTCAGGTCATAACCTTCAGCCACCACTGCTCCATCTTGGCCTCTGCCTCTCAGGGCACATTTAGCTCTACAGATCAATTACTGGCTCAATACTGACTATCAATAGTGCAGAAAAGAAGCCTCCAGAGGACAGAAAAGGCCAATCTCCAATACCTCTTTCCCAATTACTGAGATTCAAATGTGCTGAGATTCAAAGGAGGAATCTGACTGACTAGGATCCCAGATCAAAGACTGAAACCATGACAGAGTACCTTGGTACCATAATTGAAAGCTCAGGTCTCTGACCAAGCAGCTGACAGGGAGGTGGCTGGCAGAATAGAGAGGAAGACAAGAGTACTTATATTAAGCCTCCACACTTTTACTTTCATCTTTAGTTTCTGCTGACAGATGCAGAAGATCTGTCAGGGCATAACCCTGACTATTTTTAGAACACCCTACTTAAAGTTGAGTATGGAGATCTTCCCATTTTTAGATCTAATTACCAAAAGTGTAAATATCCCACTTAATCATTGAGTGGGACCAACTGTGAGGTAGTGGGTGACAAATCAGAAACAAATGACTGCCTTCTGGGCAGTCCTAGGGCAGAGTGTCAACTGTGATTGTTAGATGTAAAATTAGGTGAAGACACAGGAAGTGACATAAAAGAAAATATTTTCAAAATGAAGTGACAACTTCCTGAAGGAATTCAATTCAATTCTTCATGCTTTTGAGTTGAGGCTGGTAAAGAGGGGCAGAAGGATCTGATGACTGGACATGAGACCCTGTTCCTTAGACTGACATGTGGTGAGTGAAAAGCTGACTCTCAATTTGCTGGATTTTTCTGAAGAGGCTTCCCCAGATCCTGGGCTACAAGGCTACAAGGGCCGAGGCCTATCCAGTTGAGAATGAAACTCCCCTGCCTGGGTTGATAAAGGGGACCAGAGATAAATTAATTAGTGTTTAGGCTAGATATCTTAACTTATCCTCTCTCTGATTTCTTACTTCACTCTTTCTACAATTTGTAAATAAATTGTAAATAAATCTCTTTGGAATTAATTAAATTTTTGGTGACCACACTCTTAAAAATCTAGTCCAACCCTTTTATAAATAATGTCCTTTTCACCCTTACAAGAGGGAAGGAAGGAAAAAAATTATGATTAAGCAATAGAAAAAGAAAAAAAAAGAAATTAAAATTCACAGCTTCTATTCAGGTAATGAAAAAAGAACAAATTGAACAGAAGAGGACCAAGGAAGACCAAGCAAAAATTCAAGAACTCCATGGAATTGTACTCCTGCTTTGGACGAACTCAATACATAATTAAAAAAAAAAACAATTAGGAGAGGCTGAGGAAAATTGGAAAAAGAACTTACAAAGCAAAATAGGTGATCTAGAAATAGAGGCAAATGAATTAAAATAAGATAATAGTGCCTAAGAAGCCAAAATTGACCAACTTGAAAATAATACAAAATAAAAGAAAGATGACCTACAAAGAAAAATAGATCAAAAGGAAAATGATGACCCAAAAGCCAGTGATGAAATTCAGTCTTTAAAATTATATTCCAACAACTAGATGCAAATTACTTCACAAGGCATTAAGTCGATAAAACAAAATCAAAGGCCTGAAAAAAGTCACTGGTCCGTGGGCTGCCTTTGTGCAGGATCATGACTACAACTGCCAGTGGTCACCTCCACCTGTTGAGAATGACAATGAAGAAACAATGTATAAAAATCTATGGGATGCAGGTAAAGCAGTACTGGGGGGGGGTGGAATTTATACTCCTGAGTGTATATATATCAACAAATCAGAAAGGGAAGAGGGCAATGAATTAGGAATGCAACTTAAAAAGCTAAAGAGAGAACAAATTAAAAAATCCCCAAATAAAAACTAAATTGGAAATCATAAAAATCAAAGGAGAAATTAATAAAATCACAATTAAAAAACTATTAAATGAATAATTAAAAATAGGAGCTATTACTTTGAAAAAATAAATGAAAATTTTAAAGTAATAAGTATTTAATAATTAGAAAAGAAGAAAATAAATTAACAGTATCAAAGATGAAAAGGGGACCTTCCCTCTAATGAAGAGGAAATTAAGATAATTATTAAGAACAATTTTACACAATTATATGGTGATAAATATGACTAGGTAAAATGGGTGAAAATCTACAAAAAAATAATTGCCTAGATTAATAAAAGAAATAGAATACTTCAACAATTCCATTTCAGGAAAAAGAAATTGAATAAGCAGTCAAAGAATTCCTTATGAAAAAAATGACCATGATCAGATAGATTCACAATTAAATTCTTTCAACATTTAAAGAACAACTAATCCCAATATGATAACTGTACTATAAATTAGATACATATACATAATTTATAGTATCTCAATACCATATATATTTGACAAAAATAAGCAAAGATATAATCTTATCAAATTCCTTTTATTACACAATTATGGTACTGATTTCAAAGTCAGGCATACCAAAAACAGAAAAAGAAAACTACAGACCAATTTTCTTAAAGAACATAGATGCAAAAATCTTGAAAAGAATACAAGGAAAAAGACTCCAGCAAGTGATCATGAGGATTATTAACTCTTTCCTCCCCACTCCCAAAGCTGAAAAGCAGTTCCACTGGGTTATCTATGCTTCATTGTTCAAAATATGTTTCCATGTCATTGTTATTTGCAGTAGAGTGATCTTTTTACATCATAACTTAATCATATGCATATTAAGCTATGTAATTGATTATATGTTTTTATTTTGCATTTCTGTCTCAACAGTTCTTTCTCTGGATGTGGCTAGAGTTCTTTCTTATGAGTTCCTCTGGATTGTCCTGGGTCATTGCATTGCTGCTAGTAGAAAAGTCTATTACATTCAATTGTGCCACAATCTAATCGTCTCTGTGTACAATTTTCTCCTGGTTCTGCTCCTCTCACTCTGCATCAATTCCTGGAGGTCGTTCCAGTTCCCATGGAATTCCTTCAGTTCATTTTTCCATTTAGCACAATAATATTCCATCACCATCTGATACCACAATTTATGCAGCCATTCCCTAATTGAGGAACCCCCACCCCATTTTCCAACTTTTTGCCACCACAAAGAGCATGGCTATAAATATTTTTATACAAGTCTTATTCCTTATTATCTCTTTGGCATACAACCCCAACAGTAGTATGACTGGGTCAAAGGGTAAGCATTCTTTTAAAGACCTTTGTTCATAGTTTCAAATTGCCCTGCAGATTGGTTGGACTAATTTACAACTCCAATAGCAGTGCCTTAGTGTCCCAATTTTGCCACACCCTCTCCATCATTTATCACTTTATTTTTCTGCCATATTGTCTAGTCAGCTAGGTGTAAGGTGGTACCTCAGAGTTGTTTTAATGTGCATTGCTCTAATCAGAAGGGATTTAGAACCCTTTTTCATGTGCTAATTGATAGTTTTGAATTTATTGTGTGAATACTGCCTATTCATGTCCCTTGACTATTTGTCTATTGGGGAATGGCTTGATTTTTTGTAAATTTGACTTTGTTCCTCATATATTTGGAAAAGTAAACCTTTGTTTATTCTCCCAGTTTGTTGCTTTCCTTCTTATTTTGGTTGAATTGGTTTTTAATTTGATATAAGCAGTAATTTATATTTTGTAATATTCTCTATCTCTTGCTTGGTCTTAAATTCCTTTCTTTCTCACAGATCTGACAGGCATACTATTCTACATTCAGGTAATTTATTCATGATTTTACTCTTTACATTTAAATCATTTACCCATTTTGAATATTTCTTAGTATACGGTGTAAGATGTTGATCTAACCGTAATTTTTCCCAAACTGTTTTCCAATTTTCCCAACAGTTTCCCAGAAGCAATGCAATGATCCAGGACAATTCTAAGTGACTTATGAGAAAGAACATTATCAATATCCAGAGGAAAATCTGTGGGAGTAGAAACAGAGATGAAAAACATGATTGATCACAGGATTCCATGGGTACTTTACTGAGGATGTTGACTTTAATTGATCACTCTATTACAAATAGTAATAATATGGAAATAGGTTTTGAACAATGATACATGTAAAACCCAATGGAATTGCTCATTAGCTCCAGGAGGGGGGACAGTGAAAGGGAGGAAAAGAACATGAATCATATAACCATGGAAAAATGTTCTAAAATCAATCAATCAATAAATGAATGAATATTTAAATACTTCAAAAAAACTAAAAAGAAAAAAAAAAACAATTGGTAGAATGTGATTTTGCTTCAAAAAATAATCTTATAATTGTCCATCCTAATAATGTATGAGAGGTGATGCAGGGAAGAAAAAGCACTGTAGATTTATTTTACTAAGGTAAGTCAATGTTTATCTGAATGGAATTTCAAATGCTATCCTGCTGGCCTGCACTATTATGTTCATCTGGATTTCCTTAAAAATTGCTACAAATTTATTTGTGTGTTTTTTTTTAATTTAACTAGTGAAAACCACTTGATAATTATCTGTTAATTTCATTATCTCACACTCTAATTCCTCCTTTATGGCATTAGTCTGCATATTAAATATTTGGTCATAATCTCAGTAGTTTTTCATGTATTCGATAGATATTACAAGTAGTAATAGAAAACCAGAGAGGAGGGGGAGAAATGTTCTCTGACACAGAAGTAGTTAGATCTGTTGCAAAAGGTGTTGATTTATATAGGCTATTTGAAATAGTGATATTAAAAGGAAAGTAAATTACTAATTTGCATACACTTGAGAGGATCATATTTCAGAATTAATTTTGCTGTTATTTCCTTATAAATTAGTCTGCATAAATTATTTTCACATATGTCCTGTGCTTTACTGATATTTTGGCATTCTTCATCAGTCAAAAGGTGAGTGGAGAGTACAATATCAAAACTCTAACAGTCATGTCTTTTGAGATATATAGACTTATTCCATATACTTTGTAATAAAATTAAAGGTCTAATCCATTATTTTGGCTACAATATATTTCATATTGTAGTTGATTTTAAAAAATTATAGTGGGACTTCCGGGTAATCATGGCTGCAATCTAGACGCTGCACGCTTTCTCTCCCCAGCACCGAACAAAATAGACTACATCAAAGGAGCATAAAATCACCTTTGGAGGAACAGAAGGACTCCCCAGTACCCCACAGAGGCAAAGGTACGTGGGGCTTGAACATTTCCACACTAAAATAAGAAGGAAAAGCTTGCACAGAAAAGTGATCTGAGCCGCCCTTCCCCCACCCCACTGCCCCCACTAAACCAGAGTGAGCCACCTGAGCGCTCACCGGGACAGCGAGTGAGTGGGGAGCGTCTCTGTCTGGGGGGGCACTCCAGGGTCCTTGGGATCTGGGGACTGCCAGGAAAAAACGTCTCAGGGCGCTTTCACTGGAGAAGCCAGCGGACCTGGACTTGGGGCAGGCTGCGCTGAACAAGGCGCGCTGATTATCTGGGCGGAGCTGAATACCTGGGCTCGGAGGCTGGGAAGAACTAGTCTGAAGCAACCTAAATTCACAGAAAAACCACTCTTATAACCCAGACCCCAGACCAAAAAGGAAAGGGAAATAAAACCACCAAAGGGATGGCTCACATGGCCCAAAATCAAGCCTCCAGGAAGAAAGGGAAAAAAGTGACTATTGAAAACTTTTATGGTGGAAGTACCCAAGGAAAAGAGGAGAATGAGGAGGAAATCCAAAAAAATTCAGAACACGCCTCCCAAAATGGAAACTATCAACAAGCTCTGGAAGATCTCAAACTGGAACTTATCCAAAAGATGGAAACCTTCTGGAAAGAAAAATGGGAGAAAGAGATCAGCTGTCTGACAGATAAGACTGCTCAATTGGAAAAAGAACTCGAAGCATCCAATAGAAGGGCAGACAAGGCTGAAAAGCAAATCTAGTCCCTAATGACCAGAATTAAGCACCTCGAAGAAAGTGAGATGATAAAACAGCAAGAATCAATAAAGCAAACCCAAACAATTAATGAATTGGAAGAAAACATAAAATATCTCACTGAGAAGGTCACGGACCTGGAGAACAGAGGAAGACGAGAAAATCTCCGTATCATCGGTCTCCCAGAAAAACCAGAGGTAAACAACAAATTGGATTTTATTCTAGAGGAGATTATAAAAGAAAATTGCCCCCACGTTCTGGAGCAAGGGGGCAAAATAGAAATAGAAAGGATTCATAGAACACCTTCTATATTAAATCCCCAAAAGACAACGCCTAGGAATGTAATCGCCAAATTCAAGAGCTTCCAAGTAAAGGAGAAAATCCTACAAGAAGCCAAGAAGAAGAGCTTCAGATATAAGGGGGCTCCCATAAGGATCACACATGACTTAGCGGCTAACACACTAAGAGACCGCAAAGCATGGAACACAATATTTAGAAAGGCAAGAGAGCTGGGTCTCCAACCAAGAATCAACTACCCAGCAAAACTGACTATATACTTCCAGGGGAAAGTATGGGCATTCAACAAAATAGAAGATTTCCAAGCATTTGCTAAGAAAAGACCAGAGCTCTGTGGAAAGTTCGATATCCAAGCACAGAAAGCAAGAGAAACATGAAAAGGTAAATATGAAAGAAAGGGAAAAGGAGATAAATCTTATCTTTCTCTTTAAGTCAAACTCTCTTCTATAAGGACTACATTTACATCTAATTATATATATTAATATGTGGGGAAAATGTTTTGTGTAACTCTCATAAATTGTATCATCATAAGAGTAGTTAGAAGAAACATGCATAGGGAAAGATTGGGGAATCAAGAAGATTTGGGGAAAGTTGGGGCAAAAAAAGGAAAAGGGAGGGGGGAACCGTGATAATACTAAGATTAACTTCAAGAAATAGGGGGGGGAATCAATAGAATAAACTTTCCCATATAAAGATACACATGGGAAGGGGAGGGGAAGAACTCTCATATGAGAAGGAGAGGAAGAGAGCGTGAAGTGGAAGTACTTAAACCTTACTCTCAGTGAAATCAAATCTGAGAGGGAAGAACATCTAGATCCAGTGGGATCCTGAATTCTATCTTATCCATTAGGGCAAGAAAGAAAGGAAAATTAAGGAGGGGGAGGGGGGAGGGAGTACAAAAAGGGAGGGAAGGAGAGGGGGGAGGGGAAGGGAGCATAAAAAGGGAGGGGCTAGAAAGGGAAGCATCTCAAGGGAGGGGACTAGGGGGACTGACCTAAAGTAAATCACTGGTTCAAAAGGAGAAAGCTAAAGAAGAAAGGTCAGAACTAGGGGAAGACATCAAAATGCCAGCGAATCCACAAATAACAATCATAACTTTGAACGTGAATGGGATGAACTCACCCATAAAATGCAGACAAATAGCAGATTGGATTAGAACACAAAACCCTACCATATGTTGTCTTCAAGAAACACATATGAGATGGGTTGACACTCACAAGGTTAGAATTAAAGGTTGGAGTAAGACCTTTTGGGCCTCAACCGATAGAAAGAAGGCAGGAGTTGCAATCATGATATCTGACAAAGCCAAAGTACAAATAGACCTGATCAAAAGGGATAGGGAAGGTAAATATATTCTGCTAAAAGGAAGTATAGACAATGAGGAAATATCACTAATCAACATGTATGCACCAAATGGTATAGCATCCAAATTTTTAATAGAGAAACTAGGAGAATTGAAGGAGGAATTAGACAGTAAAACCATATTAGTGGGAGACTTGAACCAACCACTATCAAATTTAGATAAATCAAATCAAAAAATAAATAAGAAAGAGGTAAAAGAGGTGAATGAAATCTTAGAAAAATTAGAATTAATAGACATATGGAGAAAAATAAATAGGGACAAAAAAGAATACACCTTCTTTTCAGCACCACATGGCACATTCACAAAAATAGATCATACACTAGGTCATAGAAACATGGCACTTAAATGCAGAAAAGCAGAAATATTAACTGCAGCCTTTTCAGATCACAAGGCAATTAAAATATTGATCGGCAAGGGTACATGGAGACCCAAATCAAAAATTAATTGGAAATTAAATAACATGATACTCCAAAATCGGATAGTTAGAGAAGAAATCATAGAAACAATTAACAATTTCGTTGAAGAAAATGACAACGGCGAAACATCCTTTCAAACCTTATGGGATGCAGCCAAGGCAGTACTTAGAGGAAAATTCATATCCCTGAGTGCATATATTAACAAATTAGGGAGGACAGAGACCAAGGAATTGGAAATGCAAATCAAAAAACTTGAGAATGAACAAATTAAAAACCCCCAGAAGAAAACCATACTAGAGATCCTAAAAATTAAGGGAGAAATTAATAAAATAGAAAGTGACAGAACTATTGAGCTAATAAACAAGACTAGAAGCTGGTACTTTGAAAAAACAGACAAAATAGACAAAGTACTGGTTAATTTAATTAAAAAAAGGAAAGAAGAAAGGCAAATTAATAGCATCAAGGATGAAAAGGGGGATCTCACCTCAAATGAAGAGGAAATTAAGGCAATCATTAAAAACTACTTTGCCCAACTATATGGCAATAAATATACCAATCTAGGTGATATGGATGAATATTTACAAAAATATAAACTGCCTAGACTAACAGAAGAAGAAATAGTTTTCTTAAATAATCCCATATCAGAAATTGAAATCCATCAAGCCATCAAAGAACTGCCTAAGAAAAAATCCCCAGGGCCTGATGGATTCACCAGTGAATTCTATCAAACATTCAGAGAACAGTTAACCCCAATATTATACAAACTATTCGACATAATAAGCAAAGAGGGAGTCCTACCAAACTCCTTTTATGACACAAGCATGGTACTAATTCCAAAGCCAGGCAGGCCAAAAACAGAGAAAGAAAACTATAGGCCAATCTCCCTAATGAATATAGATGCAAAAATCTTAAATAGGATACTAGCAAAAAGACTCCAGCAAGTGATTAGAAGGGTCATCCACCATGATCAAGTAGGATTCATACCAGGGATGCAGGGCTGGTTCAACATTAGGAAAACTATCCACATAATTGACCACATCAACAAGCAAACCAACAAGAATCACATGATTATCTCAATAGATGCAGAAAAAGCCTTTGATAAAATACAACACCCATTCCTACTAAAAACACTAGAAAGCATAGGAATAGAAGGGTCATTCCTAAAAATAATAAACAGTATATATCTAAAACCATCAGCTAATATCATCTGCAATGGGGATAAACTAGATGCATTCCCATTAAGATCAGGAGTGAAACAAGGATGCCCATTATCACCTCTATTATTTGACATTGTATTAGAAACACTAGCAGTAGCAATTAGAGAAGAAAAAGAAATTGAAGGCATCAAAATAGGCAAGGAGGAGACCAAATTATCACTCTTTGCAGATGACATGATGGTCTACTTAAAGAATCCTAGAGACTCAACCAAAAAGCTAATTGAAATAATCAACAACTTTAGCAAAGTTGCAGGATACAAAATAAACCCACATAAGTCATCAGCATTTCTATATAATTCCAACACAGCTCAGCAGCAAGAACTAGAAAGAGAAATCCCATTCAAAATTACCCAAGACAAAATAAAATACTTAGGAATCTATCTCCCGAGACAAACACAGGATCTATATGAACACAACTACAAAACACTTTCCACACAACTAAAACTAGACTTGAACAATTGGAAGAACATTAACTGCTCATGGGTAGGACGAGCCAATATAATAAAAATGACCATCCTACCCAAACTCATCTATCTATTTAGTGCCATACCCATGGAACTCCCAAAAATTTTTTTTACTGATTTAGAAAAAAACATAACAAAGTTCATTTGGAAGAACAAAAGATCAAGGATACCCAGGGAATTAATGAAAAAAAATACAAAGGAAGGGGGTCTTGCAGTCCCAGATCTCAGACTATATTATAAAGCAGCGGTCATCAAAACAATTTGGTACTGGCTAAGAGACAGAAAGGAGGATCAGTGGAATAGACTGGGGGCAAGCAACCTCAGCAAGACAGTATATGACAAACCCAAAGATCCCAGCTTTTGGGACAAAAATCCACTATTTCATAAAAACTGTTGGGAAAATTGGAGGACAGTGTGGGAAAGATTAGGCTTAGATCAACACCTCACACCCTACACCAAGATAAATTCAAAATGGATGAATGACTTGAACATAAAGAAGGAAACTATAAGAAAATTAGGCAAACACAGAATAGTATACATGTCAGACCTTTGGGAAGGGAAATACTTCAAAACCAAGCAAGAATTAGAAAGAATTACAAAATGCAAAATAAATAATCTGGATTACATCAAATTAAAAAGTTTTTGTACAAACAAAACCAATGTAACCAAAATCAGAAGGGTAGCAACAAATTGGGAAACAATCTTCATAAAAACCTCTGACAAGGGTTTAATTACTAAAATTTATAAAGAACTAAATCAATTGTACAAAAAATCAAGCCATTCTCCAATTGACAAATGGGCAAGGGACATGAACAGGCAATTCTCAGCCAAAGAAATCAAAACTATTAATAAGCACATGAAAAAGTGCTCTACATCTCTTATAATCAGAGAGATGCAAATCAAAACAACTCTGAGGTATCATCTCACACCTAGCAGATTGGCTAACATGACAGCTATGGAAAGTAATGAATGCTGGAGGGGATGTGGCAAAGTGGGGACATTAATTCATTGCTGGTGGAGTTGTGAATTGATCCAACCATTCTGGAGGGCAATTTGGAACTATGCCCAAAGGGCGATAAAAGACTGTCTGCCCTTTGATCCAGCCATAGCACTGCTGGGCTTGTACCCCAAAGAGATAATGGACAAAAAGACTTGTACAAAAATATTCATAGCTGCGCTCTTTGTGGTGGCCAAAAATTGGAAAATGAGGGGATGCCCCTCAATTGGGGAATGGCTGAACAAATTGTGGTATATGTTGGTGATGGAATACTATTGTGCTAAAAGGAATGATGAACTGGAGGAATTCTATGGAGTCTGGAACAACCTCCAGGAAGTGATGCAGAGCGAAAGGAGCAGAACCAGGAAAACATTATACACAGAGACTGATACATTGTGGTACAATCGAAGGTGATGGACTTCTCCATAAGTATCAATGCAATTTCCCTGAACAATCTGCAGGGATCTAAAAAAAAATACTACCCACAAGCAGAGGATAAACTGTGGGAGTAAAAACACCGCTGAAAAGCAACTGCTTGACCACAGGGTTGGAGGAGATAAGACTGAGGAGAGACTCTAAATGAACACTATAATGCAAACTCCAACAACAGGGAAATGGGTTCGAGTCAAGAACACATGTGATAACCAGTGGAATCATGCGTCGGCTATGGGAGAGGGAAAGGCGGGGGGGGGGGGGGGGGAGGGGAGGAAAAGAAAACGATCTTTGTTTCCAGTGAATAATGTATGAAAACGACCAAATAAAATAATATTAAAATAAAAAAAAATTATAGTTCTTTTCATTCTTTTTCACACAAAGATTTATCAAAAGACAGAAATATCCTTAATAAAGATGGATATAATCTTATTTTCCAATATGCTTCAATTCAAGTTAAATTAATTGAATTATTGAAATTATTGACTGATTTATTTAATATTTAAAAGGAAGTGAGTGGTAAAATAGACAAGAATAATTTGAATTAAAAAGTTTTGTATTCAAATCCTGACTCTGCTACTTATGTGCATGGTCTTTGGAAAGTCACTTAATCTCAGTAGATCTCATATTTCATTTGTGAAATTAGAGAATTGAACAAATTGACCTCTAAGCCCATTGCTAGATCTAAAGGTAATACTTTTAGGAATTAAATGTTACCTATATTATAAAATATATACCCCAATAGAATTTTTAAAATATTAAATAGTGTTCTAAAATTACTTAGTTTATTCATGACATAGAAACTTTTAGCATTTGCCATAATGTTCTTAACCATATTATTAATATTTAATTATTATAATTGTATTAATATTTTACTATGATTAATAAAATAAAATAAGGAAGTGTATTTAATTTAATTATACTCATTATTTTTAAAATCTTTGCTTAATACTTTGTGATATAGTGATACAAAAGTCTGGTCATATGTTCACTTTATTTCAACATTGTTTTTTAGTGAGTATCATACTATTGCTGAAAAAATTAATTCACAATGACAGATAAAAATGGAAAAAGAGCTCCTTAAAACATGACATTCATTTTTCAAAGCAACACACCAATTATTCAAGAGTATTAATTTGAATTTGACTCATAAATATGTATTTTCCTTGATGTAAATTAATTTTTCTTGTAAACTATTTTGAAAGTTTGACATTTTAAAATAATTTAATGGGTCCAAAATCCATTGAAATTCTTCATTTGAAAGATTTTAAAATTTGTTATAAAACACCATTGCCAAATCTTTAAATGAATACAAATTTGTGTTTTCATGTAGGACACACATGATATTCAGAAACAAAAGTTTAACTTTTATATATTGTCCTAATCCCAAATGCTTCATGTTATCATTAGCTATCCTTAAGGCATAATATAAATTTAGAGAAAGTTTTGGTACATGTTTCAAATAAATTTTTTGAGGATTTAAAATATTTTATGATTGATCTTATCAGTTCTGATTGTCTCCACCCCATACACCCCTGCCTTGGAATGTGATTCATGAAGATCTCATAGGAATTGAAGTATGCTCTCTTTAACTTGCTTGTTTGTTTCTGTATTATAAATATATTATCCCAACTATGGATTCTATGCAGTAATATTTTAAGCTAGTTGTCCATTCTATGACTATTAATTTAATTACTATGTAATTTTTACACTTAACTGGGGACATACAAATTTTATCACAATATTCTTAAAATGAATGAGTAAAGGTGTCACTCAAAGTTCCTCTATACTTTAAAATTCTTACATGTCTGACACCACCTTATATGCCATAACAGATACCTATTTGACATGTGGAACAGCTGACCACAAATATTAAACCAAATATTAAATATTAATGAATATGTATTTCCTTTTTTGATAAAAATAAATTTAAATATGATTTCTATTTTTTCCTGCATCCCAGACATAACATACTTTGTGTATCTTGCATACCCGACTTTGGAATATATGGGACTAGAGATTATAAATATAGTGCTTGAAAACTGCTCAGAAACCATTTAGGGAAACTCCTTCATTCCTTTAGGGAATTTCATATGCATTCCTACTCCAACAGTTTTTTCTCTGAGGTGGATAGCATTCTATTTTCATAAGTCCCTCATAATTATCCTGGATCATTGTATTACTATAAGTAGCAAAATCAATCACATTTGATGATTCCATAATTTTGCATTTACTGTGTATAATGTTCTCCTATTTCTGCTTATTTCCCTCTGCATCAGCCTATGGAGGTCTTTCCAGGTCTTTCTGAAATTATCTTGTTCATCAATTCCAAAATGTCCTCCAGAATGGTTGAATCAATTCACAACTCAATAGCAATGCATTAGTATCCCAATTTTTTCCACATCACCTCCAACATTCATCATTCTCCTTTACTGTTGCATTGGGCAATCCAATAGACAGGAGGGATTTAGAACATTTTATGTGATCATTGATAGCTTTGATTTCTTCATCTGGAATCTGCCTATTCATATCCTTTAACCATTTATCAAATGGGAAGTAATTTTGATTCTTATAAATTTGACTTAGTTCTTTATATATTTGAGAAATGAGACCTTTAACAGAGAAATTAGTTATAATTTTTCCAACTTCATTGTTTCCCCTCTAATTTTGGTTGCATTTGTTTCATTCATAAAAAAATATAATCAAAACCATTAATTTTTAAACTTATAATATTCTCTATTTCTTCTTTAGTCAGAAATTTTTCCCTTCTCCATAGATCTGACAGGTAAACTATCCTATGCTCCCAAATTTTAGTTATAATATAATTCTTTATGTTTAAATTATATATACATTTGACCTTTCCTTGGTATAAGATTTGAGATTTTGACCTAAATCTAATTTATGCCATACTGTTTTCCAATTTTTCAAGCAGTTTTTGTCTAATAGTGATTTTTTACCCCAAAAGCTGAAATTTGGGGGTTATCAAATACTAGATTGTTGAGATCATTCATCCCTAAACTATTCCATTCATCTACCCTTCTATTTCTCAGCCATTACCAGATGGTTTTGATGATTACTGCTTTATACTAGAGCTTAAGATCTGGTCCTGATAGGCCACCATATTTTACATTTTATTTCATAAGTATTCTTAATATTCTTCACCTTTTTTTTCCTTCCAGATAGATTTTATCATTTTTCTAGTTCTATTAAATAATTTTTGAGGACTTTGTTTGGTAAGGAACTGAGTAAGAAAATTAATTTACATAGGATTGTCATTCCATGCACCAAATACTGAGTGCCAGTCACTCCCTGCCCCCTCCTTTGCCCCATACTGGGCTTCTTGGTGGAGGGGTGGGTAAAGAAAGAAATGTCCTCAATGAGTGTAGAGAGAGGGAGGTGAGTGGCTTGAGCACTCTCCTCCCTTCAAGCTCTGCCACCTGTGAGTTGCCCACTTGCCCTCTGTGTGCTCTCATTGGGCTACTGGGAAGATCGACAGGTGATATGAAAAAATGTCATCAGGCATGGTGGAGAGGGGGAAGGGAGTTGCTCTGTCTTAGTCCTTCTGCTTTTCTAGTAATGAACTCTGGTTGGGGGGAGGGCAGCAGAGTGCCTGCAGAAAGTACTCTCTGTGGCATCTTTGGCACCCATGCCATAGGTTTTCCATCACTGGTTAGAAAGATTTTAAATGGAGTTTCTCTTTCTAACAGGTTTTGCTGAGTTTTGTTGGAAATATATAGAAATGCCAATGATTTATGTGGGTTTATTTTGTATCTTGAAACTTTGCTAAAGTTATTAACTATTTCAACGAGGTTTTTTTATTTTATTATCTGGGATTCTCTAAGTATATCATCATGTCATCTACAAAGAATGATAATTTTGTTCTTCTCTGCCTGCTTTAATTCCTTCATTTGTAAATGTAGCATTTCTTGTACAATATTAAATAATTGTGTTGATTTTATATATTGGGAAGGCTTCTAACATTCCCTTTGCAGATGATACTTTCAGATAATTATAAATGAGTACTTATTATTTTAATAAAAGGCTCTTAATTCCTATGGTTTGGATTGTTTTTGATAGGATGGGGTATTTTTGTTTGTTTTGTCAAAGGGCTTTTCTGCATCTGTTAAAATAATCATGTGATTTCTGTTAGCTTGATTACTGATATGATCAATTATGCTGGAAAGTTTTCCTATTATTAAACCAGCCTTGCCTTCCTGGTATAAATCCTACCTGGTCAGTGATTAATCCTTGTGATATATTGCTGTAGATTCTCTGCTAGCATTTTATTTCCGATTTTTGCATCAATGTTCATTAAGGATATTTGTCTGTAATTTTCTTTCTCCATTTTTGTGTACCTGGCTTAGGTATCAACACCATAATGATGGTATAAAAATAATTTGGTAGGACTCCTTTGTTTATTTTGCCAAATAGTGCATATAGTAATAGAATAAATTATTCTTTAATATTTGATAGAATTCAATTGTAAATCCTTCTGTGCCTGGAGTTTTTTTTTTTTCCATAGGGAGCTAATTGATGCTTATTCATTTTTTGAGATGGGATTATTTACTCCAAACCAAAGCAATTCTGATGTACCACTTGACACCTAGCAGATTGGTCAATATGACAGTAAAGGAAAGTAATGAATGCTGGAGGGGATGTGGCAAAACTGGGGCACTAATACACTGCTGGTGGAGTTGTGAATTGATCCAAGCATTCTGGAGGGCAATTTGGAACTATGCACAAAGGGTGATAAAAGACTGTCTGCCCTTTGATCCAGCCATAGCACTGCTGGGTTTGTACCCCAAAGAGATAATAAGGAAAAAGACTTGTAGAAGGATATTCATAGCTGCACTCTTTGTGGTGTCAAAAAATTGGAAAACGAGGGGATGCCCTTCCATTGGGGAATGGCTGAACAAATTGTGGTATCTGTTGGTGATGGAATACTATTGTGCTAAAAGGAATAATAAAGTGGAGGAATACCATGGAGACTGGAACGACCTCCAGCAACTTAAATGGAGCAAAATGAGCTCAACCGGTAGAACATTGTAGACAGAAACTGAAACATTATGGGACACTCCTGTATAATTGCCTTTGCTACCAATAGCAATTCAATGATCTAGGACAATCCTGAGGAACTTATGAGAAAGAGCGCTATCCAATATAGAGAAAGAACTTTTGGGATAGAAATACAGAAGGAAAACATTTGATTTATTGTTTGTTTATGTAGGTATCGGGTGTGGGGGTTTGGTTTTTAAAAGATTGTTTTATTTCAAAAATGTATAATATAAAAGTAGTTATTGAATGATAATACATGTATAACCCAGTGGAATTATTTGTTGGCTGTGGAAGTGGGGAGAAAGAAGGGAAGGAAAAGAGCATGAATCATGTGAAATAGGTGGGTAATATAAATGGAAAGGTTTGTAGACTTGTTGTATCAAGTTTGGATAGGCCTGAGAATCAGCCTGGAGGCCCAAAACACTATCTGGCTTGTTGACCCCTTGGAAAAACATTAATTGAGGCTTATTAATAATCACATAAAAGAGGAAGGAGGAGGACCAGCAACAAGGAGAACTTAAACTTAAAATCCACATTCTCCACCTAGCTTTCTAACGTGGATGAGAGAAAATTGGAAAAGCTCACAGCAGAGCTAGAGAAGCAAGACCTGAAGAACAGTCAGTCAAGGAAAGCATTCTAAATAGAATGGTGACCAGCAAGGACTGTGGAAGAAGGAACAACCAAGCTGAGAAACTTGGTGTCTTTGCCTGTGGGGCAGAAAGGCAGAGGGACAGAAAGGTCCTGCTCTCTGGTTTCTCCCTACAATATTTGTGACTGAATCTTCAAAGCTGTTGGCCAGTTTTCCAAAACCTAGACTCTATTCCACCATCCTCCAACTAGGGAATTATTTTAGGATTTAGGGAAACCACAAACCCTCTCTCCCCTCAACTCCCCTACTTTTCCCCTTCTCCTCAATAAACAGCTCATTTAAAAAGATCAAATAGAGAGTTATCTGGCTGTTATATCAAGATACTCACTCAAAGCAGATTTCCAGTGATACCAGCTGTAGACTAATTGATGGGGGGAGAAGGGAGGAGGGAGGTAGAAGAGGGAGGAGTTTGGCAGATCCAACCTTTAATTCATCATCTCCCTCTCCAAGTAATTCCCTAATTCACTAAGTACCTGCAAGGGCTGTCTTCAGAGACTTCGAGCTAGCCTTCCACTACACTGTCTCCCTATAAAAACCCATCCCAGCTGTCTTATCTGATGAACTGGTGCTCCAAATTACTGGTAGACAAGTTAAAAGTTCACCAATTCTATGGTCGCTTGAACTCTGGGTGAGTTCATCCTCCTAGGCCAAAGGTCATGATGGCTGGGCCTTTCTCACAGACAGGTTTCACTGGGCACTGGCAGCTCTCAACAATCAGAAAACACTCAGGACACAGGATCACAGATAGATGGAAAAGTGGAGACAGAGATGGACAGGGATCTCCAGATAGCTGCAACAGAGGAATCTCCTGTTCTCATAGAACTGGTAAGTCAATTCCCCTTAGGTTTAGACATATCAGCCAATAGGAAGTTATCTCTCCTATCCTCCAGAAGGACAGGAACCATGGACAGCAACTGTCTCAAAGTTTAAATCTTCCTGATGATCTAGAATAGTCTTCTGAAGTTCTGTGGCTTGCAGCAAAGCCCCTTTGTAAATTCTTGTAATGATTCTCTTTTGCAAAATATCCCTTCCCTTTTTTTTCCCTCTCACACATGTAAACATGGAAAAATACTTAAAGTAAAAGGTAAGAAATTAAAAAAAATCTACTTCCTCTTTTGT
Organism: Monodelphis domestica; assembly: GCF_027887165.1. Taxonomy (NCBI): domain Eukaryota; kingdom Metazoa; phylum Chordata; class Mammalia; order Didelphimorphia; family Didelphidae; genus Monodelphis; species Monodelphis domestica. The sequence continues at coordinate 522,782,070 of NC_077229.1, read as the reverse complement.
TAATCTAGGCAATTTATATATTTGCAAATATCCATCTCTTTCACCTAGCTTACCAAATTTATTGTCATATAATTGGGTAAAAATAGCTCCTCCTAATTGCCTTAATTTTCTCTTCATTAGAGGTGAAATCCCTCTTTTCACTTTTGATACTTATAATTTGATTCTCTTTTTTAAAAATCAAATTATCTAATCCTCTATTTCATTTGTTTTTGTTGGAGATCATAATTCATAATCCTGTTTTGTTGTTGTTGTTGTTATTGATGTTTCACTTAATAACAATTAGAGTCAGCTCCAGGGCAGAGTCAGGATGGTGGCTTAGAGGCAGTGAAAGTTCAGACCTCTGAAAAACCAAAGGCTCCAGGGTCTGAAAACCAAATCTAACAACAGGGCAGAGCCAAGGAGCCCTCCTCCTGGACTCAACTTAAAAGGTATGCCCTAACTCACCCCCCACCCCCACAAAGCCTGAATTCAAGAACACTTGGGTTTAGGGGGAAGGAAGAAGGAAGGTCCTAGGACCCCTCCTCCACCCACAGTATTGAGCCTTCAGCAGTGGCTAGACTCTCTGGACAGGCAAGGATGCTAATCTGGAGGAAGTAAGTACCTTGCAGGTAAAGCTGTACCAGGCTCTGGGCTCTGAACACAGGTGGCAGGGAGGCAGCAAGAGGAGAAGCAAAAAGGGGCCAGTCTAGTTGCAGCAGCAGAGACACTCCAGTGGAGGAGGGGGTAGCTTAAAAAGACTGTAAAGAAAATAAGAGGGGAATAAGAAGGGGGGTAGAAAGGGAAGAGAAATAAGTTTGGGAATTAAGAGGACTGAATAAAAACAAAACACTAGTATAGAAGGAAATAGTGAAAGAAGTAAGGGCAGGACCAGGAGTAGAAATCAAAATGCTGGAAAATACACAGCTAGTAATCATAACTCTGAATGTGAATGGAATGAACTCACCCATAAAACACAAGCAAATAGGAGAGGGTATTAGAAACCAAAACAATACCATATGCTGATCTGGTACTGCAAGGCCACCTTCCTTTGCCTTTTTTTTCAATATTTTCCTGGAAAACCTTGATCTTTTGTTCTTCCAAATGAACTTTGTTATTTTTTTTCTAATTCAGTAAAAAAAGATTTTTGGTAGTTCAATGGGTATGGCACTAAATAAGTAAATTAATTTGGGTAGGATTGTCATTTTTATTATGCTAGCTCATCCTACCCATGAGCAATTGATTTTTCCAGTTGTTTAGATCTAGTTTTAATTGTGTGGAGAGTGTTTTGTAGTTGTGTTCATATAGTTCCTGTGTTCATCTCAGCAGATAGATTCCTAAGTATTGTATATTGTCTAGGGTGATTTTAAATGGAATTTCTTTTTCCAATTCTTGCTGCTGAGATGTGTTGGAGATATATAGAAATGCTGGTGACTTATGTGGGTTGATTTTGTATTCTGCAACTGTGCTAAAGTTGTTGATTATTTCCACTAGAATTTTGGTGGATTCTCTAGGACTCTTCAAGTAGACCATCATATCATCTGCAACGAGTGATAGCTTGGTCCCCTCATTGTCCATTTTAATACCTTCAATTTCTTTTCCTCTAATTGCTACAACTAGTGTTTCTAGTACAATGTTAAATAATAGAGGTGATAATGGGCATCCTTGTTTCACTCCTGACCTTATTGGAAAGGATTCTAGATTATCCCCATCACAGATGATGTTGGATGATGGTTTTAGATAAATACAGTTTATTATTTTTAGGAAGGGACCTTCTATTCCTATATTTTTTTAGGTTTTTTTAATAGGAATAAGTGTATTTTGTCAAAGGCTTTTTCTGTGTCTATTGAGATAATCATGTGATTTTTGTTGGTTTGCTTGTTGATATGGTCAATTATGTGGATGGTTTTCCTAATATTGAATCATCCTTGCATTCCTGGTATAAATTCCACCTGATTATAATGAATAATCCTCATGATGACTTGTTGGAGACTTTTACCTAGAATTCTATTTAAGATTTTTGCATCTATGTTCAATAAGGAGGATTAGTCTATAGGGTCTTTTCTCTCTTTTTGACCTGACTGGCTTTGGAATCAGTAACATATTTGTGTCATGAAAGAGATCTGGTAGGACTCCTTCTTTGCTTACTCTGTCAAATAGTTTGTATAAAATTGGGATTAATTATTCTTTGAAAGTTTGATAGAATTAATTTGTGAATCCATCAGGCCCTGGGGATTTTTTCTTAGGGAGTTCTTTGATGGCTTTTTCAATTTCTTTTTCTGATATGAGATTATTTAAGAATTATATTTCTTCTTCTGTTAACCAACCATTTATATTTTTTGTAAATATTCATGCATATCACCTAGATTGCCATATTGCCTTAATTTCCTATTCATCTTCATCCTCCCTTTTCATCTATGATACTGTTAATTTGCTTTTCTTCTTTCCTTTTTTTATTAGATTGACCAGTACTTTGTCTATTTTGTTTGTTTTTTCAAAATACCAGCTTCTAGTCTTACCCAATAGTTCTTTCACTTTTGATTTTATTAATTTCTCTTTTAATTTTAGGATCTCTAATTTAGTTTTCATCTGGAGATATTTAATTTGTTTGCTTTCAAGTTTATTGATTTTCATGTCCATTTCATTGACCTCTGCCCTCCTTAATTTGTTAATATATGAACTCAAGGATATAAATTTCCTCTTGAGTACTGCTTTGGCTGCATCCCATAGATTTTGAAAGGATGTATCATCATTGTCATTTTCTTCAATGAAATTATTAGTTGCTTCTATGATTTGTTCTCTAACTTACCAATTTTGGAGAATCATATTATTTAAATTACAATTAAATTTTTATTTGGCCCTCCATGTACCCTTACTGTTTATTATTTTTATTGCATTTATTATTGCATTTATTATTTCTGCTTTTCTGTATTTGTTTGCCTTGTTTTTATGCCCTATTACATGGTCAATCTTTGTCAATATACCATGTACTGCTGAAAAGAAGGTGTATTCTTTTTGTCCCTATTTATTTTTCTCCATATATCTATTCACTTTAATTTTTCTAAGATTTCATTTGCAACTCTTACCTCTTTCTTATTTATTTTTTATGTGATTTATCTAAACTTGATACTGGTAAATTCAGGTCTCCCATACTATAGTATTACTATCTAATTCCTCCTTCAACTTCACTAGTTTCTCCTTTAGAAATCTGGATGCTATACCATTTGGTGCATACATGTTGATTACTGATGTTTCCTCATTGTCTATACTCCCCTTTTCAGGATGTATTTACCTTCCCTATCCCTTTTAATGAGATCTATATTTACTTTGGCTTTGTCAGATATCAAGATTGTAACTCCTGCCTTCCTTCTATCAGTTGAGGCACAATAGGTTTTGCTCCAAAATTTAATTCTAACTTTGTGAGTGTCTACCTGCCTCAAGTGTGCTTCTTGTAGACAACATGTGGTAGGTTTTTGAGTTCTAATCCACTCTTCTATTTGTTTTCATTTCATGGGTGAGTTCATCCCATCCACATTCAAAGTTATGATTGCCATTTGCGTATTCCCCAGCATTTTGATATCCTCTCCTAATTCTTTCTTTTCTTCTTTTGCTATATCGTTTTAAACTAGTGTTTTGTTTTTAATCAGTCCCCCTAATCCCCACTCTTAATATGCTTCCCTTTCTTCACCCTCCCTTTTTGTTTCCTTCTTATATTTTTAGGGTCTGTTAAGTTCCCCCCCCTTTCATTCCCTTTTTGTACTCCCTGCCCCTCTAGCCTCCCTTAATTTTCCCTTCTCACTTTCCCTGTAGGGTAAGATAGAATTTGATACCCCAATGGATCTATGTGCTCTTCCCTCTCAGAAGTGATTTCACTGAGAGTAAGGTTTAAGTATTCCCTAATATACTCTCTTCCTCTGCTTCTTATTAGAGTATTATTCTCTTCCCCTTCCCATGCAAATCTTTGTGTTATAAATATTATTCTATTAATTTTATTTCTTCAAGTATCTCTTGGTGATGTCTCCGATTCCTCTCTTCCTTTGCCTTTTGGTGCATGTCATCATATATCACTTATTACCCCAATCTCTTCCTGTGAATGATTCTTCTAATTACTATAATAGTGAATATAATTTTGAGGGTTACAAGTAACATTTTCCCCATATATTAAAATAAATGATTTTATCTTATTGAAGCCCTTAAAGAAGAAAGTTTGAATTAAAAAAAAATTCCTCTATTCCCTCTCTTTCTAATTGCCCTTTTCATGTTTCTCTTGATATTTGTGTTTGGATATCAAACTTTCCACTTAGTTCTGGTCTTTTCTTTACCAATACTTGGAAATCTTCTATTTTGTTGAATGCCCATAGTTTCCCCTGAATGTATAAAATCAGTTTTGATGGATATGTGATCTTTGGTTTAAGACCCAATTCTCTTGCCTTTCTGAATAGCATATTTCAAGCCTTTATTGTGAAAGCTGCCAGATCTTGTATAATCCTGAATGGTTCTCCTTGATATCTGAATTGTCTCCTTTTGGCTTCTTGTAAAATTTTCTCCTTAGCTTGAATGGTCTTGAATTTGGCAATTACATTCCTAGGAGTTGTCTTTTGAGGATTTAGTGTAGAGGGTGTTTTATGAATTCTTTCAATGTCTTTTGCCACTTTGTTCAAGAACATCAGGGCAGTTTTCTTTGATGATTTCTTGTATTATTATGTTAAGATTTCTATTTATTTCTGGGATTTTAGGTAGACCAATGATTCTCAAATTCTCTCTTCATGATCTGTTTTCCTGATCTCTCATCTTGTCAGTGAAATATCTTATATTTTATTCTATTTTGTCAGACTATTGATTTTGCTTCATTAATTCATGCTGTTTTGCAAGATCATTGGCTTCTAATTGCCTTATTTTGGTCTTTAAGGACTGGTTTTCCACTATAATATTTTGATTTTTCTTTTCTATTAGGTCTTATACTGCTTTTTGTGGGTTCTAGCTGCTTCTCCTATTGGGAGTTCTTTTCCTTTAAACTGTTATTTTGTTTTTGAAATATTTCCCATATTTCTTGCCAGAAGGCCTCCATCTTTTTGATAAGCTCCAATTTAAATTCAAGAGCTTGTGGACAATTTGCTTTTTTTTTTTTGGATGTTTTTGGTGCATTTATTTGTATTGCCTCTTCTATTTCCTCTGTAGCCTTGGTTTTTCCTCCTTAAAAATTATCCAGTGTAAACTCCTTCTTCTTGTTTTTCTTGGAGTTGGGAATTTGTTTTTCCAGGGCACTGTTTGCCATCACTATGGTGTTTTTTCCTTCCCTTTTTATTCAGAAATCTGAGTGAGATGGGCAGACTCTCTGTGTATGGAGCTAAGGAGCAAGGATTTTGCCTGAGGCCAGCTCTTGAATCTTTGCATCTTCTGCTGTTTTCGGTCCTTCTCTGTGCTATCTCCCCACAAGCACCCACAGTCTGAGCTCTTTAGCCTGCTGGAATTTTAGGTCTAGCTGCTCTCAGGAGTATGTATTGGGTGGTCTTAGTCACTTCCATGGACCTATATGTGACCTTCACTCACTCTAGAGATGGCCCTCACTCACTCACTGATTCTAGTGAGCTCTGGCTTTGACTCTGGCTCCATAGGTAGAGTGGGGGAGCATAGATCAGCTGGCATTTTGGTGGGAGCTTTTTCACCCCTTTATAGTATGGAAATGCCCAAATCCCACATGCCTTCAAAGCTACATCATACTGTAGAGTCCCTTCATTCATATGATTTTGTGTTTTTGATTTTTTGAGGTTGTTTATATGAGTAGGTGCTGAGGAGAGGAAGAGTCCTGTATCTGGGCTGCTGCCATGTTTTCCCAGATGTCCTTGCATGCCATTTGAAACCATTTAGTATTGCAATATCTACCTATTATGATTAATTCTTCTAACTACTATAGTAGTGAGTTCAATTCTTAACAGTTACAAATAACATTTTTCCATATAGTAGTATAAACTATTTGGCCTTATTGAGTTCCTTAAAGAAAAAAGAAAATAAGTCCTCTCTCTTTCTTATTTATTTTTATATGTTTCTCTTGGTTTTTGTATTTAGATATCAAATTTTCTGTTTAGTTCTTTCTGGCCTTTTCTTTACAAATATTTGGAAGTCTTCTATTTGATTGAATGCCCAAACTTTCCCCTGGAAATATAGTCAGTTTTGATGGGTGTGTGATCTTTGATTGTAGAAACAATTCTGTTAACTTTCTGAAATCATATTCCAGCCTTGAGGTCTTTTAGTGTGGAGGCTGCCAGATCCTGTGTAATCCTGATTGGATCTCCTTGATATCTGAATTGTCTTTTTTCTGGTTTCTTGCAATATTTTCTCCTTATCTTAGAAGCTCTTGAATTTGGAAATTTCATTCCTAGGGGTTGTCTTTTGATTGGTGTAGCAAGTGATATATGGACTCTTTCAATGTCTATTTTTCTCTCTCGGTGCAGAACATCAGGGCAGTTTTCTTGGATAATTTATTGAAGTATCATGTCAAGGTTTCTTTTTGTTTCCAGGTTTTAAGGTAGGTCTATGATTTTCAAATAGTCTTTCCAAGATCTGTTTTCAAGGTTAACCACCTCTCAATGAGAGATTTTGTGTTGCCTTCTAATCTTTCATTCTTTTGACTTTGCTTTATTAATTCTTGCTGTCTTGTTAGATCTTTGACTTCTACTTGCCCAATTCTAGTTTTTAATGACTGGTTGTTAGCTAAGATCTTTTGATTTTCATTTTAATTTTTATCTATTCTGCTTTTCATGGGTCCCAGCAGGTTATTTCTGTTTTTCAATTTGCTTATTATTTCATTTGATGTCTGGGCTTCAATTTCCAAGTCGGAGATCTTGTCTTTTAAACTGTTATTTTCTTTTTGAATTATTTCCCACTTTTCTTGCCAAATCACTCCCATCTTTCTCATTATCTCAGATTTAAAGTATTCAATAACTTGTGACCAATTTCCATATTTCTTGGAAGGTTTTGGTGTTGTTTACTTGTTTGTCATCTTCTGCTGTCTCCTCTTTAATCTGGATTTTTCTGCAGGCTTAAAGTTTTCTTTGTTTTTGTTTTGTTGTTTTGGGTTTTTTTGGTGGTTGTGGGTTGTAGTTCCTGGGAGTTTGTGGCCCTTGCCTTTTTCATTACTGGTCAGAAGTCTTAGTGAGGAATGTGGGTGATCTTCGTATTGGACTCTGGAGAGGTTTTTGCCCTAAGAATATTTTTCTCTGTCTAGCTGTACTCAGGGGCAGGTCCATCCCCTGAGAACTTAAAGATTGCCTGAAAGAGGTCTGTGTATGGAGTGTAGGCATGCTGGTGCTTGGAGCACTGGAGAGTTTTTGCTTAGAGGCTATTTTTCGTATCTTTCTGGGGTTTGCTGTGAGCCACCCCTCTCTGCCCCAGGTCCATGTTCTATCTCTGTGTTTCCTCAGGCTTCTGGTGTCCCAAGTCTCATTTATCTTAGGGGTAAGTCTGTCTTGACCTCAGCCATCCCCCCTCCTAGAACTTAGAATTTTGCCACATGCTTGTGTGGACTCTGGCAAGGTAGGTGAAGTGGGGTGATGAGCTCTCCCATTGGTGGGAGCAATTTGGCCCCCTTTAGCGTGGAAATACCCTAACTTTGCCTACCTTCCATATTGTGCCCTATCAAGGAACTCCTTTGCTTGTTTGACTTTCATTTTGTCATTTTGAGTCAATGTGTCTCAAAAGCTTGTACTTGTTCCCTGTTCCCAAGAGAATCTACCCTGAAGAGAAATGATAATCCTGGTTGGGTGAGATAAGCATATACTAAGGACTTTCTTTGTTTTAGGTAGAGTCCCCTATTGTATTAAAGCCTCTCTCAGGAAGGTCAGACCTGGGCATGAACCATACTTTAGTAACTTTGTAAGCAGCCCCTTCTCTTGCACCCTAGCTTCTAGCTATGATTGTATCTTGTCAGTGTAGTTTGAACACTCCCATTTTCCTTGTAGCCATAGTGATGTCCATCATCTTTCCCTGCCCCCTGGATTTTCAAAGGGTATCTAGGTTCCCCAAGTTCTTTTGTTCCCCGGAGTCCATCCTGAGTCGGTGGCACTCCCAGGGGCTAGTGACCAGGGTGTCCTGACTCTGTGCAGTCATGGGAAGCAGCTCTGTTATTGTATTAGTAGCTTTAACCCCTTTTCCCTTGATTAAAGAGTGATTTTGACTATTTAATAGTTCTGCGTTTTTTCTAGTTGACACCCACTTTTCTTGTCAAGTTTCTTCTGTCTTTCTCACTTGGTTCATCATCTCAAATCTGAGCTCCTCAAGAGCTTGTGACAAATTTCCATTTTTTTGGAAGGTTTCAATGAGTTTGTCTCTCTCCTCTATAATCTGGAGGTTTTCTCCATAGAAATTATCCAGGGTCAGGAGATTTTTCTTGTTTGTTTGTTTGTTTGATTTTTTATTTGTAGATGTAGTTCTTAGGTGTTGGTTGCCATTGCTTTGTTAGTTTTTACTTCCATTCCCAGCCATAAGATTGAATGAGGAGGGTCAGCAGGCCGTTGTTTTGAGCTACAGTGTGTTTTTTGCCCTGAGACTATTTTTCATCTATGCTTGTCTGCTGTGTAGCCCCTCTCTGCCCTATCTCTGTTCCCAATCTTTATGTTCCTCAACCTCCTGGGGTCTGAAGTCTCCCTTCTCATTTTGGTAAGTCTATGATATTCTCAGTCAGACCCCCAAGAGCCTAGAGTTTGCCCCTCACTAGCTGTGACTCTGGAGCTGTGGGTGGAGTTGGGAAGGGGTGATCAGCTCATTCTTTGGCAGGAGTAATTTTAACTCTTCATAGCATGGACATGCCCAATCCATGCCTACCTCCAAGCCTGTGCCCTATGGATGAGCCTCTTTATTCATCTCATTTTGGTTTTTGTCCTTTTGAGGTGATTTATATTGGTAGGTGGTGAGGAGAGAAAGGCCCTTTCTTCTACACTTCAGCTATTTTAGCCTGGAAGTCTAAAGGCAATTTTTTTAAATTTTTTTTTATATTTTATTTGATCATTTCCAAGCATTATTCATTAAAGACATAGATCATTTTCTTTTCCTCCCCCCTATCCCCCATAGCCAACACATAAATCCACTGGGCATTACATGTTTTCTTGATTTGAACCCATTGCTTTGTTGATAATATTTGCATTAGAGTGTTCATTTAGAGTCTCTCCTCTGTCATGTCCCCTCAACCGCTGTATTCAGGCAGTTGCTTTTCCTTGGTGTTTCCACTCCCATAGTTTATCCTTTGCTTATGGATAGTGTTTTTTTCTCCTGGATCCCTGCAAGTTGTTCAGGGACATTACACCGCCACTAATGGAGAAGTCCATTACGTTCAATTATACCACAGTGTATTAGTCTCTGTGTACAATGTTCTCCTGGTTCTGCTCCTCTCGCTCTGCATCACTTCCTGGAGGTTGTTCCAGTCTCCATGGAACTCCTCCACTTTATTATTCCTTTGAGCACAATAGTATTCCATCACCAACATATACCACAGTTTGTTCAGCCATTCCCCAATTGAAGGGCATCCCCTTGTTTTCCAGTTTTTGGCCACCACAAAGAGCACAGCTATCTAAAGGCAATTTTTAACAGAGGGACTGCTATAGAGGAATGATAAGCAGACGTAACTGAATGTAGAAACAGAACAAAACTGAAAACTAAATAGAATTAACCATTTCCCACAGGTAGCTGGGCCATCAGGAAAATATATATTTTTTTAAAGTCTTCTCAACATACACTAAAACAATTTGTGCCAAGAGAAGGAAAATGTCTGAAATACAAGGTAATGCTTGGATTAGTGAAGACAAAATGCATAGTATGTATCCTGGGAAGGGCACTGGTCTAAGAAGTAAGAGATTTGTGTTCGGCATTAGCTTTTTCCCTAACTAGCTTTAGGAACTTCACACTTTGTGAGCTTCATGTTACTCATCTAAAAAATGAAAGGGTTCTACTAGATAATCTCTAGATATCTTTTTTAGCTCTGATATTTCATGATTATCCAAAATAACAATTTAAAACTAGATTTATGAAATACAGATTGTGAAAACAATTTATCTTACTGTTTTTAGTTGGACTATTTCTGTTTCAACTTTAATTCTCATTATATGGCTATTTTGATTTTAATTCTCATAGGTCAGAGTGGTCATGTTAATTCTCTGATATGCTGCTTCATCATTTCTGAGCCTCTCAAAGGAAAGAAAAGGAGCCTGGGGAATGAAACTGTTTTAGCTGACTTAATTGGCTAATGATTAACAATTTTGTCTCTGAAGATTCCCCATTAGACTTGAGTAGCTCAATAAGTGTCACATTTCCACAGTACATTTATCAAGTCAATATAGTATTGCTGTTCTCGTATTATGAAATACTAGCTGGCATTGACTGATTCATCCCTTCATAGTGTTCAGGAGCTCTGATATAGATAGGAGTTAAGATTTTGTAAGTCGAACTAAATGACTAATGATAAAATTCTATGATGAACATGTAAAATGCTATTCACTTATTAATCTTTTTATTGCCGGGCCATTTAAAAATATTTATCCTTTCCATTATAAGGTTATGCACAAATAAATCTATGTAAGCTTCCCCCCAAATCATCCCCACATACACATCCCAGGATTACTTGTCATGGGCTTAATTATTTGTTAAATTCTTCCCCATAGAGAGACCCATTTGGTTTGATTTAAAAGGCTGGCGGCTTGTAGTAACTCTCTGGAACAATAGGACATTCATTTCCATCCCACCTTCTTACTTTCTCCTTTTGAGATATTGCTTTTAATTTAAGATAATGGTTTAATGTGTGAGAGAAAAATTCCCCTACCTCCTCATGTGAATATTAGATTTGAATTTTATAAATATTTTTGAGATAATCATCATTGTAATTCTAAGAAAGCATAAGTTATGAATTTAGCATTTGCGAATAATATTCTGGTATAAGTATTAAGATTTTGGATTAAGGAAATAACTGCTTTTGCATAGACCTTAGTGTCAGCCACACCTTTCAAGGTTGCTGTATCTGGCCCCCTAACTTGTGATCCTTTATATGTCAGGATGCCTGACCTTTAGTTCAGAACCTGGTAACACTCACCACCACTCACTTTTTTTTTTTAAACCCTGACCTTCCATCTTGGAGTCAATACTGTGTATTGGCTCCAAGGCAGAAGAGTGGTAAGGGCTAGGCAATGGGGGTCAAGTGACTTGCCCAGGGTCACCCAGCTGGGAAGTGTCTGAGACCAAATTTGAGCCCAGGACCTCCCGTCTCTAGGCCTGTCTCTCCATCCATTGAGCTACCCAGCTGCCCCCACCTCTACTCACTCTTAGTCTAGGCATCACTGTTCCCTCCCTTTCTATCAAGTTATTTTTAAGTCATGGTAAAAAAATTTCTTTTACCAAATAAGGGGTCCTTCCTAGTTGATATAACCCATGGACAAATAAGGAGTGCTTCCTAGCTGACCTAATCAATGAATATTGCATTTGGGTGTCCCTATTTTTGAGGGGTGTGACTTTTTTGTACTATTTCTCTGGGATGTGAGGGAAGATCTCTCATAGGGCTGAGGGTCCTCTGGTCATGACCAATGGTCCAGCTTTGTTGTGGGACCCTTGCCAATAAACCTATCTTTCTTTATGGCTTGGGGACTTTGTTTATACTTTTTGCATCTGTGGTTAGGAAAAAATTACACAACAAATATGCATGAATACTAAACTAAATAACTACTTGTTAAGTGGAAATTCAAAGAGAAGTTCCAGTTGCACCAAGTTGAGAATGGCCAGAAATTATTTAAGCCATCTGCCATATTGAAAAGATGCCTTTAAAAACAAGTTAGTAATAGGATCAAGTAACATCCAGCCATAATATTAATTATTATGATAATACAATTAAGGTAAGCAAAACAATAATAATAAAGAATATGTAAGGACAAAGTAGAGAAGAGGATGAAGAATTTAGAAGGTTTTTCCCTTTAATCTACTTATTCAATTAACAGGAACAAAGCCACTTTACAATCAAAGAAGCTGAAATAACCCAGTCCTTCCTGTCTGTGTGAATGGAGCTTTACTCTGTAGGTAAATGAATTAAGAATAGACAGACTTGTAGCTATGCATCTTTTTCAAGAGAATTAGCCTTTTTAGAAGCAAAAATATAAGGAAATAATAATAATAAAACAAGGAAAAAATCATATCAACATGGTATTGATAGAAAAGTTTGATTTTACACACACATACATATACACACATGAACACATCTTTCCAACTCACAGCATACACACATATGGTACAATCCAGTCACATAAACATATACATGAACACACACACACACACACACATAGACACAAGACTTCTTTTGGAAACTTTTTGTGAATGTAATGGCTAAAATAGCAGAGGAAGACTCCTCCAGTACAATGTCAGCACTGATAACCAAGCAGCAGCAATGGCAACAGTTGCAGTGGCAGGGGCAAATCGGTCCAAGAAAGTGAAGTAAGAAACACGCACAGTCCATCAACCAACCCCAAAAGACCACAGAAGAACAAAAATGCCAAACCCCGGAATAGCAGAACCAACAGAAAAAAGTTTTGTAATGATCAGTGCAAGAGAGGAAGTTGAAACTTTGCATGAGGGGCCTGAGTGGCAGAGACTTAAAGTGACTGTAGAGGGTTTTTTTTAAAATTCTAAACAAGTTTTTTTTGTTTGTTTGTTTTTTCCTGAACAAGGCAAAAATCAATCTGAAGATACTTTCAGATTTATATGACGTGATGTTCAGAGAAGTGAGCGGAAGTAAGAAAAACTTATACACAGTAACAACAGTGCATGATGAACAGCTATGAATAACTTAACTATTAACTAGGCAAGGAATGCCAACCAAAGGCCATTCCAAGACACTCATGACAAAAAATTATGATGTCCACTGCCTTAGAAGGAACAAATGGAATCCAATTAAAACATAACATTCTTTACCTTATTTCCTCTGTGAATTTTTCTCTACTGTAAGCAATAATATATTACTTCCTTCACATGATGAACAAGGAAATATGTATTTTATGGAAATATATGTGCAACCTCTGTCATATTATCTGTCTTTTTGGGAAGTAAGGAAAGAGGTGGGGTGGTGGGAGAGAGAACATGAAGTGTAAAATATCAGAAAATAAATATTAAGAAACTGAATTGATACTTAATCTGACAATTTTTTAAAAGAACTCAATTAAAAGGAAAAACAAAGCAAAATAAAATAGAATGTAAGCTCCTTGAGGGCAGGGACTTTCCTTTTACTTATATTTATATTTTCACTGCTTTGCACTGTTTCTGGCATATATTAAACACTAAATATTTTTTTTCACTGACAATAAACAAAGAAAAAGGAAGAAAAGAAAGAAAGAAGGAAAGAAAAAATGAATGAATAAATAAATAAGCAGAAGGAAAATATAAAACTAAGAAAAAGTTTACAGGTGGTGAGACAGGTACCAAGAAACTGAGATTGGTAATTAATTTTGTTTTTTTATAAACTTACTTTTTCTTTCTAGTCCAACACTTCTGTAGTTCAAGAAAACAATATTTTGAATGTAACTTCATCTACCAGTAGTAGTAATGGGCACATTCTTCCTAAAATTATAGAGCTAATGAACTAGATTATAACACCAAGATAAGAATGATGCTGTTTTTATTTAAATCTACCTCAAGTTAAAACAGATTATGAAAGTAATAATATTTAGATTTTTTAAGAAAAAAGGCCACATATTAGTTATATTTATAGAAGTTGAAATGTTATGATTAAGAGGAAAACCTTAGAAATAGCTTCTTAATTCTTTATCTAGAATATGCAGAAGAAAACCCTTCCCTGACTGAAAGTTTCAAGAAACTGGGAATATATTCAAAGATCTAAAACTCAAGTTTTTGCAGAGACTTAAATCAGTCAGGCTCATTCAAGAAATAAGATACTTACTCATCAAGTTTTCATCTTTTATAGATTATTTTTGGTAGACACATAAATACAGCACTGTCTGTATCATGGGTAAAAGTAGTTGTGATCCAATATAATTTCTTAAGATGATGATATTACACTAAGATGGTAGAGTGGGAAGCACTGGGATCCTACCAACCACTCTCCAAATAATCACATAACAAAAACACCTCAAAGCAAATCTTGGAGTGGCAGAACCAACAAAAGAAGGGGTAAAGCAGTGCTCTGGTCCAGAACAACCTGGACAGAGAGTAAGGAGGACTTATCACTCTGAGGAAGAAGGAGAGGACACTGAACAAGGTCCAGTGGAACTCAGATCTTATTGATAAAGGGGCAGCAAAAGAGCCAGTATCAGCAGGGGAAGAGTGGAAACCAATGCAATACAGAACAGGTGGGAGGGAATTATCCCTGCATAGTCCAGTCAGATAAGAAGCCCAGTGTGATCCAGTAGAGGTCGCAGTGGGAGGAACTCAGTCTATTAAAGGATTGCCTCTACTGGATTGAACAGGACCCTACTCATCTCAGCTGAATTGAATAGCTATATTCATCCACATAGCAGACCAATCAGACCTTCTCTGCACAATGCTCTTTCTGAGACTGAGACTGAGACATCTGAAGCAACCCTGGGTACAGTAGAGGTATGGGACAGGACTCCCTTTACCCCAAGAATACAGCTAAGTAAGCTTCAGCATGAAATAAAAATCAAGAGAGAAAATAATCTCCAAATGAGCAGAAGACAAAGACAAAGTCTGACACTAGAAAAATATTTCAAAAAGAGAGATGACCAAAAGCAAGCTCAGATGAGGACAGCAATACAAAAATGAAACTGTATAAAGTCTTAGAAGATAATGTAAAAGAATGTCACATCCAAAATGAAGTCCTGGAAGAGATCGAAAAAGGATAGGAAAAAGGAAGGTAATATGAAATGTTGCAGAGGATCCCAGTGCTCCTAAATTTAAATCATGTAAACAGGGTACCAGCTGCATGCAATCTCAATAATAATTAAGATATTCAAAGAAAAAAATGTTTTTCTTTATCACCAAAAGGATAAGAACACATGGTTCATAGAAAAGTGTTTCTATGAGATAAATCAAATGTAATTCAACACCCAGACACCCACAATGTTCTGTGATTTTGGATGGCAGAGGCAGATTACAGAGCCCTGACTAGTAATGCCTCAAAGTGGCCATAAATGCATAATATCAGTATTGGAAATATTTTATGGGAACTAGGATACCTTAGCTATGGACTATAGTGTTGCTGGGTTTTTTAATCATTGTCAAGCAAAACACACTTGCTGATTGGTCGTTGTTGCAAGAGCAATGACTATAATGTTCTAAACATATATGCAGAATGTAAATATAAGGTGAGTGTCAGCAGCCAGGGAGGTCAGGGATAACTGCACAGTAAAAACAGAATCTGGTCATTTCAGCCAAGAATGCATTTGGACACACACAAAAAATGCCAAATCAGGGGCTGAAGGTGAATGTATGACTAAATAGGAGAAAAGAAAAAAATCCACTACAGAAATATTTTGGGTTGAATGAGGCCCTGCTATTTTTTCCCTCAGAGATATCCTATATGCTCCACAGCAAATGGTTCTTGTTTAAAATGATGCACAAATTATTTTTTAAAATTGTTCCAATTTTTACAAAATCAAATTAAACAAGCATTTACATATATAAAGCAAAAACATTAAAATGCACAAATAAAACCACAATCTCCTATGTGTTTAGCTTACTTTTCTTCATTTCCATATAATAAAATCCTATCCACTAGTGTCTTAGCCCCTCCCCAATCTCCCAATATCACAAAAATATCAATAAGGCCAACATTTAAATATCAATTACTTCACATTTCACCTTTTTATTCACTTTCTGAAGGTAAAAGTCACATTTTCTTCTCCCAACATTATTTCTGTGGCTATATATAATGCTCTCCTCATGCTCCTACTCATTTCACTGTTCATTATCTCATGTAGTTTTTAACAAGTTAAAAAAACAAACAAACATCAGTCTGTTCATTGTTTTTATGGCACAATAGCATTCCATCCCAGTAATATCTCACAATTTGTTAATCCATTCCCCAAATGATGGGCATTCCTTCCATTTCCAATTCTTTGCCACCACAAAATGGTACTCAAGATATTTTGGAACATATAGGTTCTTTTCTTGTTCCCTGATCTCCTTAGGAAATAGATCTAAGGTTATATGCAGTTTTATATTTCTCTGGACAATTCCAACTTGCTCCCCCAAATGATTGAATCAGTTTATAGCTCCACCAACAGTGTATTAGTGTCCCCATTTTCCCATAGCCCCTTCAAAATTCGTCAGTATTTCCCTTTCATCATTTTAGCCTGTCTTATGACTAAGAGGTGATATCTCAAAGTTGTTTTGACATGCATTTTTCTCTAATCAGTAATGATTTAAAGCATTTTTTCAAATACCTGTGTATGAATTGGATTTTTTTATCTGAAAATTGACTGTTCATATATTTTGCTCATTTATCAATTGGGGAATGGCTCTTATTATTATAAATTTGACAGTTATCTATATATTTAAATATAAGACCTCTATTTGAGAGATTATATAACATTTCCCCCAAAATTTTCTGCATTCTTTCTAATCTTGCCATCAATTATTTATTTGTACAAAAATTCCAATTTAATGTACTCAAAATTATCCACTTAACAGTATTCTCCATCTCTTGTTGACTCATAAATTCTTCTCCCAATCATAAATCTGATAGATAGTATTTCCAATTTACTTATATTTTCTCCTTTTATGTATAGATAATTTATTTCAGTATTATCTTAGTCAATGATTGGTGCATCATTTGTCTTTTGTTCTAGTAGGCATATTTTACTCTTCATTATTGTCAACAAATTTGTCTTCTTTCACTGTCTTCTGTCTGACTCAAAGAAAGGAGCTGTCATATTATAAGCATATTCCTTTTAAGTACAGGGTTGTGTAAATTTTTTAATCATTTTTTCTCCTTGAGGAAATTTTGGTCTCTATACCAATATATTTTAAAAGTCTATGTGACCTCTTAAAATTTTAATTTGAATTATTTCACAGTTATAAATGCTGCTAGAGCCAAGGGACTAGAATGACATTCGTTTTCCTTTTTTCTAAAGTCTATCTGCTCTTGAACTACCCTTTTGATGACTACAAAAGCCTTAAGGTAAGTTTGACAACCTAAAAGAAAGATTAGACTTTTCTGAAATGACTTGTTTTTAATGTATTCTTTTTTTAAAATCTGAGTTTTAAATTAGAGGGTCCAGTAGAGAGTTCTTTGGCCTTCATATATTTTTTTCTTTTCTCTTAGGAACTCCAGGGAAATTTTACCCCATAAAGCCTGTTTAATACATGAGGAAGAAAAGTTCAATCTACCTGACTGAGCACCATCACCCAGAGTATGAGTGCTTAAAAGTCTTGATTGGCAGCCTCTTCATTGACTAATTATAAGTTAGAGATATTTGGTCCATTCAAGGGAGAGGCTTCATGATGAGCTGCCAAACTATATGTATGAACTTTTATAGGGAGGCTTCCTTGTCTTTGATTATTAAGAGGACCTTAGACAATTACTTTAATCATTATTGCTACCTAACCAATGAGTTGATTTATTTACCCAGAGGCCAAACTCTTAGAATTTTTAATTTTCACATTTTGTATACACTGACTCTTCATGCTTCTACACCAAATTTCTGTGGTGGAAAGTAGTTGTGCATTTAGATTCTGACTTCTGACTCCGGTTTTCTCAAAATTAGGGTATGTGATTTACCATGTTGATTATTGTCTGTTGTTCTCAAAGAGGACCAAAATGATATCATCACATCAGGGTCAATGTACAATGTTGATGACTGTGGCAGATTAGACTAATATTGTCATAGAAGGCTTTAAGACATAAATAACCCATATGAAAATTTGGATTAGTGTTGCCTCTGAGTTTTCATATTTTGTATTTCTTTAGAACTACTACAATTTTGTTTTACTCATAAAACACAGCACTTTATTTGATGAAGGCATAGTATAAAGATGGTACTGTGCCGATATCTCCCTGTCTCAAAATTGAGACTAAAATTCTTTAGAGATATCTGGAAAATATATTTGTATTACTTCATGTGAGCACTTCCCTTGGGTGTTTTCTCTTACAATACTAATTTAGAAGGGACAAAACCAAGATGGTACAGAAGGAGCAGAGACCTCTCCCAAATAACCCTTTAAACAACTTTGATATAATACCTCAATATGAAATCTGGTGCTGAAGAACCTGCAAAAGGACTGGGTGAAACAATTAATATTCCTAACCCAAGATAGAAGTTCAGCAAAAAAGGTCTGTTACACTAAGGCTGGAATGGAGCCGAGACATGATATACACCAGGCCCACCTCAACAAGTCTGGATAAGCCTTGGAAATGGCTGAATCAGTGAAAATGGCTCCAAGAACTCTCAATCCATACCTTCTAAGGTAGCTGGACAACTATTCAAAAAAGAGATTACAGGGGGCAGTTTGATGACTTTGATGGCAGAATACTATTATTGCATTGTCAACATACAGATGTTGGTCCTGGTTCATGATTCCAGCACAAGGAGTACACCAGTGCTTTTGGCCCCAGGGAACAGATGATAATGATCATTAATACATGGTGAAATAGAATGCTTATGGTTGTTCACAGAGAAGAGCATGTGAAAGAAAATCTTTAAATACATTAAATAAATCTGCTTAGATCATACCAACATGAAAGAACTAAAATCTTATTGATCCTCACAGCTCTGAAAGCACATATACTAAGGAGCTAAAGTTTAGGACAGTTCCTTCACTAAAGGAAGAGGCCAACTTTAATAGGAATTTTTTTAATAAAATTCAAGAAAAGGACCTAAAATGTGAAAACAATAACAAAAAAATAACAAAAAAAACAATAACAAAAAAGAATTTCAACAAAGAAAGTTATTTAGACAGCAAACATTCAGATGTCTGAAAACCCTTCCTTACTGATTACAAACTAAATGCTCCTAGGGGACTGAAAATCAAACCTAACAACAAGAACCTGTCCTGCTGAACTCAATTTAAAAGGTATGCCCTTCCCAAAAGCCTGAATTTAGGAACTCTCATGTTTAAGGGGAAGGAGGAAGGAAAGTCCCAGAACTCCTAGACCACCTAGATCTCTAAGCCTCCAGAGGTAGCTGGAACCTCTAGGAGGACAAGGGTGCTAGACTGGAGGGAGGACCTTATAGGCAAAGTTGTGCCAGACTCAGAGCATCGAACAAAGGCAGTGGGGAAGCAGTCAGAGAAGAAGCTCAGAGCTGGCAGCCTAGTTGCAGCAGCAGAGAAACTCCATATTGCCCCACCGTTTCCAAGGTTTTGACCTCAGGGCACATCCAGCTCAACCCAGCTGGACTTAATCCCATCAAAGCATGCAGAAGTCAGAGAAGCTCAAGCTCCAACACCCCTCCCCACAGACTGCACGGAGACATTTGCTAAGTTCCAAGGATGAAGGCGGTCAGAAAAGCCCAGAATCACAGATCCAACAAAAAAATCAGAGGAGCAAAAACTCAGGCAACTGCAGGGAGTAAAGAAGTGGTAAATATGAGCAAACAACAGAAAAAGAAAAAAATTTACAATCAACAGCTTATAAACAGGAAATGAACAAAGAGCAAACAGAACAGAGAAGGATGAGGGAACAGCAAGGAAAAAAAGAAACACCAGCAAATTGGATACAGGCACTGGAAGAACTCAAAATATAATTCAAAACACAATTAAGAGAGGCTGAAGGCAACTGGGAAAAGAACTTAAAAAGTAAGATGTCATCTGGAAACAGAAAATAGTGTCTTGAAAGCCAAAATTAATAAGCTTGAAAATGAGGCAAAGGAGACAAAAGATAAGGCAAAGAAGATGAAAGATGAGGCAAAGGAGATGAAAGATGAGGCAAAGAAAATGAAA
The DNA here is from genome assembly GCF_027887165.1 of Monodelphis domestica. Classification (NCBI taxonomy): domain Eukaryota; kingdom Metazoa; phylum Chordata; class Mammalia; order Didelphimorphia; family Didelphidae; genus Monodelphis; species Monodelphis domestica. Next base: position 522,762,216 of record NC_077229.1, on the reverse strand, counting down.
GATGAGGCAAAGGAAATGAAAGATGAGGCAAAGAAGATGAAAGATAACCTCCAAAGAAAATCAGACCAGAAGGAGAAAAATGATAAAAAAAAAAAAAACCAGGAATGAAATCAGGTCTTTAAAAACCAGAATACAACAATTAGAAGCAAGTGACTTCACAAGGCAGCAGGGCAGTATAAAACAAAATCAAAATAATGAAAAAGTTGAGTAAAATGCCTGGACATCATACTACAGGAAATTATCCAAGAAAACTGCCCCAGCATTCTATAACAACAGGGAAAAGTGGAGATTAAAGGAATCTACAGATCACCTCCTGTACTTAATCCCCAACTGATAATATCCAGGAATATTATAGCCAAATCCAAGAACTAACAGACCAAGGAAAAAAGATTACAAGTTTCTAACAAGAACTCATTAAGATAACATGGAACCACAGTGAGGATAAAAGAGAATCTGGCTGCATCTACACTGAAGGACCAAAAGTCATGGAACATGATATTCTGGAAAACAAGGGAACTAGGTGTGCAACCAAGAAACAACTACACAGCAAAATTGGCTATATTCTTACAGAGGAAAGTATGGTCATTTAACAGAATAGAAGAATTCTAAGAATTTGTAAAGAAAAGACCAGACCTGAACAGAAAACTTGATGGCCAAGCACAGAACTCAAGAGAATCATAAAAATGTAATTTAAAAAAAAGGGAAAAAAGAAAAACAAAACAAAAATATATATTTTTAAGAGATCCAATGAGTTAAATGATATGTGTACCTATTAAAAGAAGAGGTCATTGGTAACTCATAAAAATTGTTATTATCACCGGGGCAGAAAGAAAAATTACACTTAGAGGGAACAGTGACAAACTGTATAGTATGAAATGACAAGACATGAATATATATGTAGATATATGTATGCATAAATACATATGTGTATACACACACATATATACAATTAGAGCTAAAATGAGGTTAATACTAAAAAATGGGAACAGAAACAAGATGGGGTAAATTTATATGTCACAAAGAAGCACATGGAGGGAGAGGGGGAGAACATCAATACAATGGAAGGGTAAAGAAGTTGGAGATAGGAAATACTCAATTCTTAGATGCATTGAAATTGACCCAAAGAGGGTAGAGCACTCAAATGCACTGGGGCAGAGAGTTTATTTGTGCCTATTGAGAAGTAGAAGGGTAACAAATAGATTGGTGGGAAGGGAAGCAGAACAAGGGAAGGAGAGGGTGGGTGAATACTTTAAAAACCTGTAAAGAAAATAAGAGGGGAATAAAAAGGGAGGGGGATAGAAAGAGAAGTAAAATAAGGGTGGGACTTAGGGGGACTGATTAAAAATGAAATATTTGTGTAGAAGGAAAATAGGGAAAGAAGAAAAGGTAGGACTAGGAGTGGAAATCAAGATGCTGGGAAATACACAGTTGGTAAACATAATTCTGAATGTGAATGGAATTAACTCACCCATAAAATGCAAGTGAATAGCCAAGTGGATTAGAATCCAAAACCCTACCAGATACTGTCTACAAGAAACACACATGAGGAAGGTAGTTACACATAGAGCAAAAGTAAGAGGATGGAGCCAAATTTTGGGGCATCAACTGATAAAAAGAAAGCAGTAGTCACAAGCATGATATCTGACAAAGACAAAGTAAAAATAGATCTAGTTAAAAGAGATAGGGAAGGTAAATACATCCTGATAAAAAGCAGTATAGACAATGAGGAAATATTAGTACTCAACATGTATGCACCAAATGGCATAGCATTTAAATATCTAAAGAAGAAACTAGTAGAGCTCAAAAATGAAATAGAGAGAAAAACTATCCTAGTGGGAGACCTGAACCTTCTTCTATCTGAACTAGATAAAACAAACCAAAAAAAATAAATAAGAGAGAGGTGAGAGAAATGAATGAAATCTTAGAAATTTAGAGTTAGTAGATATGTGGAGAAAAATAAATAGGGACAAAAAGGAAAATACCTTCTTTTCAGCAGCACATGGTACATTCACAAAGATTGATCAAATATTAGGGCATAAAAGCATTTCCATGAAGTACAAAAGAGCAGAAATAATCAATACAACCTTCTCAGACCACAATGCAATGAAAATAATAATTAGTAAAGGTACATGGAGAGGCAAATCAAATATTAATTGGAAATTAAACAATATAATTCTCCAAAATTGGTTAGTTAAAGAACAAATCACTAAAACAATAATTTCATTGAAGAAAATGACAATGATGATACATCCTTTCAAAACCTATGGGATGCAGCCAAAGCAGTACTCAGGGGGAAATTTATATCCCTGAGTTCATATATTAACAAACTAGAGAGGACAGAGGTCAATGAATTGGGCATACAAATTTAAAAAATAAACAGAAAGTGAACAAATTAAAAATCCTCAGAGGAAGACTAAATTAGAGATCCTAAAATTTCTTAAAGAACCAAGAGATTTAACTAAACAGCTAGTCAAATAATCAACAACTTTAGCAAAGTTGCAGATTAGAATATAAACCTACATAAATCATCAGCATTTCTATATATCTCCCAACACATCCAGGCAGCAAAAGTTAGAGAGAGAAATTCCATTGAAAATCACTCTAGACAATACAAAATACTGAGAAATCTATCTGCCAAGACAAAAACAGGAAGTATATGAATACAACTACAAAACACTCTCCACACAATTAAAACTAGATCTAAACAATTGGAAAAATATCAATTGCTCCTGGGTAGGATGAGCTAAAACAGTAAAAATTACAATCCTACCCAAATTAATTTATTTGTTTAGTGCCATATCCATTGAATTATCAAAAAACTTTTTTACTGAATTAGAAAAAAAATCATAACAAAGTTCATTTGCAAGAACAAAAGATCAAAAAATATCAAGGGAAAATGCAAAGGCAGAAGGCCTTGCAGTCCCAGACCTCAACCTATAGTATAAAGCAGTGGTCATCAAAACAATTTGGTACTGGCTAAGAGAAAGAAAGGATCGAAATAGAATTGGGGAAAGTGACCTCAGCAAGACAGTCTATGATAAGCCCAAGGATCCCAGCTTTTGGGACCAAAATCTATTATTTGATAAAAACTGTTGGGAAAATTGGAAGACAGTATGGGAGAGATTAGGTCTGGATCAACACCTTACACCCTACAACAATATAAACTCAGAATGGGTGAATGACCTGAATATAAAGAAGGAAACTATAAATAAATTAGTTGAACACAGAATAGTATACATGTTAGATCTATGGGAAAGGAAAGACTTTAAAACCATTCAAGAGCCAGAAAAAAAATCACAAAATGTAAAATCAATAATTTTGATTACATCAAATTAAAAGGTTTTTGTACAAACAGAACCAATGCAACAGAAATTAGAAGGGAAGCAACAAATTGGGAAATAATCTTCATAACAAAAACAAAGGTCTAATTACTCAAATTCATGAAGAGCTAAACTAATTATAGAAAACATCAAGCCATTCCCCAATTGATAAATGGGCAATTGACATGAAGAGGGAATTTTCAGTTAAAGAAATCAAAACTATTAATAAGCACATGAAAAATGTTCTAAATCTCTTATAATCAGAGAAATGCAAATCAAACCAAATCTGAGGTATCACCTCACACCTAGTAGATTGGCTAACATGACAGTAATGGAAAGTAATGAATGCTGGAGGGGATGTGGCAAATTCAGGACATTAATATATTGCTGGTGGAGTTGTGAATTCATCCAACCATCCTGGAGGGCAATTTGGAACTATGCCCAAAGGGTGCTAAAATTGTCTGCCCTTTCTTTAATCCAGCCATAGCACTGCTGGGTTTGTACCCCAAAGAGATAATAAGGAAAAAGACATGTACAAGAATATTCATAGCTGTGCTATTTGTGGTGGCAAAAAATTGGAAAATGAGGGGATGCCCTTCAATTGGGGAATGGCTGAACAAATTGTGGTATCTGCTGGTGATGGAATACCATTGGGCACAAAGGAATAATAAACTGGAGGAATCCCATGTGATCTGGAATGACCTCCAGTAATTTATGCAGAATGAAAGGAGTAGAACCAGAACATTGTACACAGAGACGGATACACTGTGGTACAGTTGAATGTAATGGATTTCTCCATTAGTAGCAATGTAGTGATCTTGAACATCTTGGAGCAATCTATGAGAAAGAACACTATCAACATCCAGAGGAAAAACTGTAGGAGTAGAAAGACAGAAGAAAAATAATTGCTTGAATACATGGGCAGAGGGGATATGGCTGGGGATGTAGACTCTAATTGAACATCCTAATACAAATACCAACAATATGGAAATAAGTTCTGATCAAGGACACATGTAATACCCAGTGAAATTGAATGTCAACTACAGGAAGGGTGGATGGAGGGGAGGGAGGGAAATAATATGATTCTTGTAACCAAGGAATAATGTTCTAAATTGAGTAAATGAATTAATTAAAAAAACAAAATGACCTGAAATTCCCCCAAAAAATAAATAAATAAAGTCAGAAGGGAAAAAGTCAGTAGTATTGTATTCAAAGTCTCAGATAAAAATGTGAATTGGTCTTAAGCCCAAAAGAAATTCCTAGAGAATCTCAGACAGGACAATCAAATAAGAATAAAATAAGAAAAATAGAAAACAATTATGAGAAGAAATGATCGATGTAAAATAATTTTAAAAAGAGAGATGTTACCTTGGTAAAGGAAGCAAACAAAAATATATATATATATATATATGTTATATTAAAATGTATTAGAAGAAAATAACTCCTTGAAAAGGAAAAATGTCAGAATGGAAAAGGATCTATAGAAAGTCACAAAGAAAATATTTTTTTTAAAGTAGAATTAGAAAAGTAGATGCTAATGCCTCCATGAAATGTGAATAAACAATCAGGACATCAAAGAAGAAGAAAATAAAAAAAAATATGAAATTTCTCATTGAAAAAAATATTGACCTAAAAATAACTCAAGGAAAGATAATTTAAGAATTATTGTATAACCTAAAAGCTATGACTCAAAAAACTACCTGGACATCATATTTCAAAAAATTAACAGGGAAAATTTCTCTGATACCCTACAATTAAAGGATAAAATTGTATTTTGAAGAATTTTCAATCACCTACAGAAAAAAGATCCCCAGTTTAAAAAAAAAAAAGAAATCCCAGGGATAGTGCAATCAAATTCCACAGTTACCAAGCTAAGGAAAAAATACTAAAAGCAACCAGAAAGAAATAATTCAAATAACTTGGATCTAGAATCCATAGTGCACAGGGTTTAACAACTTCTCCATAAAAGGCTTAGAGGGCTTGTTATATGAAATTCAGAGGTAAAGCAGATGGAATTTCAATCAAGAATTAACTACCCATTGAAACTAAGTTTAATCCTTTAAGGGGGAAAATACTGGATATTTAGAGAAAAGGAGAACTTTCTAAAACTCTTAATGAAAAGATAAGCTAATTTAAAATATCAAAAAAGAAGACTCAAGGGAGACATATGAAAATAAACTGGTCTTTGGGTAGTGACTTTTCTTTTCTACACCTGTCTTGGAGTTAACACTGCATATTGGTTCTATAGCAGAAGAGAGGTAAGGCCTAGGCAGTGGTGGTTAAGTGACTTGTCCAGGGTCACACAGCTAGGAAGTGTCTGAGGCCAAATTTGAAACCAGGACCTCCTGTCTTTGAACCTGGCTCTCAATCCACTAAGCCACCTAGCTGCCTCCCCCCACCCCTCCCAAATATGGTTCTGATACCTAAACTAAGAAGAGCAAAAACAGAGAAAGAATACTATACACCAATTTCCCAAATGAATATTAATGCAAAAGTTTAAAAGAAAAAAGAAAAAAAGCATTATTATAATATGTTACAAATATAATTTACCATGGTCAGTTGGGATTTATATTAAAATGTAGAGATGATTCAAATTGTGATACCTATCAGCATAATTGATAATAATCTTAAAACCAACAAAAAATTATATTAATATTTGGATAGATTAAAAAAGCACTAGAGAGAATAGGAATCTATTTAGGGGATCACGGACTAGTTTACCTGTCAGATCTATTGATAAGGGAATAACGGATGCCTAAAGAAAAAAAAATTCTTGGAATTGGCTCAAAGAAAGAACATACACACTTAGTGTGGTATAGAAATCTATTTTATTCTTCAAGAAATAAGAGTAAGAGGCAAGAGAATGTGGGAGCAAATTAGGGGAAGAAATGTTTAGAAGCAAAACACTTATGAATATGAATAGGGTGAAAGAGAGAGAGCAAGATAAACAGGGAGCAAAATAAGAGAGCAATTAAAATGGTGAAAATGTGTATGAATTTCTATAGTAAATTGTTAGTCAAATGTATAGAGAAATGAGTCAAATGTATAAGAATAAAATTCATTTCCCAATTGATGAATGGTCAAATGATATGAATAGTTAGTTTTCAAATGAAATAATCAAAACTCTCTGTAGTTAGGTGAAAACATGTCCTAAGTCATTGTTAACTAGAAAGGTAAAAATTAAAACAATTCTGAGGAATCATCTCAAACCTATCATTAACTATTATGACACACAGAAAAGAAAACTTTAAACAAAGTAAGAAAGGATGTGAGAAAATTAAGATACTAATGCACTGTTAGGGAAGTTGTAAACTGATTCTACCATTCTGGAGAATAATTTGGAATTACGTTCAAAGGGTTATAAAACTATAGATGACTTTGACCCAGCTATACCATTACTAAATAGACTTTTCAGGTTTCACAGTCATACAACAATGAAGTCAGCACAAAGACCCTGTAGACCTTCAATTTAGAAAGCCTAATACCTTTTCTATCCCACCTTTTTCTTCAGAGCCTCCCAAACCCTGAGTTAGTTCTGAAAATGGATCAATTTCATCATCTATGTGGACACTCCTGGAAATTATACTGTCAAGGTAAGTGAACCTATTTTCACCTTTCAAAATTTCTCCATGTACTGTGACTGATAGTTCTATATATGGACAGTGTGCTGCCAGCTGGTGGAGAAGCTCTGTTTTCTTGTTAATTGTCAGGTGAAAATTAATACAAATACTGGAGAATTAATCCATGTTTTGTTGCATTTAATTTACCATATAAATAAGCAAAGAAAAAGTTACTCGTTTTCTACATCTAAAGAGATGCTTGAAGCAAAAAAAAATATTAAGTATAGATTGACAATTGTTAAGAAATCAACAACATAATTTTTTATGTACTGTTTGACTATTCTTAACATAACTGAGACTTAAAACAGGAAAACATGAAGCTATTTGTACAGGCTATTTAAATTTTATCTCACTTTGCACTTTCTACATGTAAGTGATTTCTGGAGAATAGGAAAGGATTTTGAATATAGCCTCTTGGTACTGTCGTGCACATGAAGAGTTGATGGAAAAAGAAAGATTAAGGTGAAATCACTCCCTCTTTTAAGATCCACTGTAAAAAAAAGAAAAGAAAAAAAAAAGAAAAGAAAGATCCACTGAGATTCCTTCCTGTTCAGGTGTTAATGAAAGGATCACTTCATTATAATCAAAGCCCCCAAGTCACACATAATAGTCCTGTAACAATTAAATGTAGGTTTGACTCAATATGAGAGTTATAAAAGTGGTCGCCATTTATAAAATATGAGCCCCCAAGTCAAAATGGCTGTTAGCAGCTTTTACTTACAAGGTAGAGATAGTGAAAGTGGTAAATATAGGAAGGTCTAGCCTACCAGCCCTAATGTTGCTCTGGTGAAGTCGGGCTCAGCCCCTGGCAGGGGCTGCCCAAAGACCCAATCTCCACATGAATTTCCTGTTAGTCCTCAGCCAGAAGTCCCAGTGCTGTCTTCAGGCAGAGTTCCACCAATGCAGAATGACTCCAAAGAAAAGAGTGTCTCTTCAGCTTTTCTCCCTGATGCATAATCCAAGGGATGAGTCTCTCCAAGGAACCAGCCTCTCCAAAACCTAGGAAGCAAAGCTATCCAGACATTTTGGTCTCTTATACCCCCTTTTTTCCAGGTCATTTCCTGTCTCTCCTCCTCTTCACAGAAACCAATTGCAGTCTCCCAACTTACTTCGAACTGCCCAAGGGGAGTGGGGAAGCAGTGCTTATGACCTTTGGAAGTGTGAACTAGTAAGTGACTTGTGAGATTTCTTACCTAATAGTTAACTAGCTACTAAGTAGAGGTACTTTAAGTTCTTGATTTGATTAACTAAAAATAGACAAAGGGAGAGTTAATTCTATCTTCACAGTCCAGCAGTGCATATGTGCATGCAGACATTCACACAGATATGACCACCCCAACAGGAATAATGGAGTAAGACAGGCCATATTATTATTCTTTTTGTAGCTTTTGTTCAATTTATTGTAAATGGTGAACAACTTTAAACCTCAATCACTGACATTCTGGTAGTTATTGTCTTATCGCAACTCTTTTTTTCTTTTCAGAATTACCCAACATTTTCTTTTCTATCTCTTCATAGATTTTTGTTTCTCAGTCTTGAATTATTTGGACTTTCCTTAGGCCACATCGATGGTTCTCTGGTTAAACAGACTTTATTGAAAGTTATACTGCTATTTTCCCCTATAAAGTCAAATAAAGCTGCAGGTAGCTGTATGTCTAGTACTTGAAATCCCTTTTAGATTACAATTAAGCTTCCCTGTGAAATTCTCATATCTTTTAAACATAACTGATATTCTTTTCCTGTCTATTGCCTCATAAGTCTACAGAATGTTACATTAGTGCTTTTTTTTCAATTCCATTTTGAAATGTCACTTAAAAATCAAGTTATTTCTTAACAAAGGAAAACTTTTGAAGGTAGTGTTCCCTAATTCATCAAAGTCTGAACAAGAATAACAAAAGCAACAATCTGCAGAGAAATAAGAGACTATGCTGCAAAGAGTGGGAAGCCTCAAACTCAGCAAAGCCTATTTCAAGTCTTGCCTCCTAGCACATACAGTCTTTGGAATATTGGGCCAACCACTTGACCTTTCAGGGACTCTCTAAAACTGAATGTCAAATGTGAAATGACAAGCATTTGTAGGAATTTTCTTCCTGGGAGTTTCCACACATGGAAAATATTGGACGTGGACAAAACAACATCAACAACAAACAAATGACAGCATACTTTATGCAAGATACTGGAAAATCGTTAAGCTAAAATTTAAGTCCAAATTAAGTCCGAGTTTGAAAATGGAAGGTAGTAATTATCTTATTGTATATTGAAAATTCTGTGTTTGGGGATCAGGCCAACATAAAAGAGAGACTCAACATTTCAATGAATCAGGGACAGGAAAGATAATTTTCTCTCAGATGCAAAGAAATTTTAACTGATGAAAAATTTTAAATGAACATTAACAAAAATATTCTTAAAATAATATCCAGTAATGACTGTTACAATCAATTAGGAGGCTAATATTTGAATCTTGTCAGAACATAAATCATCGTAAGCACTTATCATTAGGAATTTTACATTTCACCTTATTTTGGCATTGTTTTAACAACTTTAAGACTGAAATGACTAGATTTCAAGTGTCCTTTTGACTATGACTGATGCAAGAAGGGCCAACTCCCATCAGTTGCCCCTCATGGAACCCAGCAGCTCCAGAGCTCTTGAAAATACAAAGGCCCCCTTGATCATGGACACATTCATCTCAGGATATTCAGTAATTTAAGATTAAGAAAAACAGTTACCAGAGTTGCTAAGAAATTCTAGCATCTGGCACAGGATCACCCACTGTACTAGTTGGGCATATGGATGACTCATTCTTCCCCCATTTCTTGTTGGAATCATGTCATGAAGATGCTATGTAGAAGACACCAGGTGAGAAGATATCTTCGTTTAAATTATACAGCACTCTGCCCTTTCTGCTACTGTCATAGAACAAATATAACAACAATAGATCAAATAAAAAAATAGAACAAATATAACAACAATAGATCATTCAGAGTTTCCTAAATATGTTATATTCATTCAGTTGATGTTTAAATGGTTCTGTTTATAGATAGTTTCTGAGTCTTCAAAAATACAAAGCCCTTTTAGGCTTGGATTTCTACATGGCCAGATGTACACCTGAAATATCCCATGTGATTGAGGAAATTGGGAAGTACACATCTGAACATACTAAATGATAGCAAAAGGCTTCTGTCTCATAAGAAATGTTAGAAATTATAAATACATAGGAAGTATGAAAAAAACATTTAAACCCATGAAGAATGAAATAAGCAGGATGAGGAAGACGCTACATACGATGATTATAATAATGTAAATAGAAAGAAGATCATGCAATGAAATTATAATGAATAATTTCACAACCCCCAACTCCAAAGAGAAAGTAAATCTTCCAACTTATTTTTACAGACAAGGAACTCAGTATGTATTTGGAATAAATTATTAACATGTAAATGTTGATAATTTACTACGCATTTAATTTTCTTCCTTTGTTATGTGGGGTAGTTTGGAGAGGAAGGGGTTAAGGAAATGTAAGTAATTAAAATATGTCAATAACATTTTATTTTAAGGAAAAAATATTAAAAATGGCTTTGTCGTTAGGAACAGCTCAGAACAATTGAAAGCAATGTATACTTTTCCATAAGTGATCTAGCCGACTTCTCTTCTTCTCCTTCAGTTACTTATTCATCTCATTTTCATTTTATGGTGTCTGCCCAAGACACACTTTAGACTAGCTTAGTGAGATCTCCAGCTACATCTTACAGTATATATAATACACATTTTAAAATTCAAGTTGGTAGGTAAATTTATTTTGAATAATCATTAGTGAATTTCTTCTCAGACTGTATCTTTCTGTAAACATATGTGATTTCAGTATATTACTGGGGACCCTTTATTGGAAGAGGATTGTAAACTCTGCATTTTGTTCTTTGCAATCTTACCTAGCAAAACAGAGTACATTCTTTTAGAGGAAAAATGACCACTTAATAAAGTAGAATATTTCCAAGCCTTCCTGATGAAAAGGCCAGACCTAAATAGAAAACAGAAAATTCAAGAGAACCATAAAAAGACAAATAAGAAAGAGAAAATTTAAGTGATTTGATGAGGTCAAATTGTTTATATTCCTTCATGTAAAGATGATATTTGTTAAATTTTAAATTTTTTATCATCAGACCAGTGAGAAAGAATATAGACAGAGGGTGTTTAGGATAACAGTCAAAAAATAAAAATCAAGGAGTGAAAAGAGAATTGCAATGAGAGAAGAGGGAAGAGAGATATAAATGAGGTAAATTATAAAACCTAGAGAGGTAAGAAGAAAATTATTACAGTGGAGGGGAGGATGAGGGTGGTGAAGACCAATGTCTAAATCTAACTCTCATTGGAATTTGCTCAGAGAGGAAATAATAGCCAAATTTTGGGGGGTAAAGAATACTATCTTACCCTATAGAGGATTAGGAGAGAAATAAGACTGTGGATGGGGAAAGATGTAATATAAGGGAGATATAAGTGAGGGGCAATGATGGGTGAAGTAAAGTGAAGTAAAAAAAGTAAAGAAAAAAATACTTGTGAGGAGGAATAGAATGAAAAAAGAAAAATCAGGATGAAAAGGGAAAAATAATATGAAGGGAAATACAGAGATGGTGACCATTACTGTGAATATAAATGGGATGAACTCACCCACAAAAAAAGGAAGAACATGAAGCTTAATCTTATGATGTGTTTTTTTACAAGAAACATATTTAAAGCAGGGAGACACACAGAGTAAATAATGCTTTGAAGCAGCATCTATTATACTTCAACTGAAGTAAAAAACCAGGAATAGCAATCATGATGTCAGGCAAAGCAAACAAAAAAGAGATCTGATTAAAATAAATAAGGAAAGAGATTGCATCTTCATAAAAGGTTATATAGACAATGAAGAAATATGAATAATAAACTTATATGCACAAAATGATATAACCTCCAAATTTTTAAAGGAGAAATTAAAGAAGCTTCAGGAGGAAGTAGTAAAATTATACTCATGGGGAACATCAACCTTCCCCTCTAACAACTAGATGAATCTAATTTAAACAAATGAGAAGTGAAGGAAATAAAGGTAGTTTTAGAAAAGTTAGACTTAATAGATCTCTGGAGAAAATTGCATGGGGAAAAAAAAGAACCTACCTTCTTTTCAGGAGTACATGAATCAGGAATATACAAGAATTTTCTATAAACTAGTACATAAAATCTTCACAGCCAAATATAGAAAATATAAAGGAATAAATGCATACTGTTCAGATAATAATAAAATAAAAAATGATAACCTTTAAGAATTCCTGAAAAGATAATTTAATAACTAATTGGAAATTAAATAATCTAGTTTGAAAAATGGAATGAGTCAAAAAACAAATTATAGAAACAAACAAAATGAGAATGATAATGAGGAGACAACATAAAAATGTATGTAATATAAACAAAACAGTACTTAGGGGAAAATGTACAACTCTGAATGCTTACATTGATAGAGAAAAAGCAGATCAACTAATTTGGCATGCAACAACAACAAAAATAGAAAAAAAGGGCAAATTATAAATCTCCAATTGAAGACTAAATTGGAAATCCTAAAAATCAAATCAGTAACCAATAAAATGGAAACTAGTTAGTACTATTGAATTAATAAATGACTAGGAGTTAGTTTTATGTAAAACAAAGAAACAAATAGAAAAGATATTGGTTTGATTTAAAAAAAGAAAAAAAGGAAATTTAAATTGCCAGCATCAAAAAAGAAAAGGGTGAATTCACCACTAATGAAGAGGAAATTAAAGCAATCATTAGGAACTACTTTGCCCAATTATATAAAAATCAATCTAATAATCTAGGTAACTTGGATGAGTTTTTACAAAATAAACAAACAAACAAAAAAACAAAGACCTATGGATTCCAAGTGAATTCTATAAAAAATTTATAGAACAATCAATGCCAATACTATATAAACTATTTGGCAAAACAGGTAAAAAAGAGTCCTACTAAATTCTATCTATGACACAAATATGGTACTGATACTACTTCTAGTATGCCTTTCCCCAATAGCACAGCGATCAATGTGGTGCATATTGGCTCCTCACCAAAATGAAGTGCTTTCTCTAGATATATTTTATTTCTGTTTTAAAAGTAAACTTGACTTATTTATTTATTCTGATGGAAATTAATTATAACTTTATTTACAGAGCCTTGTAGCTCTGTAAATAAAGTTATAATTGACTAAAAAAGTATAGTAACATTTAAAAATTATGGCATTTATCTTTTTATTCTTTTAGACTGGTCTTCCGGTTTTACTCAAGTAATATAGAGAATCATTTGGCAAATCTGATACTAAATAAATACTCTTAGTATTTTTTTGCAGTTCTATGAAAAATGAACTTACTATTGGCAGTATTGTTGTACAGAAACTGACCTTTGTTTCTAGAATGAAAATAAAATCCCAAGTAATGGACATGTTAAACACACATCCTCTCTCTCTCTCTCTCTCTCTCTCTCTCTTTCTCTCTCTCTCTCTCTCTCTCTCTCTCATGCACACACACATACATACATGCACACACAAATAAACATATAGAGTGAGCAACTGATTGCACACATGCCAAAGAGAGAGAGACAGAGAAAAGAGAGACAGTGAGAGAGACAGACAGACAGAGAAGGAGAGAGACAGACAGACAGACAGAACTGAATGACATAAAATGAAGAGAGGGAAAGAGAGAGTGAAAGATAAAGACAGAGACAAAGAGAGACACAGAGAGAGGGAGGGAGGGAGAGAGCACTCTATCATCTTTATCATGATTTCTCTTCCTTTATGACATAACAGCTTTCAGTTATAGGCATGATAGTTCAAGACAGACACTGAATATTAGGTTATGAAGTGAGGAGAAATGTGGTAGAAATTGGACAAATGCCCGAACCACTCCCCACTTTGTCAGTCCTTCTTCTATAAAGAAGTGTAATGATGGAAATGTCAGTGGTATATTTCACATAGCCATCAATAGTGTTTTCACATTTCTTTCATTACAAATCTTTATTTTGAGATAATTGTAAGTCAGATAAGAAACTCTGTGGGAGTCAAATCCTTTAGGGGAGAAAAATTTAGCCCTATATGTTTATAAAATTATCTCACATCAAATAATGTAAATCATTTACAGCATATTGTAATTTTATGTTCTGTAACATTTGGAGTCCATTAGCATATAACATAAATTAGAGTGATTAGGTATGTTTGAGAAACACAAAACAAATTATCTGAACACATAGAGTTATAACAGGGCTTTACTATTCAGTATCTATGTCAGTTTTTCTCTTAAAAACATATTTTCTGAAATTAAAAAAATAGCTGCTTCTTGCATTTTTCAAAGGAAGGTGTAACAAAAATCCAGATTTCCAAATCACCAACATAGTCCACCATACATCATTCACCATTATAACTGCTAAACCAGCCTGTAGCCCCATCATGTTACCTTTCATATCTTTCCATTTCTTTTCCATTTTAATTTTTCTTTCTGTCCTTTTTTGAGTCATAATTAGTATCTATTCTGATAACACTGTGCACAAGCTTGATCTTTTGTAAAGAAAGAGGTAAGGCTGGGACTAGGACACATTTTCTTAATCTCTCTTATTGATCTTCATTGGGACTAAAGTGGATTAAATTTCTCATTAAGTATAGCACTAATATAGTGAGCTCTTGGGAGCAGAGGGATAGCAGTTTACAACTTAAGAAGGAGCCAATCCACATAAGTCAGAAAAAATGGAGCTGGTTGAGACGTATTTAGGAATCAAAATGGGAAGGGACTTTTGAATGGTGACTATACTTCCACTCTGGGCAAAATAGAGAGCAAATGGAGGATTCTGATTGCAATGGGAGTGGGAAAGATGAGTTCCAACAGGCAAGTATCTTTGTTTTTAGTTTTGGTTTTTGGATAGTTAGAAAGATAAGTCTAAGTCATGGAGATAGAAAGGCAGAAGGAGAGAGAGACAGTTAGCTGCCACAGAGACCTCCATTTGCTGAGACTATGAAGAGTGGTATGCTAGCAGAAGACTAATGCTTTCAAATTTATTTTCCCTGGAAGATGTGATAAAGACAGTCACTCTCCTGTCACTGTGTCTGGACTCCCTCTGCTACAATAGTTACTTGGTTCCAAAAATGGAAAATGTTATAATAGAACCTTTATCTCTTTTCTTTAAAGTCAATTACTCTTTCTTATTCTGTCATCAGTTTGAGATAAAGTATTGAACCTTACTATTCTTGGTTAGTTAAAAATTCATTTTCAGTCAAAATGAAGATAGAAGGGAGGACTGTTACCAGCATGTTATGTTCAGAGAGATAAAAGGACAGAAGTTCAACTTCTCAATGAAAACTGCCAGATTATTTTCCTACTTGGTGAATACTATTAATATAATTATTAATATTCTAAAATATTGACATTTTAAAATTTATTATTAATGTAGTTTTACTTTTTTAAATTTTAAGTTCCAAAATTTCTCTTTTCTAACTATACCAAACACTACCCACTGTGGAGTCAAGCAAAATATCAATTATAAATGTGAAACTATGCAAAAATATTTCCAAATTAGTCATATTAAAAATAAAGCAAAAAAAAAATTAAAGTGAGAAAGTTACATTTGCATTTTCACTCAGAGTTCATTGGTTTTCTCTGGTGATGGATTTCATTATTTCACTGTAAGTCCTTTGGAATTTTCTGGGATCATTTTATTGATCAGAATAGTCAAATCTTTCACAGTTGTTCATCATTATAACATTGCTGTTACTGTGTACAATGATCTTGTTCTCACTTTATTTTATATCAGTTCATATGGGTCTTGGAGTCATTTTCTAAAACCATTACCCTCATCATTCATTATACTAAAATAGTACTCCATCACAACATATTTTACAATTTATTCATTCCTTCCTCAATGTATAAACATCTCTTCAAATTTCAATTCTTTGTCCACTCAAAAAAGCTATAAGTATTTTTGTATATATAGGTCCTTTTCGTCTCCGAGGAACAAATCTAGTAATGGTATTCCTGGGTAAAAGAGTATGAAGAGTTTTATAGCTCCTTAGACAGTGTTTCAAACTGTACTCTAGAATGTTTGGAGTAGTTTACAACTCAAAAAATGATGCGTTGGTGTACCATTTTACCCTCAGTCACTCTAACATTTGTCATTAGTAATGGGGGTGAGATAGTTCCTCAAAATTATTCCAATTTGTATTTTTCTAATCAATAGCAATTTAGAGCATTTGTCCTTAGTATAATAGATAGCTTTAACTTCTCTCTGTTTATTTTCTTTAACTATCATTTGAGTAATGGCTTTTCGTTTTATAAATTTAACTCAGTTCTTTATATATATGATAAGTGAAGCTTTTATTAAAGTAGTTTGTTGTTATTTTTTCTTATTAATTTGTTGTCTCTGGTACCTTTTAGCAAAATGTAGTTTCCTTGATTATTTCTTTTAGTTAGGTTTATTTTTTTTGTCTGAGATTATGATTTCTACCTCTGCCTTTTTTGCTTCAAAAGATATATTAGATCCATAATGGCAAATGTATGGCATACATGCCAAAGAGACATGCAGAGACCTCTTTATGGGCACACACACCATTGCCCGTCAGAGTTAGTTATTAGAAAAGTAGAGGGACTCAGGCAGAGCAGCTCCTTTCCCCCTCTCCATCTCACCCTCCCAGAAAAAAAATATAAAGAAATTTTATTTACATCTAATCCAGGAAAAAAATAAAATTTATAAAAAATAACCTTATGTGATTCTTACTGTGGCTCTAAGATACTTGGATTCTTTCCTTCTGACTACTATAAATATTCTCTCCTTAACATGGGAAATTCAAAATTTGTCTGTAATATTTCTGTGAGTTTTCATTTTGGATTCTCTTTTAAGAGATGATCAGTAGATTATTTCAATTTCTATGTTCTGCCTGGATCCAAGATAGCAGAACAGCTTTCCCAATATAATTACTTAAAGTACAATGTCTTGACTCTTTCTTTGAGATTATTGTTTTCTGTTGATTGTTAAAGCTGAATTAAAACTCTGGTCCTTAATTTCCATAGAGTTTATTAACATTTACTTGAATAAAAGAAAGAAGACAGAGATTAAAGGCTATTCTCAAACTATTTTTACTGGCCAAGTGGTCACTCCTACTCATGGCTTTCTCTCTCAACCACCCTCCTTACATATCTGTGTCCAAGAAAATGGAGAGAATGTACTTTCTTGTCTCAAATCTTTTAACCTCCCCCTTCCCTTCCAGAATAAAGTCAATCATCCCTGGATCAAGTATGTAGGCCACAGTCTCTTGACTCCCGCTAGACTACTTTCATGTAATGTAGTCCATGTAGTGTAAGGATGCAAGTAGAAAGGCCCCAGTAAGTTATTTTTGGGGGAGGGGTACCCTTTACACAAATTCCCCCTTTGATTCTTTGGGAGACCAGCCTGTTAAAATTTCCTTATTTGGGTTTTGGAAGATTAACTTGTCAGGTCTCCCCAATGAATCATTACACATATGTAACTTATACCTCTAAAGAGTCTCTTACTAGAAGTATATAAAATATTGCACTTTACAAAGAGGGAATTACAACAATTTGGGTATAAGAGGTAAATAAAAGAAAAATGATTGATAGACACATTGACAAAATATCACTTCTTTGGCATAAGAGTTTACATTCAGAATAAATAATATGTTCAACTCCCTTCAGTTCAGTTAATTATATCCCAGTGTTCACTTTGGATCTCTTGATGTAGTGTATGGTTTCTATAGGCATCCTTATGGCACCTTCTCCAAAAGACCTGCTTTCTTGATTCGGTATGTTGGCAATTTTCTTTTCCTAAAATTGCTTTAAAAGATTTTAAACCTTTGGTTTTAGGATAATTATACATTTCCCCCCCCCCTTATGAGGGGTTTACCAACACTAGAATCACCCTGGGATACATGGCTGAGTTATGGGGTAAATGAATCAATTCTCAAAAGAAAAAACAAAAAAAACAATAGAAGAGAAAAAATTATATTCTGAATAAAAAAACCCCAAATCTTACATGTATAAAATAATGGGTAAAAAAGAATAAACCCATAATAGATCTTTGAATCACTAGAAAGGCCCATTCAAAGTGACTAATGTCCCACAAGCCTTTAGCACAATTACAGCAATACAGCACTTAACCATTGGCAGCCAAGACTACATAAAATTGCCATACTCTAAAAGAGAAGGGACTAAATTTTTAGGTAAAAGGGAAGTATGATTCCCTGGTCTGATTTTACCAAAATGAAAACCAAACAGAGGTACTTGTTGGGACCTTGCATGGTAAAGTCCAATGTCTGAATTTGTCAAACAGTCACTTCCTTGAATCTCAAAACAAGTCCTTCTCTTTGGCGTAGATTCTCCTGAATCCCACAGAGATTGTTGGTCTCCGTGACCTTGTGCTTCTTTTCACTATGCAGTGGCTCTTTTATGATTCCTTCTTCTGAAATCAGACACAATTATTAAAGTCCTGTAATATTTAACAATTGATGGCAAAGTTTCCATAATCTAAAACTTTGGGGTATGCATTTGTAGTGGGGCTAATAGATATTGTAAACATCCTTCAAAATAAAAAAAAAAATTTCTTTAATACTCATTCCATGTACTCAAGTACAAAAAATAAGAAAGAAAAAATCAAATAGCCTTTTACAAATATAAAGAAAAACAATAGTAATAATAAATCAGAATTTAATAGTGCACATTCCATGTGACAAAGTATCAGCCAAACAGAGGCATGACACAAAGGTTTCTCATTCAAAAGCAAGTTTTATTTCCTTTCTAACTTGGCCATGATCCATGGTGTGAGTGTACATATCTTTCTCACCAGGTAAAAACTTATTATAAACAATAGTATAACAACTGATGCAGATTCTAAGAAGTACCACAAATCCCCCAAATTCTAAGAGCCCATTTGATGACAACTGCAAGCAAACCAGTTCTCTGCAGCCATGAGAGATTCCACCTGTTTTCATTAGGAGTCACATGAGTCTCTTTAGCCACTTGTGTGTCATTTAAAATCCTATCAATCTCATGGATATGTGTCACGATTCCTCCAGATCTATTTACATAAGAATGACAGGATTGATTAATAAAGGCACATGTACCTCCTGAAGTGACTGTGAGCATATACAGGGCCAATCAATTTTGTAGAACTGTTTTGCTAAGGAGTCAATCTCTTCCTGTAGTAAAGAGATGGCCTTACTAATTTGGGAGATGACTTGAGCTGTGTCTTGATCCAATTTTTCAACCTCAGCTGAGATATTTCTGACTGTCTATCACTGCCATCATTCCAAAATTTGGTAGTAATTCCCAGAAAAACCTCTGTACTGATCATGAAGATGCTATTGAACTTGGCCTCAACCTCTTGGATCTAGAATGCCACCAAGAATCTAGATTTATAGTCATGGACTTGTCTACCTGGCCAATATAGTGATCATGCACTGATACAGGTAGAATAATAAGCTAAGCCACAAGCACCATACGATCCTGGTGGAAAGGTAGAGTAAGCTGAAGAGTTACAAATATAGAACTGCCCAGTGGTCACCAAGCCCCATGGGAAATATGCACTCCTCTGGTATAAGATTGTAACTCATGTATTTATATGTTCCATCCACTGCATTTCTAAGCTGTACTCTAGCACAGATGAATGAGGAGATAGGGAGTGGAATGGTGTGGTTGCACTTCATGTTGTCACCCATGTACTTACTACTACTTAATGGACCCTTACCTCTTGACACACACAAGTCAAAGGTAGGTGAATGATCAGTCAGAGTAGTGGCACTCCTAGATATCTAAAAATCACTTATAAAGACTTGTTAAAATCAATGGAGATTTTCAGCTCATTAAATTCTTCAAAGGTCATTGATAGAAGTTGTAATCATTTTGATGGAGTTCATACATCATCATCTATGTGACAGTTAAAAGCAAAAGAGCAGAAGGTCATTTAGGTAACATGTGACCTATTTGTGTTGCAAGCTGTGCTAATGTCTCATTTCTGTGTACTGGAATTGTTGCCCATGAAAACAGAGATCCAATGGATCTTGTGACAGACCCAGCATCCATAAGGACCTATGGATGCCATGGATAAGAGTTTGTTCAGCTTGTCTGTGGACTTTTATAATGGTATTATATCTAGTCCAGTCATAGGAAGGGGATAGAAAAAAAACCAATGTAAAATAACATATAGTTAATAGCCAAATTGTACTAACTGAAAGTGACATTGTGAAATGGAACATTTTAGATTAGTTTAATATGTAAACTTAAAAACAAAATTAAATCTTTTTTTTAAACCCTCACCTTCCATCTTGGAGTCAATACTGTGTACTGGTTCCAAGGCAGAAGAGTGGTAAGGGCTAAGCAATGGGGGTCAAGTGACCTGCCCAGCGTCACACAGCTGGAAAGTGTCTCAGGCCAGATTTGAACCCAGGACCTCCCATCTCTAGGCCTTGCTTTCAATCTACTTAGCTACCTAATTGCCCCCAAAATTAAATCTTAAAAGAAACAAACAGCAAATACAATGTGTATGACAGGATACAGTTATTCTGTGTCAATAGAAGGTAACCATTTTACACGTGATCAATGAATCCGAGTCTTTTTCTCCAATTTTGATATATTTTGGATCCCTTTACACATAATCAAATAATTCTTCAATCATTTCTCATCAATCTATTTTCCAGGTAAGATGTTTCTGATTTTATATTTCACATTTTCTTCTATTTCTGTTTTCATTTTTTGACCTTTTGTGGTTTCTTGATATATCGTGCAATTATTAATTTATTTTGCCCTATTTTAAAGATTTTGCTCTCATTCTTCCCATTTAGTCAATACTGCTTTTAAATAAGTACTTTTCTTCAGTGAAATTTTGTTACTTTTTTGCCATTAGGCCAATTCTTATTTTTAAGAATTTCCTTTATTTATTTTGCGTGCATGTACCTCTTTTGCGAAACAGTTAACTTTCTTTTTATAATTTTTTGTCACTCTCATTCTTTTTCTAATTTTTCCTCTACCATTCTTCTCTTTCCTTAATTTTTCAGGAATTCATATTATGCTTAGATTCAAATCATATCTTTTTTTGAGGTTTTGCTATTAACTATTTTCACCTTAATAACTTCTTCTGAGTTTGTGCTTTGATCTTCCCTGCCACCATAATAGCTTTTTATCATCATAATCAATTTTTATGATTTCTCGTTTACTCATTTTCTCAGTCTATTTTTTGACGTTAATGTTTATGTTAGTTTGCCTCTAATCACCCGCAAGTGGGCAGACCTTGTCCCAAGCTTCAAGTTTCTTCTTGCTGCTGTTAACTCAGACAGGAAGAAGAAAACAAGAGTAAAATTAAAATGTCCACTACAATTAGCATTCAGATTCCATCAGTTCTTTCACTAGAGGTGAATAACATTTTCATCATAAATCCTTCAGATCTGTCTTGAATCATTTTATTGCTGAAAATAGCTAATTCATTCACAGTCAAAAATCATTACAATATTGCTATTACTGTGCATCTCCTGTTAACTTTGCATCAATTCATATAAATTTTCCCCTTTTTTCCCTGAAACTGTCCTGCTCATGACAGTATTCCTTCACAATCATATACCACAATTTGTTCAGCTCTTCCCTTATTGATGGGCATGCCACTAATTAACAATTCTTTGTCACAAAAGAAAGAGCTACTACACATATGTGTTTTAAAGAGAGATCCTTTTCCTTTTTTATCTCTTTGGATTATAGACATAGTGGTGGCATTGTTGGATCAAAGGGTACACACAGTTGTATAGCCTTTGGGTATAGTTCCCAATTGCTCTCCGGAAGGGTTAGATCAGTTCACAGATTTATTTTTCTATGTCCCCATCAGTATTTGCCATTTTATTTTTTCTCATTTTAGCTAATCTGATACATATGAGGTGGTTCTGAGAGTTATTTCCATCTGTATTTATCTAATTAATAGTGATTTAGAACATTTTACCATATGACTATAGCACCTTTAATTTCTTCATATATTTTAATATTCATCAGTTGAGGAATGGATCTTATACATTTAACTCAGTTTTCTTTGTATTTAAGAATTGAGGCTTTTAGTAGAGAAACTTCCTATAAAAATTTCCCCCATTTTTTCTGTTTTCCATCTAATATTGTCTGAGTTGGTTTTGTTTGTGCAAATATTTTTAAAGTATTATAATAAATTGATCTATTTTAATTTCCACAATCTCCTCTATCTCTTGTTTGACTATAAACTCTTCATGTCTGCATAGATCTGACAAGTATATTTTTCATGTTCCTCTAGTTTAATTATAACACTCTTTATATATAATTCATATACCCATTTTGACCTTATCTTGATATATGTTATAAGATATATAGCTAGTCTATGAAATTGCTTTTCACTTTTCCAAGAAATTTTTGTCAAGTAGTGAATTTTTCCCTGCAAAATTTGAATCTTTAGCATCAAATACTATTTTCCTATGGTCATTTACAATTGTGTATTTCATACCTAATCCATTCCACTGATCTTCACTCTGTTTCTTGGCCAGGACCAGATTATTTCAATTATGACTATTTTATAATCCTGTTTTAATTCTGTTAGTGCTAGGTCACCTTCCTTTATGGTTTTTGTTTTCTTTCATTGATTCCAATGAAACTCTCCACACTTTCTTCTTCCAGATGAATTCATTATTTTTAATAGTTCTATAAAATACAATTTTAACATCTTAAAAGTTGCTTGAGGTTTTGAAGATTTAGGTGGATAGCCCAGGGTTACCTATTCAATATATGTAAGAAATAGAATATGGTAAGCCATGATTTATTGAAGGAAATAGTTGGTCTCAGACTTCAAAGGTACTCAAAAAGGAAAAAAAAAATAGTAATAACATGAAAATCACTGTCACAAAAGTGCCAAAACGGAAATACTTTTTAAAAATAATAGTACAACCTACTACTAAATATCCAAAAATGGTTCCATGAAAATTATAATTAAATATAAATGACCCAGATTTTATCAGTAAATAGTAAACTATGGTACAATATAGGGGTTCCCAAAAAACTTGTGGCAAATTCAATCAATTAAAATATAACCCTTGGGTAATGTATTAAATTTATTAAAACTTAAAATTACACCAAGACTATTGGAATACCACATTATACTATTTCTCATCCTAAATTTACATTATATTTCACCTAAGTTTGAAAAAAAACTTTATTAATAGGATGTTATTATAGCACCTCACATCATGAGGGAAGGATATGTCATATATACATGAAATTTCAAAAGAACTATAGCCTCATTTAAATACCATATTTAAAATAGCTTAAGATTTTAATTTTTAATGAAAATGCTAAAAAATTCCTTACATTATCCCCCTTATTAAAGAGAGTGACTGAAATTTCTTTAACTTCTTCATGATGACTTGGTCATCAGTAACTTCAAATCTGACTGTTTTTTAATATAATATAGTGATCCCTGAAGGGTTCTTTGATTTATTGGGCTATTTCCCCTTAAATTAATTGATTTCATATAGTGATGCTCTGTGAGTTCTTTGGGCTACCTCCCTCACTGTCATACTGTCATCTATCATATCTTCTTAAAATTAGAACATCCAGTTCTAAGGCACCACATCATTTTCTATTAATAATTTTATGGATTAGTCACTTTACCCTGTTTTCCTTAATTTCTTCAGCTGTAAAATGAGTTGGAAAGGAAAATGACAAATCACTCAGTATTTTTGCCAAGAAAACCTTAAATGGGCTCATGAAGTTAGAAACATCTGAAATGACTGAACAAAATCAATAATATTTGGTAAGGAATTAGGATAGTCAAGATTATTATAATTGTTCATAAAAGAATACAAAGAAAAAAAGTAAGAGCTTAAGAACTTTTCTTAGATCATATGTGACCAAAGACTTGAGCTTTAAGAATTTAAGTGGGTTATGTATTCAGTATATTTTTGATAGGAATTTGAATATTTCAAGCACTTATTGGACTGTTCTTTCAAGCATTTATTGAGCTTTTCTATAAAAAAAACATTTTAGATATGGCTTGGATAGATGAAGCATCATTACATTTGCTTTTGGTAAGTTCCTTCCTTCTAGTAGATTACTATCTTTATGAAAATAATATGCTTGCAACCAGACATGCATAAATTGTAAAATAATTTATTTTTATAATATTTTTATTAAAAGGATCTTTTTTAATGTGCTTTTTCAAAAGTCTTTTTTCCTTTCAGTTTGAAGTCTTGGTAAATGCAGAGGACCACCATTTGATTAGTATGAGTTAGAATCACTATAATGTGTCTCCCCTACCCCCATATTCACACACACATACACACACATATCAATCTCTGGTCTTCAACATGTTTTTGAAAAACTTGTCACATTACCTTCTTGGTGCTCATTGATCTGTTCTCTGTTAAATGTTCTGATGTTTTATGTCAGAAACAGAGTGTTAGAATTCATACTAAATGACAACAGATACATATGGGGAATCTCATTGACTGACAGCTGATAGTCATATATAGGAATCACAATGCTATAGAATGTTTCTCAATTGTTTAATATTTCCCTAAAAGAACATTAAATGTTCCTAAAGTGTCCACCCATTATCAGCAAATGAAGAACAAGATTTGTGTAAATGGTGTCTAGAATTACATTAATTTAGCACTTCATTTTTCATTCTCAGGATTTATGAGTAATTTTATATTCAGTTTTAACTTTATATATTTAGCTATTTCACAATTCTCCTTTCTTTGATTTTGGAATCTGAATAGGATACAGTATTCAGCATGCCCCCCACTAACTTTGAAATAACACTAAATGCATTCTTCTTTTACTTTTTTTTTGACCCATATTATGTCAGGGATCTAGGAAATTCCCCTGGTGAGAGGAGGAGTGGAATACAGAGGGAGGGACTGAGTTAAATATTAAATTACTTCTGCCAATTAGATGCCTCTTATGAGATGATAAAATGTGCACAAGAATGACACCTGAAACTCTGGAAAACAAAAATAGAAAAATGAGAGCAATATTAAGAAAGAGGAATAGAAAGAGGAAGAGAAGAAATTATCCAATTAGGAATTTCATACATTCTAAATAAAATGTGCTGTTTTGCAAAGCCTTATATTATTATCATAATATTACCTCATAATGTTTACACAGTGCAGACTATAATATTAAAATATAATAATTTTCTTTTTGAAGTCTGGCTGAGTTGATACAAAATTATTTGTAGAGTATTTTATTTTTTGTTAATTTGTTCAAGACATTGTGTACTAACAGTATTCTGGAAAATTTTCTAATGGAAGTAAAAAACAATTTACCTTGCTCTTGGGGAATTGTATCCTTTACAAGGAGAAAATTTGACTAATTTACCTTGGATTTCAAGGAAACTTTAACATTACTTAATTTAGCCCCTGATAATTTTTAGCAGATAAACAAACTGAAGAGGTTAAATGACTTGTAAAATGGCAGCACATAGTGAGTGATAGAGTAGAATTAGAAGATAATTCATTTGTTTTCAAACCCAGAAGTTTTTTTAATTGGAATGAGTAAAGTATATGCATTGGGGGGGGGGGTTAAGTATATCATAAGTTTAGGAATTTTCCAAACATTTGAAACAAATATTCACATTTGTTAATTTTGATGAACGTCAAGGTGTCTGTACGTGTTGGGGGATGTCAGAGAGAAGATTTAGGTTTCTCCCTTCCCACAGTTTAGTTGATTGTCACAGGATGCCAAAGTATTCTTATTCCACTTAATTACTGCCTCTTATACAACATGCAGAACTTAATCTTTAAAGCTTCAGGAAGGTTCAACCAATGGCATTTCCCCTCTCATTGAATTAGAGAGAAGTACTTATATTTGGTAAAAGGGATGAAAGTGGGTAGTCATGGAATCTTGACACCCCACTCTTGGAGTACAAAACACTATCATTTGTGGTTTAGAGTCAGCATAGTCTAGAAAGCTAATTTAGAGTTCTGTAGTCTTAGTTCAAGTTGTAAGTTGCTATAATGTCCATGTGAAAATGCACAGCTCCCTTTTTCTCTCAACGTTCTTGACAACTTCTAAGAAGATAAGATGTCTTCTTCCACTGAAAGAGGGACTTTCCTCACCTGTAAGTTCCCTTGTCCAAAGAAATTACTGGTCTCGTGCTTGTCCTATTTTGTGATTAAATTCTGTGATTCCTCTGAATGAGCTGGTAAGTGGGTGGGCAGAAATCCAGTCTTTACACCCCACCCTCCTCCCACTCTACATTCCAAATGTTTCATTTACTAGCCAAGTTATAGAGGTGTAGCTGAGTCAGGAGAAAGCATGACTAACATGATACTACCATTAAAAATAATGTTGTTGACCTATTTTCTTATTTGGGAAACTTTTGATCATATTTTAAGAAATGTTCCATATCCATAGCCACACTTCCAGTGTCTTGATTTTTAACTTATGACTACTTGTCTAGATAGCTCACTTCTAAGAATTCTTAGACCAGACTCCAGCTCAGCTTTGTGGTTATCCTCTTAGATCAAAATGTCCAAAGGTCAGGGTCTATTCTCTACTTCTGAACCTGTGGAGCATTGCTCATCTCTGACATATATTGGTCCTCACTCCATGCATATCCTACTTAGTTATTCAATCTATCAACAAGGATCAGCATTGGTTAAGAGTCTATTATATTATAAGCTCTGTGCTAAGCTCTGTGGATATAAATAATGAACTGAGACAATCTCTGCTCTCAATGAACTGATATTCTAAAAGAGCAGATTCTGAACTTTTTATGTCATGTTCTTTGACAATCTAGTGAAGCTTTTAAACCTCTTCTGAGAAAAAATATTTAAATTAATAAATTAATGATTTTATCATTAATATTTTATTAGTTATAGTATTTATTAATTATCATTTATTTATTATATATAATTTCATTTATTATTATATATTTATTAGTTATTATTTATTAGTTAATATAAAGTAATAAAATAAAATACATAGGATTATAAAAGAAACAGATTATACTTAAATAAATGTATTTTTCCCATCCAAGTCCCCAAAATCATGAAATCCATCTCTCTGTACCTTACATTAAGAACTCTGATGACAAAGGGTATGACCCATTTATGGGAAGTGTTACCAATTAAGGGAGCTTTGGAAAAAAAAATCATTGTGAGTGGAGCCAGAGTGCAGTACATTGCTATGTTCTTTCCATTAGCAATGATTATATTAATTTGATCAATTTTCCCTGAGAAACAGGTAAAAATGTGGTACAGTGTAGTAAGGGGAGAACACATCTGACAGCAAAATAAGTGGTAAATATGCTTATTAGGCCAACATGTAATGGTGGATAGCTGCATGGGATAAAACACAAATCCATTATTTAGAGATACTTTGGTATAGAGGGTGCGATGGGAAGACTGATTCATCCACCTGCCCTCCAATTCAGGAAGCTTTGCCAAGGATGACACATCTATATTATGCCTATATTGCTCTTGCCTCATGTGAGGGCAAGCAGAAAATATCATGGCCCTCACAGATGGCAGTAACTAGCCTCACTGAAGATGCTAAATGACTCCTCCAGGAAGATGGATCAAAAAATACTGGAAATGATCCAGGGACACCTTGAAAATATGCTTCAGTTGTTGGTAAATATGATCTAATAATTTGTGATTGCTATTTGGGGTTTTCTTAGCAAAGATATAAGAGTAGCTTTCCATTTCCTTCTCTACCTCATTTTACATATGAGAAAACCAAAGTCAACAGACTTGAATGACTTGTGCAATGTTACATATCTTGTAAGCATCTGAAGCTGTATTTGAACTCAGGAAAATGAGTCTCCTGGTCCCACCTCCATTTTTCATGCTTCCTTTATGCCACCTACCTGCCCCTGAGGGCATGATGGAAGTGTGAAATATTTCTAGAAAAAGAAACATTAGTGAGTTGTCCTAAGCAGTCAATAGCATAGTAATATCTCAAGAGTCATCTTTGAGTGATTGATGAATATACTTGTCTTGATTTTGGAGGACTCTCTATAGCTTGAACCAATGTCATCTTTACATTGTCCTACTTGGTTGGATAGATTTGGAACTGCCATTAATGAAGATATCTCTTTTGATATGAAGATACCCTGTTGGATGATATGGAGAAATTATTCTACAATGTCAAATGATTTTATAACTTGCCATTCAAATGTGATAACTATTAGCCTCCCTAATATACATAGGGTAGAGGAATAATAGGATATTATGCTATCTCTGCCATTAAGCTGTCAATATTTATCTTAGAATAAATTTTCTTTGAAAATCTAATTTCAGAAGACTAGGTCATGTATATTTGTAATAAATTAATCCAGGAACAATGGGGGAGGACTGGTGGTGGGTGGGAAATCATCCAAACCATTTCAGCCTACTTAAGCCCATAAAGAATCTTGCTGGCAGTAGTGGCTGACAGTACGATGTACCACTGACATTTTCCATGCCAATACAATAATAGCAAAATTTTAACAAGAAAGAATTATATTCTACATGAAGCAAGGCAAATATAAGTTGCAGAAAATGCAATGAATGAAGAAAGTTCAATTGCTACTTGAGAGATGATGTGGGGTCTGAATCAAGAGGATGACATTTCAACATTCCCCACCATTTTCTCTTCAAATCTAAAAGCTCTTTGTTGCATGCTTCTGTTATATAAAATAATTTTCCACATGTTCTTTCCCTTCCCCCATATCTCAGGACATTCCTCTTTTTGTCCATCCATTTAAAAAAATTATCCAAAGATAATCAACTAACTCTTGCACCTTTTTTCTATGTAGAATGCTAATAAGTTCCTTGATAATGATAAAATTCTTAGAAGTTGTGAGTATCATCTACCTAAGGTAAATAGTTTAAACTTATTGAATATTTAGTTACACCATTGGGAAACCTTTCAGAGATTGTGTGCCCAAACTGCACCTTAAACCTGCCTCTGAGCCTCCTGCATTACCCCAGACATTGGAGAGAGGAAAAGCTTGCTTTGGGCTGCTGGACAGAGGGATAGAGCATATAAAAATTGTCCTCAGGCATGGTGAAGGGGGGAATGGAGCAGCCCCTACAGACACTCCAGGGCACACATGCCATACCTTTCCTAACACAGTCTTATTATATCTCTTTCTTTCTTACTTTCTCTTCTCTTACTATATCTCTTATATCACCTTTTTTCCTTTTATAGTTCTTTTTTGTCTTGTACTTGAAAGTCAGATTTCCTATTTCATTCTTATCTTTTCCTGTTAGAATGACATTTTTTCCCTTGAAGGATTATTCTCAGTTTTGCTGGGTAGGATATTTATGTTTATGACCTTATCTCTATTGCCTCCACCTGAATATAATTTTATAAGCCCTCAGCTTCTTTATCATGAAGGCTTATAAATCTTATATGGATTGTGAATCCACAATGTTTGAGGAATTTCTTTTATTCTGGCTATTTGAAGTACCTTTTCCCCCTTTGACCTGAGGACTTTGAAACTTGGATATAATAATCCTTGGGGTTTTCATTTTAGGATTTTCCTCAGTTAGAGATTGGTGGATTCTCTCAGTTTATTTTTTACACTCTTATTCTAGAATATCAAAGAAATTTTCCTTGATAATTTCTGGAAATATGATGTCTAGGCTCTTTCTTTATTATAATGTTTCATGGATCTGTTTTCCAGGTTACCCATTTGTATGATGTTTTGCATTGTTTTCACTTTCTTTTGCTTTTTCTTGATGTCTGTCATTTACTTCTATTTTCTCAATACTAGTTTTTAAGAAATTATATTTTTATTTGCATTTTCCCCCCTCTTTCATTTTGGCCCATTGTCCTTTAAAAGGAATTATTTTTATTAATGAAGCTTTGTACCTCATTGTTATTTTCTTCAGCATTTCACTGCCTTGTCTATCAAGCTATTTAATTATTATTATTATTATTATCTTATTTTATTTTTATTAGTTTTTTTCCCTTTTGCTCACATTTAAATTTTTTTCTCTTCTACTCTTATTTAATTTTGAAAGTAATTTTTAGCTCTTTTTTATTTTTGAGTCTTTCATTGTAATTGATTTTACTTCATTATCTTTTCTGAAATTTGTCTTTATCTTCCCTGTTACCATAGTTGCTTTTTATGGTAAGGTTAATTCAGTTTTGTTTTTTGTTTGTTTGTTTGTTTGAATATTTCCCCACCTAATATCTTGGTTTTGAACTTCAGGCCAAATTCTATTCTGTTTCCATCATGTTTTAAATTTCAGTCTCTTTCAAATTGACATTTTCAGAGTTAGTATTAGGCATATAGTATGATCTACAGAGATATAAATTCACTTGTCTCTTCATCAGTGTTCTGATCCTTACCCAGAAAGGGCCTTGATGCATTAGAATTGCAATCATTACTGCCCATCAATGCCCCAATCCCTTTTGCCTGAAAGTGCTCCTTGTTGCCCTTGAACAAAGTGGTTATAGGATTTGAAATCATCAAACAGTAGCTGGTCTTATAACCAGTGCTAATACTGAGATCTTCTACAAACTCTCTGACCAAATACCAGGTACACTCATCACTTCTAATTTGAGATCATTGAAAGATTCTATTGCTTAATCTTAATCTTATTCTGCACACTACTGGTATTTCATCTGCATGGACACTAGGCCAGCTCTTACCCTCATGTTACCAATTTCTCTGTCCAGCCTCCTAAGTTGTTTTGTATGGGAAAATGTCTCATCATGACCTTATATTGTCTCTGCCACTCAAAATTTAATATGTGGCAATATTTTAAAGTTTTTGGTAAGGGACCATTGAGATAACTTGGCTGAGGGATAGCCACAGTCTGCTATCTTGGTTCCACCCCCAGAAGTCCTAGCTAGGTT
Organism: Monodelphis domestica; assembly: GCF_027887165.1. NCBI lineage: Eukaryota > Metazoa > Chordata > Mammalia > Didelphimorphia > Didelphidae > Monodelphis > Monodelphis domestica. The sequence continues at coordinate 522,731,409 of NC_077229.1, read as the reverse complement.
GTCATAAAACTCTCTAAATTCTCACAACTTTATTGGTTGCTGCTGACTTTGCCCAATTCTCATTCATATTAATATAAAGTACTCCAGAGATAAATACTCTTTCTTCCAACCCTCAGCTCCCAAACTCCTTTATTGAATCTCAGGGCTATTATATGATGGATTGCATTGGTGGAAAGTCCTTACTATCCCAGTGGACTATGAATACTGACAAGTTTTTCCAACCTAGAAATATTTTAATTATTTCAACAGCTGAGTGGTATATGCTTTCTGAGGCTTAGCCTAGCAAAATACAATGAGTTTCTCTCCAGTTCTCTGTCAATTTAGTAAAAGATACTTTGGCTATAGAAAAGTATGAATCAAAAGAAATATAAAATGTACTTCAGTCTTATTCACTCCCTTCTACTAATTACAAGAAGACATTTAATTAATTAGTTTTTAATCACTTATGAGGATTTTTCTATAATAATTTTGGTAACTTGTAACTATGTGATTTAGAGAAGATACAGTAGGAATAGGAATACATTAAAAGTCTCTGCAATGATTAAAGTGCCTGTACATTTCCCCTAACCTCACCAAGCACTACAGAAATTGTGACATGGGGAAACTGGGCCCCTAATCCCCACCATTTCATGACTAAATTACTTGAAGTGATGAAGGAGAAAAGGAGGGGAATACCATGATCATAATCCCTATTATTGAATTTATTCCTGAAATCTGTTCAAGACCCTTGTTCAAAACATTTGTCTCTATTATAACCTCTGTTGAATCATTGCTTATAAAATTTATAAAATTACAGGATCTAAAGACTTAAGGTCTCAGATCAAAATGGGTATGTCTACAGACCTCTGACATGGTGTGGTTTGCACCCTCACAATAAAAGTCAGAATAAGTTCAGAAATTTGGTCCTGTTCATTTTCTTTTTAACATTCTTCAATAAAAGGGTCAAGGAGGTAGAAGAAATGGTAGAGAGTATTAAGAATCATTTTTATACAACCTGTAAACATCGTCTTAAGATCCTTCTTCAATGAACAATAGAAAAACAAAAACAAAAAAAGAATTCTGATGTAATCATTAAAAATGAGTACAGAAGTAAAATGAAATTTATTTAAGTAGAAGAATATGTTGTAAGCTCTTCTTGGTAAAGACTATAAAGGAATACTGCATTTTTAGTTTTACTTTTGTTAAATTTATTTGGTGTTGGACTGAATATATTAACATGTGGTCACCAGGGATTTAATTAATAAATCCCAAAATAAATTACTAAAGTAAATGTAATGTATGGTAGTTTATTTACAATAGAGCAAAGATGTTAAGGAAGAGAGAGAGAGAGAGAGAGAGAGAGAGAGAGAGAGAGAGAGAGAGAGAGAGACAGAAAGACAGAGACAGAGACAGAGACAGAGACAGAGACAGAGACAGAGACAGAGAGAGTGCGCTCACTTTGGTTTCCTCTGAAGGAGGTAGAAATTCTAAGGCCCTAATCAGGGAAAGGAGTCTCAAGACAATGGGCCTTTCTCAGAAGGTTCACACCTCCAGAAAGGCAGGAAACTAGGTCAGTCTTTACACTCACCAGGGTGACTGTCTAAAAGGAAAGCAGTCTGAGGTCTCCTGCAGGAGTTCCTTCAGGGGTCCAGTTCCACCGCCAGGTCTGAGTACCTGTCTTCTAGTCTCTCCTCAAGTGTCTGTCTTCCAGTCTCTCCTCTGAGTGACTCTTCTTCACTCCAAGCTCAAGAGACTGATCCTCCATTCCAACTCTGAGTCAGAGTTCTTTGATCTAAATAAATCTTGTGTGCCTCTGTTTCCTCTGTTTAAGGATCTTTTTCTCTTGTGTCACCTCTCCTAAATTTTACATCTACCAATCACAGCAGATGCCCTCTCCAGGAGTGCCCACTCTTTAGTTCAAACTTTTTTGAATAGATTATACCTTTTTTGGTTAGATCACACCTTTTGTAGTTAATTCACACCTTTAGTAGTTAGTTGCTTTTTTGTAGATCAAAATGGGTAGATCTACTTCAAATACTGAGTTAAAATTTTTGGGTTTTAAAATCTAAAAATAGACTGGGGATTACAATTCAATCTTCCCAATAAAGGAAGAGCTAAATACCTTCATTGTTACAATCAGGGGAGAGCTAAATCCAATGTTCACACTTTGCAAAGCCAAGAAAAAATATTATTTTGTGTAATATAAAATCATATCATGTTACAGCCAATTATAATCATTTGCAAGACTATCAATAGGAAGATAAATACAATGTATGTTCCACCTTGTATTACAGAGGAATAGGTAAAATTCTATAAATAATCTGATATGATTTTCTAAATTGAATTGATACTTATTTCAATAGTTATTTTAATTATTAATTTAATATAGTGAACCATATCAGGAAACATTTCAGAATTTAGATTTAGGAGAAAACAAAAGCAAATAGAATGCAGAGAAAGCTTGAATCTATGTAGTCTGAAAACTTTTTTTTTTCAGTGGGAGTCTGCATTAAAATTAATAAAAATAAAACTCCCTATATTTCTTTTTTTTTTTTTGATTTGAACCCATTGCTTTGTTGATAGTATTTGCATTAGAGTGTTCATTTAAAGTCTATCCTCTGTCATGTCCCCTCAACCTCTGTATTCAGGCAGTTGCTTTTTCTCGGTGTTTCCACTCCCATAGTTTATCCTTTGCTTATGAATGGTGTTTTTTTTTCTCCTGGATCCCTGAAAGTTGTTCAGGGACATTACACCGCCCCTAATGGAGAAGTCCATTACGTTCGATTATACCACAGTGTATTAGTCTCTGTGTACAATGTTCTCCTGGTTCTGCTCCTCTCGCTCTGCATCACTTCCTGGAGGTTGTTCCAGTCTCCATGGAACTTCTCCACTTTATTATTCCTTTGAGCACAATAGTACTCCATCACCAACATATACCACAGTTTGTTCAGCCATTCCCCAATTGATGGGCATCCCCTCGTTTTCCAAACTCCCTATATTTCAATATGGAATGGTAGCCCATTATGAACAATTATATTATCTCAAATCTTATTTAGTATTCTGGATAGAGTCAAATGATAAGCTTGGTAAATCAAAGCTTATTGTCAATAAAAAATTAAAAGAATGAAGAAAACTGAGCATATATGTTTTGCAATTAAAACAACATTAATATGATTAATTTAAACATAGAAGATCTCTAGGGCAAAGTTTAGGAAATGGATAAATGGAAATGAAGACAATCCCTATTTCTCATTGAAAAAGCTATGTCACTAATGAAAATAAAGACATAAATATCAGCTTATTTTACCAAGTATAGAGTAGAACAATCTTAGAGGATATACATACATACATACATATATGAATATGTTGAACAATTGATTCTTGATATTTTTAAACAGGGGAGAACACCAAGTCTTTAAAAAATGCAATGAGAATTATTTCTCCTGAAAGAAATTATAATTAAAGAAATAGGAATACCTAACGATTCCTATGTGTACTTTTTATCTTTACAATATCTACAAATTTTTCATGGAATAATCTGCATATATATTGTGAGAATAATTGATGAAGGCTTTAGAAAGAAACAAGTAGGCATTGTATAAAAAATTCTCTAGTGGGTCACATTTTAACAGCCACGTAATTGATTAAAAGATATATGGAGAAAAATATCTTCCTTATTCTACTTATTGTTTGTTGATAATAGAAGTTTTTCTCTTCCCCCTTTTCTATGTCTCTCTGTCTCTGTATTTGTCTCTGCTTGCCTGCCTATTTCTCTATCTCTCTCCTTCTGGAGAGAAAAAATGCTCCTGAAGATCATCTTTCATCTAAGACATCACCAACAAACAGGTTAAAAAACCTGTTTTTAAGATTTTAAGATTCAATTTTAGACAGATCTTTTGTCAAAAGATCTAATTAATATCAAACAAAGTGGTGTCCAAAAAAGTTCTATTTCCCAAAGTATTTACCCAGTCAAAGAGGCGGTCCAACACAGAGTTCAAATGTGAGAAAGTTTACATGGTGAGGCTCTCCAGATGCTTCTGATTGTGAATGATATTATGCTGATTGCATCAAGCTCTGCAACTGTACACAGAGCCTCATACATAAATGGCATAATCACACAAAAGAGGCTAAGAAAACAACTGAATGAGGACTGACTCTTGTTTGGATTATAATTTGCAGTTGGATGGACAACCCATAGAGCTAATGCATCTGTACACATATTTTGGACAGACACCAAGTGGATGATGAACTATACACAGAAATGTATAGGAAGAAAGGAACAGGCTACATTTACACTTAGTGAGTTATGCACTATTCTTAATGGTCCAAGGTTTGGTTTGGTTTGCTTTGTTTTCCCCTGAAACAATGAGCTTTCTTTTTAACCCTAATATTCATCTAGCAACTCCATGTAAGGAGTTATGGAATATCATATCCTCAGAAGAATTAGTTTATGATGCATGTGGATTAGGATGTGTAATATAAGGGCAGGGAGAGAATGGAGTCTCCCCTGCTGGGTCAGGACCAGGGTGAGGTAGAGGTGGAATGGAGTCAAGTGTAAAGAGAAAGGGGATGGATTGATTTCCCCCTCTCTTCTCCCTGGCAAACCCCACTCTGACTGCCTTCAAGATCACAAACTTCTGTTCCCTCACACTTGGTTGAAAAATTTATGATACCAAAAGCTTCTCCCTCTCTGATGAGAGAAATGTCATTTTCTTCCCCCAGTCTCCCAAAGGCGCCTTCCTTTTTTAGATACTGTGAAACCAGTCTCTTGCTCTTAAGAACTTTCGAATTTTGCCCTGGCAACATAATGGATTTAAACTTTTTTGGGACAAGCAGGCAGAGGTAACTCTAAAGCAACTTTAGAAATTGAAATTTTTGTTCCAAGTTCCAAAAGTGAATGAACTCCCTCTATTAGTCATGAAGCAAAATCCCCCCCAAAATGTCCACCATCATTAATGCACGATAAAAAATGCATGCTCTAATTTTCTCAACACTATTTTAAATGATTAGGGCTATTTAAATTTTATTTCATTTATATTTCTTGCCTTATTCTATATGTTTTTGTATCTGTGGAAGCATCAGCTGTGAGTGAAATGATAATTAGTTTGTCAAAAGTGAAGGAGCATACATTATTGCACACATATTTATTCAATATGCATATATTATACTGTATAGTATTAGAAGCAAGTAGATGGCACAGTAGATGGAATATCGAGCTTGAATCAGAATGCCAAATTTTAAATCAAGTTTAATATTTCTATTGGTTGGTATGGATCTGGGAAAGTCATTTAATATCTGCCTGCCTCAGCTTCCTCAGGTGTGAAATGGTTCTTATATTAAAAGCATCTACTTCCCAGAGTAGTTGTGAGGATATAGAGATAACATTTGTATAATATTTTGCAAACTGTAAAACCTAATATATATTCTAGCAATGATTGTGATGGTGATAATGGTCTTAGATGTGGGGTATATACATCTTGGAGTATTATAGAAACCTAGTCTCAAAGATAAGAGAGACTTAGGTTCAAATCCTACCTTTAACCCCTTCTGACTCAGTGTTCCTCCCAGTATCTCCAAGGCCAATCTCTGGATTTGAAGCAATAGCACAGTAACTGATTTTCCCTGGAGAGAGAGAGTTACCTCCCTGGAAGTTACCTACACTTTGGAAAGTGTGGATTTAGACCAAAGAAAGAAAGAAATGAAATATTCATTATATATGTTTCCGAGTCATTTACAAGCTGTTGATTTAAATTAAATATAGTTAACCATGGTTAGATTGTCCAGCCTAAAAAATACATTTTCGTCATCCATCTGGAGACTGAAATCTGGAGTATCAGACAGCTTTTTCCAGAATACAGCCAACCACGTACATTGTCCTGTGAGACGGAGGCTTCGGAGCAACGGCTGACTTGCCTTGAAGTCTGACTCGGTTTTCATTCTTTTGGCAGCTGCTCAGGCTTTTGCTACACAATTGGCCCCAACAGCTGTCTCTACTGTGTGAACCATATGAACACCACATAATCCAGCATCTCATCATCTCATTAGTATTAGCTCACTTTTTGTGTGCTGGAGTTTGTGTTCACAATAAACAGCCTGATGCTATTTGATTCCCACTTGATACTCCATGCTATGCTCCTTATGGGGTCCTAAAACTCAAGTGTCAGTTACACCAGCACCTTCATGCACAGTCTCCGTGGAGCCATATGGTTGTGAATCTTGTCACATTGTCAGAGGTTGCCTGCAAATTAAAAGGAGGAAAGCAATTCCAATGGCAATTAATATAAATGAACTAGATGCCATTGAAGACAATAATATACATCCAATGTTATTTTCAAAATAATATATCAAACTTTTCCTAGTGATCTCAGATTAAAATAGTGTCCTAGGTGGAATGAGAATTGAATGTAGATTTATCAAAGGATTATCTCTTGACATATAGAGTTTTACAGGGTTGACAACGAAGCATGTGAGAATCTATAATTCCAAAGGACATCTCAGGCTGGTACCATAAACTGAACAATTCTCCATCTGTTCTCTTAGTGGTATGTAGACCTTTCGCCCATAATAGAATACCTTAAGCATGTACTTTACAAAAGCAGCTGTTCCTCTTAATCTCAAAACATTAAACAGGCAATCAGCTTAAGAAGAGGCACATTCTGACTAACAAGGAGGTTTTTAGACTAAAAAGGAAAATCTGGGACTATCACTATTTTAATCCTTGATTTTCTTCAAGATTAGGGTCATTCATGTCACCATCTGCTACCTTACTTGCTTCATTTGTCAAAATGTGACTATTCAGCTATATCCACATATTTGTGACTGAAATAGTTATTAAGTCTCTCACTGACACACATAAATATACGCATATATAGATATGAATACATCTGTTGTAATTTTTAAAGTAATTGTAGAGGTTTGAAGAGGTATAAGGTATAAGGAAGGTTTTGTAACAGGGAATGGAGGAGTTGAAGGGACAGAGGGAATATGGATGCTAGTGAGGTAAAAGGAGAGAGAGAACCCTTGCTGAATGACTGTCTTTGAAAAATGGGGGTCCTGAGAAATGGGCCAACTATGTTAGCCTGAGGGGATGTCTTCTCTAAGATTGATGATGAAGATACCCCAGGGCAGGTAAGCACAGACTCTCCTGAGGGACAAGCATCCTCCCCAAACAAGGTCGCCTGGCAGGAGTCTGATAAGGACTGTTTTTGGTTGAATGACTGTCCTTAGCTTCTGCTCTCTCTATGTTCCCCTGAAATGACAGTCCTCCTCTTATCTGACTATGGGTTATTTAACTCAAGATGAATTTAATAACAACTTAGAATTGTGAAGACATCAGGGAAGAGGGAATCGGGATTTTGCTAGATTGGGTTTGAGTCTCTCTCAGCTTTTGAACAGAGACTAGGCTTCACAGGGTGGTGTGGGTTTCCTTTTATTCCTGTCTATGCTAAGCTAGGCTAATTTTCTTAATACCAAAGTCTTTAGCAGTAGACAGTGTGAACTTTAGATTACTCCACCCTACTTAGTCTAACAAAATCAGGAATGTCTACATCCTTACTTAAGGATTAAGTATTTAGGAGGATGGCCTTTAACAGACATGTGCTAGCAAATGACAAATGAGAAGCAGCTCACAGACCCTTGGGCTATCCTAAGTCAAGCTTAAGTTACCATTGGTACAGGTGAGACACAGGAAAGTGATGTAAAACAGTCTATATATTTGGCATCACTTCCTCTCTTGGGTTGCTTGGATGGTGGAGAGGTGGCTGGTGGCAGCATGCTGGGTGTCTTGGCATCTTGGCATGGCTGAAGCTATTTTCCAGTTTGGTGGTGAGTTTCCCTTGATACTATACTGGAAGAAGCTGAGTAGCTAGTTCAGGCTCAGGCATCTTAGCTGAGCTCTTTTGGAATTTGGGCTGATTCTTTCTCCTTTACCTTCCAAACACTATCCTCTTAGAGAAAGCCTCTAATCACAGTTCAGGCGGGAGAAATTCTACACATTTTCCCTCTTCCTTCTCCTTAATTTCTTTCCTATATATTAATTAAAATCACCATAAATTTCCAGCTGACTTGGGTATTTTATTTGGGATATACTCTGGTGAACAAAATTAATTTAGATTAGGTCACAACCCTAAAATTATCCTTTACAATAGCAAGAGGAAGAAAAGGTTATGATCTTCAGAGCTGGTTGGGCTTGACACCCCTAAAGATCAACCTTACAGGTACTTCTATCCAGAGACAGGGAGAGAGTGCTCTTTCCAGTCTGAGGGCCAGAAAAGAGAGTAACTACTCCAGAGAAACTGTCACTCTCCCCATCACTCCTCCCCCTACCAACCGTCATCACTGTCAATATCTTCACTAAAACATTCCACCTGTTGTCTGTTCCACCTGAATGGCAGAAAGGCCCAAAGTTTGATCTCAGTTTTCCTTTCCACATTGTACAAGTATACATATATAAGTACATGCACATGCATGCACATATATACATGCTTATATATGCTCATATACATATACATATATAATTTTGGGGTGAGGTAATGAAACATAAACAAGAGGGACATTTGAACTGTAAATGTGAACCATATATATTTGACTTTCTGTTGGATGAATTAATTTATCAGTGTAAACACTCCTTCAAAGTTGATGACACTCCCACACATTTCTTCCCCATGATATTTTTTTAACATTTTCCTCTACTTCACTTTATTGGAATATAATTTCAGTGATGCTCACAGTGAATAGTTCAGTGGTCTTCTGAAGGATGTCAGGTTGGAATTAGTGGGGAGAAAAAAAATCTTCTTTAAAAAAAATCTTCCAAGTCACAGCCAGAAAATTCCCTCTTCTTTCTCCCAATTTATCTATTAATCCTGACTTATTTTAGAATATTATTCCATGGTTACTGATGCATGATATTTGTCAACCCTCTTAATTCCCTCCTCCTAAAGATAACAAGGAATTCCACCGAGTTATATATGTATTATTGTTCAAAACCTATTTCCATATTATTCATAGTTGCAATACAGTGAGCGTTTAACATCAAAACCCTAATCATATTCCCATCAAACCGTGTGTTATGTTTTCTTCTTCTTTTCTGTTCCCACAATTATTTCCCTGGATGTGTATAGTGTTCTTTCCCATAAGTTTCACTACATTATCCTGGATCATTGCATTGCTACTAGTAGAAAAGTCCATTATATTTGATTATGCCACAAAGTGTTCGTCTCTGTGTACAATGTTCTCCAGGTTCTGCTCTTTTCACTCTGCATCAGTTCTTGGAGGTCTTTCCAATTCACATAGAAATCCTCCAGTTCATCATTCCTTTCAACAAAATAGTATTCCATAACCATCAGATACTACAATTTGTTCAGTCATTCCCCAATGGAAGGACATGCCCTCCTTTTCCAATTATTTAATACCACAAAGAATGTGGATGTAAATATTTTGTAAAAGGTTTTTTCCCTATTATCTCTTTGGGATTGTGATATGGAAATCACATTAAAAGACATATATATATATATATATATATATATATAAATTTAAGGTTGCCAAAGAATTCAGCTATGTAATTCCTAAATGAAAACTCAAGTCAGCAGTGAACCTTTTATGGAGTTTTTAATTACTAACAGGAGGAAGAAAAGTATGAGAGAGAGAGAGAGAGAGAGAGAGAGAGAGAGAGAGAGAGAGAGAGAGAGAGAGAGGAAAGAGAAAGGGGAGAGAAGGGAATAGGGCTTAAATACCCCCTCTGCTTAGGCTGGGCCAAAGGCCCAAGGCCTTAGATAGCCTAGGCAAAGAAAAGAGATCAGTCCCTATCACTCACGTGACCAAAATGGAGAAACAGTCTCAGGGCCTCCACCTCAAGCACCAGGCTCCAACAACCTCCTTTCCTCCACACAGGAAGTCCCCAGACTCCTCAGCTGTCCTCTACCACACTTCCTGTGTCTCCCCTGTGCCAATGGTGGCTCTAGCTTAACCCAGGACCGCCCAGAGGTCTGTCCCCTTTGCACATGTCTGTTGAAGGTCATATTCTCAAATAATTAAATCTTGAGCTTTGCTGCAGCCCTTCCTAAATCTTGTTACCCTGAGTAGGGTGGAGATTGTAGTTTCCAAGCCCTGATTCTGTCATTCCAAGTATCTCTATTGTTATTGATCAGGAAATAGCCAAATCCCATCCTCTAAAGAATGGTTTGAACAGGGTGGAGTAGTTTTGAAATTCACAGGATACAAACCCAGAAGTAGTATGGGTAGATCAAAGGGCAGGCAGTTTAAAAAAATGAATTAATTTATTTAGTCAATTTAGAACATTATTCACTGGTTACAAGAATCATTTTATTTCCCTCCCTCCCTTCCCCCCACCCTTTCCATAGCTGATGTGCAATTTCACTGGGCATTACATGTGTCCTTGATCAAGACCTATTCCATGTTGTTGGTGTTTGCATTAGGATGTTCATTTAGAGTCTACATCCCCAGCCATATACCCTTGACCCATGTATTGATGCAGTTGTTTTTTCTTCTGTGTTTCTACTCCCACAGGTTTTCCTCTGAATGTGGATAGTGTTCTTTCTTGTAGATCCCTCTGTGTTGTTCAGGATCACTGCATTGGCACTAATGGGGAAGTCCATTACATTTGATTGTGCCACAGTGAATTGGTCTCTGTGTACAATGTTTTCCTGGTTCTGCTCCTTTTACTCTGCATCAATTCCTGGAGGTCTTTATAGTTCACATGGAATTCCTCCAGTTCATCATTCCTTTGAGCACAATAGTATTCCATCATCAACATATACCACAATTTGTTCAGCCATTCCCCCATTGAAGAACATCCACCCATTGGTTTTAACGTCTTTCCTTTCCCCTTTAAAAGGAAGCAACAGCTAGAAAAAGTCACAAAATGTAAAATCAATAATTTTGATTACATGAAATTAAAAAAGGTTTTGTACCAAAAAACAAAAAAACAAAAAAAAAACAATGCAACCCAAATTAGCAGGGAAGCAAAAAATTGAGAAACAATCTTCATTACAAAAACCTCTGACAAAGGTCTAATTACTCAAATTTATAAAGAGCTAAACCAATTGTACCAAAAATCAAGCCATTCTCCAACTGATAAATGGACAAGGACAGGCAATTTTCAGTTAAATCAAAACTATTAATAAGCACATGAAAAAGTGTTCTAAATTTCTTATACTCAGAGAGGTGCAAATTAAAACAACTCTGAGGTATCACCTCACACATAGCAGATTAACTAACATAAAAGCAATGGAAAGTAATGAATGCTGGAGGGGTTGTGGCAAAGTCAGGACATAAGTTCATTGCTGGTGGAGTTGTGAATTGATTCAACCATTCTGGAGGGAAATTTGGAACTATGCCCGAAAAACCTATGTCTGCCCTTTGATCCAGCCATAGCACTGCTGGGTTTGTACCCCAAAGAGATAATAAGGAAAAAGACATGTACAAGAATATTCATAGCTGTGCTCTTTGTGGTGGCAAAAAAAAATTGGAAAATGAGGGGATGCCCTTCAATTGGGGAATAGCTGAACAAATTGTGGTATCTGTTTGTGATGGAATACTATTGTGCTAAAAGGAAAAGTAATAAATAATAAAATGGAGGAATTCCATGCGAACTGGAATGACCTCTAGAAATTTATGAAAAGCAATAGGAACAGATCCAGAAGAACATTGTGCAGAGACTGTTACACTATGATAAAATCGAATGTAATAGATTTCTTCATTACTGGCAATGCAGTGATCCTGAACTACTTGGAGAAATCTATGAGAAAATTTTTTTCCGCATTCAGAGGAAAAACTGTGGGAGTAGAAATACAGAAGAAAAACAACTGCTTGAATACATGGATCAAGGGGATATGGCTGGAGATGTAGACTCTAAATAAACATACTAATGCAAAAACCAACATCATGGAAATAGGATCTTGTCAAGGACACATGTAATTCCTAATGAAATTTCAGCTACGGGAAAGTTTGGGGGAAGGGAGGGAGAGAAATAATGTGATTCTTGTAAACAAGGAATAATGTTTAAATTGAATAAATAAATTAATTTAAAAAGATAAAGTCTTTCCTTCCCCAAAGACCTGACGTATATTATTCTGTGTTCACCTAATTTACTAATAGTTTCCTTCTTTATATTCAAGTTAATCACCCATTCTTGGTGTAGAGTGTGAGATGCTGATCCAAACCTAATCTCTCCATAGTGTCTTCCAATTTTCCCAGCAGTTTTTATCAAATAGTGAATTTTGGTCTCAAAATCTGGGATATTTGGGCTTATCATAGACTGTCTTGCTGCAGTAACTTACCTCAATTCTATTCCACTGATCCTCCTTTCTGTCTCTTGGCCAGTACCAAATTGTTTTGATGACCATAGCTTTATACTATAATTTGAGATCTGGGACTGCAAGTCCTCTGTCCTTTGCATTTTTTTTTCATGATTTTCCTGAATATCCTTGATCTTTTGTTCTTCCAAATGAACTTTGTTATGTTTTTTTTTTCTAATTCAGTAAAAAAGGTTTTGGGTAGTTCAATGGGTATGGCACTAAATAAGTAAATTAATTTGGGTAAGATGTTCATTTTTATTATGTTAGCTCGTCCAACCCATGAGCAATCAATGTTTTTCCAATTTTTTAGTTCTAGTTTTAATTGTGTGGAGAATGCTTTGTAGTTGTGTTCATATAGTTCCTGTGTTTGTCTCGTCAGATAGATTTCTAAGTATTTTATGTTGTCTAAGATGATTTTGAATGGAATTTCTCTTTCTAATTCTTGATGCTGAGCTGTGTTGGAGGTATATAGAAATGCTGATGATTTATGTGGGTTTATTTTGTATCCTGCAACTTTGCTAAAGTTGTTGATTATTTCAATTAGCTTTTTGGTTAAATCTCTAGGATTCTTTAAGTAGACCATCATGTCATCTGCAAAGAGTGATAGCTTGGTCTCCTCCTTGCCAAGTTTAATTCCTTCAATTACTTTTTCTTCTCTAATTGCTACTGCTAGTGTTTCTAATACAATATCAAATAATGGGCATCCTTGTTTCACTCCTGATCTTATTGGGAAGGCTTCACGTTTATCCCCATTGCAGATGATGTTTGCTGATGGTTTTAGATATATGCTCTTTATTATTTTTAGGAAAGACCCTTCTATTCCTATGCTTTCTAGTGTTTTTAGTAGGAACGAATGTTGTATTTTGTCAAAGGCTTTTTCTGCATCTATTTAGATAATCATGTGATTTTTGTCAGTTTGCTTGTTGATATGGTCAATTATGTGGATGGTTTTCCTTATATTGAACCATCCTTGCATTCCTGGAATGAATCCTGCCTGATCATAGTGAATAACCCTTGTGATCACTTGCTGGAGTCTTTTTGCTAGTATCCTATTTAAGATTTTTGCATCTATATTCATTAGGGAGATTGGCCTATAGTTTTCTTTCTCTGTTTTTGACCTGCCTGGCTTTGGAATCAGTAATTACTTAATTAATCAGTGTATATTTAATTAACATACATTTCCAGACTGACTTGGGTATTTTATTTGGGATTTTTTAACTGGCGATTGATTAATTTAGATTTTAAGTCAAAAACTTAAAATTATCTCCACAATCCTCAGTTGGGCATTAAACTTGGCCTTTATAGCCTTAAACTTAAAGGAGATAGTACTCTGTGGGGATAGGTGAAGGAGGTTGATTTAGATATCAATGACAAGGAAATATGTTAAAAAACAAATTTAAGTTTGAGGTACCTACTTAACTATATGTGGCTTAACTCTGTTTTCCAGAGAAGTTGGATCATTAAACAAAGTAGTTGTGTAGAAAAAAAAAGTAATTGAACTACAGATTTTGAAAAATAAACAGACCACATTTTATGAGGGGAAAAAAAGAGTACAAAATATGGTTTTCTCTTATTTGAAGGACCTTTCCTCACTATAAGGGAAGCTACTCTAAAACAAGCCTTGAAGCTTTCAAGTTTAAAGAATCACGATGAAATCCCCTCATCTTCTTGAATAGAAAACATAGCCCTCGAGTAAGAGCTTTGATAAGTGAGAATTTTAAAATAGAGATGAACTCAATAAACTTTGTGTAGTCAATTTGTACATAGCAATGAGTAGCAATGACCATGGAACCCATCAAAAAATAGGCTTGAATAGCCTGGAACAAGTACAAAAGAAACTGCATGAAGACATCATCAAAAGATACAAGTCACCTGGAAACTTCAGAGTATGAATTTCCATTCTACGTATTTGCCCAGCAACATACATGTTCCTATACATGGACTCTGACACATAAACCATGAACATACCAGTTCCCTATATGTGTACGTCTCCATGTAAGACTCTGACATACATATTTCCTCTGTTTGCACCCTTCCACATGTATTACATAATTGATGTAATTGTATACGTCAATGTGTCTTTACGGTTCTTCCTTCTCTCCATCTCCATGTACCCTGCCAATATGTTTTCCCTGCATATATATATATATATATATATATATATATGAAAATATATATATATATTCTATATATAAATACTTAACTCATATCCATCTTCTATGTGTATGCCTTTGCCCTAAGCATTGCTTGAGCATGTGTTTCTACATGCATGTTTCCTATGTGTCTAATCTTCCCACTATTGATACGCATATTTTTGTGATATTATGTTCCATACTTTATCAGGGAAAATGTGCTATTGATACCTTTCTTACATACTACTTCTCTAAATGCCTTTGATATGAAAAATGTCAGGCTGACTAGAAAGGGTAGATTGGAGGTGCGTCCCGAAGTCATCTTCGATATGATGCAGCCTTGATGGGGAGACACAAATTTGACTTAGAGTAGGTCCAATTTGCTTCAACTACTTCCCATATCAATGGGAAAGGAAGAAAAAAATTCTAAATATGTGTTCAAGTAGACAGATATAATTAGAGATGGATCACATGAAATAATGATAAATCCTATCTGCAGGAAGATGTAAACAAATACTTATTCAGGTATGGGGATAGTAATAAATACAAATTAAGGAATTATATTTACATTAAGAAAAGTATAAAGAAAAATGACTTGGGAAATTTTACTCTATATAACATAAGAAAGTCAATATTTAGTATAGTATGAGGATCATTACATTTTGTTTTTCTCTTTTCTTTTACACTTTAATACCATCAAGATTTTACTTGCCTTTCATTTATATTGTTTCATGCTATATATTTAAAAAAAGATTTTTGAATGTCCCTGCTAAGATAGATATTAATTGGAACCATTTTAATACTAGGCAAACTAAAAATAATTCATTTTTGAACTTTGAATTAATTTTGACATGTATACTATAGCCCCATTATAAAGTACTTCACAGCTTAGGCTAAGACTGTCTTTCAGACCACCCATAAGGTCATTCACCTATAACAAGTCACATTCTTTAAGAGCTTCTCATTTCCTTCTCTTAAATGGTGGCTAAATCACCAGAAAGTCATAACTCCCAAGAACTTTTTCCTCAACCTCACCATTTGCAACTCTTCTCATGTATTTATATCCCACTTCTGAAACATATTACCTCTGTGACCATGGGGAAAAATGACATAATCCCTTATTGTACCTGGTAACTAACAAAGAGAGTAGATCTTGAATTAGTCCATAAAAACTTTGATAATCCAGGGAAAACTTTTTGAAAATGTTTTATCTTTTTTTTTTGTCTGATGGCTCCAAATTTAGCCTTAGACTTTTGGTCTCATTCTGGCCTTGATCAAGTCAGTCACAGGACACACTGAAGACTGCCCTTCCCTGGAACTCTGCCTTGAGCTCTGGCAAGGGAAGCCAGGCTCTCACAAGCCAGTACCCTTAGGATTGCCCCTACTGGGATTCAGGGGACCAACTCCAAATTGGGATTCAGGTCCTCATCGAGAGCCTGAGCTTGAACTCTTCCTCTCATTCTGGACCCACACAGATAAGGTTGTGCATCACAGACTGCCCTGGGCTAGAATTCTGGACCTCACCACAGGTTTATTTGCAACTTTAAGGGCTGAACATTGAGTTGAAATGCTGTTGGCCCAGTCACAGTCTCAGGATCTGGATGTTGGCTTGGGTCTAAGTTCAGAACCTGGAACAGTAGATTTGGAGTAAGGGGGTCTTTCTGTTGGCTTGCTCCTTACTCCTTGCTGTAGCTTTTTGCTGGCTGTGCTCCATTCTCACCCCCATGCCCCAGATACCCTTTGTCTACCTTTCAAGTTACTCTCAGTGACAGTTGCTTCATTCTTTCTCCTTATTGGTTCTTTCACTCCTGTATTCCTTTTACAACATTTTAAGATTGGTTGAAGAGGATTCATATGGTGATTGCGAGCTTTCCTGCTTCTACTCTGCAATCTTTGTTTCATCTCTTGGCATAAAATCCAAGGAAATTTAAAGGAGTGTGTAGCATTTAGGAACAAAATACATCTTTTAAAAAGAAATTAACCTGTAAATAAAAGTTAATATTTCTTATAATTATGAATATAATTCATTAGATTGCCAGTGGGGGCATGTGATCACACCCAAAGGTTAAGAACACTTTTTCTAAAATTACTGTCTCTGAGATACTGATTTGGATCTTTGGATCAAATTTAAATAATTTCCTATACCTATTAAATCACAAGTTTGAAGCAAAATCCACAAAATTTTGAATCGTGCCCTTTAATCTTAAAGTTGTATGATTAAATTCTCTTCTATTTCCCTGACCCCAATCCATATCCCTTCTTTTCATTGTCTTTCAAATTTATACTATACCATTCTAATCAACTCTACCATATTTTTTTTAATTTTCTTCTTTTCTCCCTAATTCATGTGAAATAAAAGTTATGAATTACAAATCTGACTGGCCTCTACTCATTTCTAAATTCTCTCTATATATATCAAATACTTCTTGGATGAAAAGAGAAAGAAGATAAAAAAATAGGTTTTGTAAATAGTATAATTTTTTTTCCTGGAACCTGAACTTAGGGTCATGACAAATCTTAAATTTAGTCTCAGAAGATCATAGAATTGTTAATTGCAGTGGAAATATCAATCGACAGTAGAAAAGTTAATTCAAAATTGGCATTTTGCTGGAGAAAATGAAAAGCAAATGATTGTATTTTTGTTTCTATGAGTAGCTAAAAAGAAAGATTTGTAGCTATATATTGAATTTTATTTTTGCAATTTAAAATGTAAATTATTTTTACTATGTGGACTGAATGTGAATAAACACCAAATAAGGTTATCTGCCATAATGTTTTTTTTTAAATATTCAGATTTATCGAATATGCAAACTAAATGATGTAGAGGTTTAAGCAAAGACTATTTTATTAGGGAAACAATCTCCTATTAGACAAATGAATTTTAACTACAGAAAAATCTGATTAATTCATGTATATAAAATTGGAAATTTATGTTAATTCAGGCATAAGGGACTGACTTTTTCATGTGTGTGACATAAAAGAAAAATATTTTTGCTAAGAAAATTAACACACAAGGAATTTTTAACTTCCATAAGAATGAAAATTACTAGAGATCTGTAAGTAGTGTTTTGACAAAAGTTTCATAGAAATGCTATATAGGTCAGTGACCATATAATGACTATCCCATGTGATAAGGCTGAAACTAAATCCAGTAAATTTTATTTTGTAATTATAGGATTAGTATGATGCTCATTTTACTTGGAATCAGGAAGATTTTTATTCTAATCCAACCTGTATTGCCAAAAGGTGGCTAAATAAAGATTACTGGAAGGAACTGAGGTGTTCTTTTTTTCTTTATGAGACAGAGAAGAAGCTATCATTGGGATGTAGGAATAAGTTAGAGATGTCTGGCTTTATAGGGTTAGTGGAAAAAAGGGAATTTTGAGAAAAGCCCTGGGAAAGGATTCTTGGTAGGAAGGAATTGTGGGAATCTAAAACTGAAAATAACTGAACTTCACTAACTTCTTGGATTTGATCTGAACTGGGAGTGCTTATTGTCTCTGCCTACAATTTCAAGCTGAAGGAGGAGTTTTGCTATCATAGTACATAGAAGAATTATTCATAAGCAAATGTTGGGGTACTAACTGGCTTAAGATGACATGCTAAAATGGGGGGGGATAGAAGATGACACCAAGAGAAACTTGAAGGAATAAGAAAAATTGGATAAATTATTCCACATGAAGAGGAACATGGGAGAAGGAGGGGAATATATATTCTTATATAGAGAGGAAGAGAATGGTAATAGGTAATATTTAATCTTACTCTAAGTGGAATCAAATCGGAGAGGGAAGAGCACCTAGATCCATTGGGTAAAGAATTCAATCTTACCCTACAAGAAAGTTGAGAGGGAAAAACCAAGAAGGAGAGTGGAGTGGGGAACATCAAAAGGAGGGAAGAGGGCATTTAATAGACCTTAAAGAAAAATAAGAGGGGAATAAGAAGGGAGGGGAAGAAAAGGAAAATAAGAGGGAGGAATAGGGGTACTGATTCAAAGTAAAATACTAGAGTAGAAGGAGATAATGAAAAAGAAAGGACAGGACTAGGAGAGGAAATCAAAATGATGGGGAATACATACACAGGTGGTAGCCATAACCCTGAATGTGAAGGGGATGATCTCAAACATAAAATGGAAGCAAATATCAGAGTCGGTTATAAACCAAAATTCTAACATATGTTGCCTACAAGAAATACCTATGAGGCAGATAGAAACACACAAAGTAAAGGTAAGAGTCTAGAGCAATATCTATAGGGTATCAACTGAGAAAAAGAAGGCAGGAGTCACAATCATGATATCTTACAAAGGCAAAGTAAAAATAGATCTAGTAAAAAGAGATAGGGAGGGTAATTATATCCTAATAAAAGTCAGTGTAGACAATGAAGAAATATCAGCACTCAACATGTATACACCAAATGGTATAGCATCCATATATTTAAAGGGGAAACAATTAAAGTTTAAGGAGGAAATAGATTGTAAAACTATACTAGTGGGAGACCTGAACCTTCCTCTATCAGATGTAGATAAGTCAAACCAAAAACTAAGTAAGAAAGAGGTAAGAGATGTGAATGAAATTTAGAAAAATTAGAGTTAATAGATATATGGCAAAAAATAAATAGGGACAAAAAGGAAATCACGTTTATTCATTATCACATGGTACATTCATAAATATTGACTATGTACAAAAACATTGCAAACAAACACAAAAAAATCAGAAATAATAAATGCACCATTTTAAGATCATAATGGAATAATAATTATAATTAATAAGGATACATGAGAGGCAAATAAAAAAATTAATTGGAAATTAAATAATATGATTCTCCAAAATTGTTTGGTTAAAGAAAGTCTTAGAAAAAAATTAATAATTTCATTGAAGAGAATTATATGGAGACATCATATTAAAATCTATGGAATGCAGCCAAAGCTCAGGGGAAAATATACATGTTGATATATGTGTTCAGGGAAAAATGTATATCCCTGAGCACATATATCAACAAATTAGAGAGGGAAGACATCAATGAATTGGGCATGCAAATTAAAAAAAAAAACTAGAAAGATCAAATTTAAAATCCCCAAATAAAAATTAAATTGAAAATCCTTAAAATAAATGGAGGAATTAATAAAATTGAACGTAAAGGAACTATTTAATTAATAAATAAGACTAGGAGCTGATGCTATTAAAAAAACAAATAAAATCAAGTACTAGTTAATGTAATAAAAAAGGAAAGAAGAAAATCAAATTAACAGTATTAAAGATGAAAAGAGAGACATCACCTCTAATGAAGAGGAAGTTAAGATAATAAGAAATATTTTGCCCCATTATATGGCAATAAATATGGCAATATAGGTGAAATGGATGAATATTTACAAAAATGTAGAGAAGAAAAAGAATTTGAAGGGATTAAAGTAGGCAATGTAGAGACTAAACTGTCACGCTGATATGATGGTCTACCTCAAGAATCTGAGAGAATCAACTAAAAGTTAGTAGAAATAATTAACAAATTTAGCAGTTACAAATTACAAAATAAACCCACATAAGTCATGAGCATTTCTTTATATTTCCCACACATCTCATCTTCAATACTTAGAAAGGGGCATTCCATTTAAATACACCCTAGACAATATAAAATATTTTGGAATCTATATGCAAAGACAAACACAGGAATTATAAGAACACAACAACAACAAAAACACTTTCCAAACAATGAAAACAAAACAAAGTTCATCTGGAAGAACAAAAGATCAAGAATATTAAAGGAAATGATTTTTTTTTAAATGTGAAGTATGGGGGCCTAGAAGTAACAGATCTTATACAATACATTTTGTATTATAAGCTGTTTTCATCAAAACAATATGGATCTGGATAAGAGACAGAAGAGAGCATCAATGGAATAGACTTAGGGTAAATGTCCTCAGCAAGATAGTATATCATAAACTGAAAGTTCCCAGCTTTGGGGAAAAAAATCCAGTTTGACAAAACCTGGGAAAATTGGAAAACAGTATAAGAAAGATTAGGCTTAGATCATTATCTCACATCATACACCAATATAAATTCTGAATGAGTGAATTACTTAAATATAAAGAAGGGAACTATAAGTAAATTAGGCAAAAATAGAATAGTTTACCTGCAAGAATTATGGGAAAGGAAAGAATTTAAGATCAAAGAAGAAATAGAGAACATTATAAAATGTAAAATGAATAATTGTGACATTAAATTAAAAGGATTTTGTACAATCAAATTCAAGGCAAACAAAATTAGAAAGGAAGCAACAAATAACAAAACAAATAATAAAAACCTTTGACAATGGTCTAATCTCTCGAATTTATAAGAATCTAAGTCAATTGTTCAAAAATAATCAAGTCATTCCCAAATTGACAAGTGGTCAAGGGTCATTAATAGGCAGTTCTCAGATAAAGACATCAAAACTAACAATAAACACATGAAAAATTGTTTTATATATCTCATAATTAGAAAAATTCAAATCAAAACAACTCTGATGTACCACTGCACACCTAGTAGATTTTTCTATATAACAGGGAAGGAAACTAAAAGTGTTGTCTGTGTTATGGCAAAATTGGGACACTAATTTATTGCTTGTGGAGTGGTGAATTGATCCAACCATTCTGGAGAACAATTTGGAACTATGCCCAAAGGACTTTAAAAGACTACCTACCCTTTGTTCCAGAAATAAAATTTCTGGGTTTATACCCCAAAGAGACAATAGAGAAAATACTTGTACAAAAATATTTATACCCGTGCTCTTTGTAGTTGCAAAAACTTGGAAAATGAGGGAGTGTCCCTCGATTAGAGAATGGCTAAACAAATTGGTATTTGATGGTGATGGAATATTATTGTGCTAGAAGGAATAAAGAGTTGGAGGAATTCCATATGAACTGCAATGACCTATAGGAATTAATGAATTGATAGGATAAAGAGCAGAACTAGGAGGACTTTGTACACAGAAATTGATACATTGTGGTACAATCAAATATAATGGACTCATCTACTAGCAATAAGTAATTATCCAGGACAATCCTGATAGACTTATGAGAAAGAATGCTCTCCACATTCAGAGAAAGAACTGTGGGAGTAGAAATGCAAAAGAAAAACACATGATTGATCACGTGGTTTGATAGGTATATTATTGGGAAGTTTGACTTTAAATGATCACTCATTGCAAATATTAATTATATGGAAATAGGCTTTGAACAGATACATATATAATCCAGTGAAATTGCTTTGTCAGCTCAGGGAGGGAGAAATGAAGAAGGGAGGGAAAGAACATGAATCATGTAGCCATGGGAAAATATTCTAAATAAATACATTATTTAATTAATTAAAATAAATAAATAAATACATAAAATCTATTTTTTAAAAACTTAAAAATAAAGTAAAAATATTTTATTAGACAACTACTTTATGACTCAGGTTGATCCTATAGTAAAAGTTAGCAAGTATCTCTGTAAACTGCCTTAAAAGCCTTGAGAAGTCTTGTCAAATTATAATGCTTGTAACATCAATAATTCTTTTCTTTTTCTTTCTGAACTTTTTCAGTCTTGTCCTAAGCAGATCATGTCAATTTGAGACATGGAATTCCAGAATCTCATATTTAAAATATTAATTCTTTTATGTCCCCAACAAGTGGAATCCTTAATGTAAAGTATATGACAGGGAATGCATTACCTGTGTAGGCAGTCTATTATGCATTTAGACAGCGCTGTTTGTTAGCAATTTCTTAGGGATCCCAAGCATGGCATCAACCCAACTTTTCCCTATTTATCATTCCCCTTGGGCCAAGGCTATCCTATTTACCCCAACTTAACTCACTAGTACAGCTCAGGGCAGTTACAAGAAACTTGGTCCTATTATTGCCATTCCAGCATCAGACCTCCAACACTATAGGTTATAAGCCTTCACTTATTGTATTCGCTATTATCAAATTAACTATTAATACCACTTAATTTAATTTAAAAGCAAACACACAACATGATAGTATGCTATGTATATTTCTAAATTATTCATTCCCATTAATGAATTTAATGTCTGTCAAAAAAAGGGCACACACTTGAAGTCATAACATAGCAAAATTCATATGAAGAGAATACATGAGGCCAGGAAAACTCACAAATACTATGTTAGAGTTCAATGTCCTCTTTCTCTCTGAGAATTTAACCCCAGTGTCATTCATTAAAATAAAATGTGTTGAATAAATATTTCTATAACTAAGCTGATATGAATCACGTACTCTTGAATAACACCCCACAACTCATAAAATCTCAATTCAAATAGATGATCTGTTTGGCTATATTTTTTATCAATTCTGTGCTTCTAACTTGTTTTGCAGAGCTGGACACAATTTATTTTTTATTTTATAAAAATTAAATATTTAGTAATCACTATCAACAACAAAAAGCATTTAAATAAATTCTTGAAAAAGATTATGTGCAAATTCACAAACTTCAAATTGCTTATAATTTGTTTAAAATATGTATGTTAATTATATATTCTAAGATAAACATAATCTACATTTGAGTTCCCTGTGGAATTGTTTTACTTGAATATGCTAGAATTCTAGGGAGCATGTGATGTAAGAATGGTCCAGATAATGATAGATGATGGGAAGCCTTACATTCTCCAGCTTCCTTGTCCTTAATACTGCTTGTCTTTTTTTTATTATAAAAAATATCAAAGAAAAAAAGATGTCTTATAAGCCTCCTGGCCAAAAAATATATATATATTTAAACATTGCTTGAAGGAACAGAGTTTTTTTATGGAACAAAGAGGAGGCAATGGGGCACATATTATCTATCTTTAAACAATTGAAAACATAAAAAATGGCAACAACTACAGGTTATAAAATTCACTTTTTATAAACTTCAATTTGTACATTCCACTTATTTGAAATATTTTAAATTTCTCTTCCTCCCTTTCCAGGTATATTATTATTTCCTTCCCTTCCTCCTCTTTAAAAAATATCAAAGCAGAATAGAATCACTCCCAAGCCCTCAATTTAATTAGATTTCCTCTATGGCTTCTGAAGATAATAAAGTTTTGAATATATATGTATATATCATCTCCTTGTGAAATAATTATTTAGGGAGCTGGAATCCTATGCACCCTGGTAGTAGGAAGCTTGGAACCACAAAGTCATATGGCCTGTTGGAAGGCCAAACTCCAGAGTTCTCCCTGAGGGTGGTCAGCCCAAGTGACAACATGGCAGACCCAGGGCAATGTGGTCATAGAGAAGGAGCTGAGCATTTTTTAAATCTGTGTGAGAAGTGGAAACCTGATCAAGATCTATTGGACCGGGGGCTTTGGCTCTCTGAGATCTCTCTGGTTTATCTTGGCCTTTGATCTTTGACAAGATGCAATCTCAACTAGTCACCTAAATGAAGTATCAGATGTATTAAGTGGAAAGTAACTTCCTTTCTTTCTTTCCCTTATTAGTAATAAATGCTTATAAATCAGAGGTTGACTCCAAGTCAATTTTTATCTGTTACATCCCATAAAAAATATAGACTTTTCAATCTTGTAAAGTTCCTTAACATTGCTTACTCACATTTATGCTTCTTTTTTTGTTCCTCTTTATTTCTATGTTTGTATGCCAATTTTTCTTTTCTTTCATCTCTGTTCTTTTCATTAGAACTTTTACAAGTTTTCTAATTAATTAATTAATTATACTTTTTTTTTTATCCCATAGGATTATATTCAATTTTCTCAATAAATTCTTCTTGGTTATAAGTGTAGAATGTTTGCCTTCTGTTTTACAAAACACTTTTCACACAAATAAAATAATATCTAAAATATTAATTGCTAATGGATAGGATGGGCTAATATAATAAAAATGACAATTCTGTCTAAATTAATTTATTTCTATAGTGCCATATCAATCGAACTACCAAATAATTATTTTAGAGAACAACAAAAAATAATGACAAAATTCATCTGAAAGAAAAATATCAAGAATATTAAGAGAACTAATGGAAAAAAATATGTGAAGGAAGGAGAACTTGCAACATCAGATTTTGAAGTGTAGTATAATGCAGCAATCATCAAAATAATCTGTTATTGACTAAGAAATAAATGGAAGAGAGATTCGATATACATATGCAGGGGGTAAATAATCTTATCAACCTAGTGTTTGATAAGTACAAAGATCCCAGCTTTTGGATTAAGAACTCACTCTATGACAAAACTTGCTGGGAAAGTTAGATAGCAATATGACAGAAGCTAGGTATAAACCAATATCCCACACCATATACAAAGATAAGTTCAAAATGGATATATGATTTAGATATAAAGAGTGATATCATAACTAAATTAAGGGAACACAGAATAGTTTATCTCACAGATCTTTTGAAAATAGAAGAATTTATGAACAAACAAGAGACATAGTATTATAAGACATAAAACAAATAATTTTAATTATATTAAATTAAAATGCTTTTCAATTAAGCCAATCAACTTTAGAGGAAAAAACAAACTGGGGAACAGTTAGAACAAATGTGTCTATTTCCCAAATGACAGATAGTGAAAGGATATGAATGAGTGATTTTCAGATTAAGAAATCAAATCCATCAATAATCATGGAAAAATGCTATGAATCACTCTTTATTAGAAAAAATGCAAATTAAAACATCTCTAAGGTAAAACCTTATACCTATCAGATTGACCAATATGGCAGTAAAGAAAAGTGGTAAATGTAGGAGAGATGTGTCAAAACCAAAACTGGGACACTACTGCATTGTCTGTGGTGTTGTGAACTGATCTAAAAATTTTGGAGGGAGATTTGGAATTATACACAAAGGGATATAAAACTATACATGTCATTTGATCTGGTAATACCACTACTGGTCTATATCTCAATGGGATAATTAAAAAGAGAAGACCTCCTTGTACAAAATTATTTAAAGCTGCCCTTTTTAAAAATTTAGTATATTTTTCCATGGTTACATGATTCATGATGCCCCACCCCTTCCCTCACCCTCCTGGAGCTGACAAGCAGTTCCCTGGGTTATATATGTGTGTGTATACATATACATATATATGTGTATATATATGTATATATAATTGTTCAAAACCTATTTCCATGTTATTCATATTGGAAATAGAGTGATTTTTTAACATCAAAAACCTAATCATATCCCTATTGAACTACATGATCAAGCATATGTATTTCTTCTGCTGTTCTACTCCCACAGTTCTTTTTTTGGATGTAGATAGCATTCTTTCTCATAAATTTCTCTCGATTGTCCTGAGCCTTTGCATTGCTTTGAGTAGAAAAGTCTATTACCTTTGATTGTGCTACAATGTATCCATCTCTGTGTACAGTGTCTTCCTGGTTATGCTCCTCTCACTCTGCATCAATTCCTGGAGGTCTTTCCAGCTCACATGGAATTCCTCTAGTTCATCATTCCTTTTAAGACAGTAACATTCCATTACCATACGATACCATAATTTGTTCAACCATTCCCACTCCCTAATTCTCCATTTTTTTTTTTTGCCAGTACAAAGAATGTGGCTGAAATATTTTTGTACAAGCCTTTTTTATTATTATTTCTTTGGAATACGAATGAAGTGATATGGCTTGGTCAAAGAGCATGCATTCTTTTAAAGTCCTTTGTGCATAATTCCAAATTGCCCTCCAGAATTGTTGGACCAATTCATAACTCCAATAGCAGCGTATTAGTGTCCTAATTTTTCCACATCTTTTCTAAGATTTATCTCTTTCCTTTGCTGCCGTATTGACCAGTCTTCTAGGTGTAAGGAGGAACCTTAGAGTTATTTTGTTTTGCATTTCTCTAATCAGGAGGGATTTAAAACACTTTTTATGTGTTTATTGATAGTTTTGATTTCATCCTGTGAAAACAGCCTATTCATGTCCCTTGACCATTTGCCAATTGGGGAATGGCTTGACTTTTTGTAAATTTGACTTAGGTCCATAATTATTAGAGAAATTAAAATTTTGTCAGAGAGTTTTGTTATAGTTATTTTCCCCCCAATTTGGTGATTTCCTTCTAATTTTAGATGCATTGGTTTGGTTTGGACAAAGTATGTTTTTAATTTGATATAATCGAAGTCATTCATTTTACCTTTTGTAATGTTCTCTATCTCTTGCTTGGTCTTAAATTCATTTCTTTCCCACATATCTGACAGGTATACTATTCTATGTTTATTTATGATTTCATTCTTTAGATTTATTTATGATTTATTTATGATTTCATTCCTTATATAGAAGTTATTTAATTTATTTAAGATTTCATTCTTTATATTTAAGTTATTTGCCCATTTTGAATTAATCTTGGTATAGGGTGTAAGATGTTGATCTAAACCTAACTTTCACAGCAGTTTTTGTCAAATAATGAGTTTTTTTCTCCAAAAAGACTAGTTCCATGAGGTAATTTACCACTGTCCTATTCCATTGATCTACCCTTCTGTCTCTTAGTCAGTAACACATTGTCTTGATGACCACTATTTTATACTACATTTTAAGATCTGGTACTACTAGGCCCCCATCCTTCACATTAAAAAATATTTCCTTTGATATTCTTAATCTTTTGTTCTTCCAGAGGAACCTTGTTATAACTTTTTCTAATTGTATAAAATACTTTTGGTTGTTTGATAGGTGTGGCACTGAATGAGTAGATTAATTGGGTAGAATTGTCATTTTTATTATATTACCTTGTCCTACCCATGAGCAAGTAATGTTTTTCCAGTTATTTAGATCTAGGCTTAACTGAGTAAAAAGTATCCTGTAATTGTGTTCATATAATTACTGTGTTTGTCTTGGTAGATAAATTCCTAAACATTTTATATTGTCTAGAGTGATTGTAAATGGAGTTTCTCTTTCCAGCTCCTGCTGCTGAATTTTGTTGACAATATGTAGAAATGCTAATGATTTATGTGGGCTTATTTGTATCCTGCAACTTTGCTAAAGTTATTCATTATTTCCATTAGCCTTTTAGTTGATTTTCTTGAATTCTTTAAGTATACCATCATATCATCTGCAAAGAATGATAGTTTAGTTTCCTCATTGCCTACACTTTATTATCCCTTCAATTTATTTTTCTCTTCTA
The DNA here is from genome assembly GCF_027887165.1 of Monodelphis domestica. NCBI lineage: Eukaryota > Metazoa > Chordata > Mammalia > Didelphimorphia > Didelphidae > Monodelphis > Monodelphis domestica. Next base: position 522,703,909 of record NC_077229.1, on the reverse strand, counting down.
ATTGGAACTGCTAGCATTTCTAATAAAATCCTGCTTCACTCCTGATCATATTAGGAAGGTTTCTAACTAATCCCCTTTGAGATGATGCTTGCTGATGGTATTAAATATATGATGTTTAATTTTTTTTAGGAAAGGACCATCTCTTCCCACACTTTCTAATGTTTTTCAACAATATTCAATAGTGAATGGGTGTTATATTTTTTTTCAAAGGCTTTTTCTGCATCTATTGAGATAATTGTGATTTTTGTTGATTTGCTTGTTAATATGGACAATTATGTGGGTAGTTTTTCTAATATTGAACCATCTTGTAATTCCTGGTATAAATCCCACCTTGTCATAGTGGATAATCCTCATAATACCTTTCTGTAGTCTTTTTGCTAGGATTCTCTTTAAGATTTTTGCATCTATGTTCTCTAAGGAGATTGGTCTATACTTTTCTTCCTCGGTTTTTGGTCTGCCTGGCTTTGGAATCAGTACCATAATTGTGTAATAAAAGGAATTTGGTAAAACTCCTTCTTTGCTTATTTTGTCAACTAATTTATATAGTAATGAGTTGTTTTTGGAATGTTTGATAGAATTCACTTGTGACACCATTTGGCCCTGGGGAATTTTTTTAGGGAGTTCTTTGAAGGCTTGTTCAATTTCTTACCCATTTCATATAGATTATCATATTTATTGCCATATAATTAGGCAAGATAGTTCTTAACAATTTCCTTAATTTCTTCATGATTATGAGATCATATTTTTGAAATATGATACTGTTAATTTGAGTCTCTTCTTTCTTTTTTTTAATTCAATTGACCAGTACTTTATTTTATTTGTTTTTTCAAGGTACTACCTCTTATATTTTAATTCAATAGTTCTTTTACTTTCAATTTTATTGATTCCTTCCTTAATTTTTAGGATTTCCAATTTGCTTTTTTCTGGGGATTTTAAATTTGTTCTTTTTCTAATTGTTTAAGTTGCAATCCCAATTCATTGATATATTCCCTCTAGATTTTGTTGCAATGGACATTCAGAGATATAAATTTCCCCCTGAGTATGGCTTTGGCTATATCACATAGGTTTTGATATGATGTCTCCTCATTGTCATTCTTTTTAATGAATTCCTTGTTTCTATTATTTCTTTTACAACCCACCAGTTTTCAAGAAGTAGATTGTTTAATTTCCAGTTAATTTTAAGTTTGCCTTTCCATGGACCTTTTTAAGCATAACATGTAAAACATTATGGTCTGGGAAAGTTTCATTAATTATTTCTGCTTTTCTGAATTTGTTTTTACAATATTTCTATGCCCCACTACATGTAGTATATGGTGGATCTTTTTATATGTACCATGTACTGCTGAGAAGAAAATATATTCTTTTTTTTCCAGTTTTCTCCAGATATATTTTAACTCTAATTTTTATATTATTTCATTCATTTTCTTTACTTATTTCTCATTAATTTTTCTGTTGAATTTATCTAGTTCTTAAAAAGGAAGTTTTAGATGTCCCACTAATATAGTCTTACTATATATTTCCTCTTTGAGATTCTTTATGTTTTCTTTTAGAAATATTGATATTAAGCCATTTGGTGCATAAATGTTTACTAATAATATGACTTCATTGTTTATAGTAAGATTTCACAAAATGTAATTTCCTTCCTTATCTCTTTTAATCAGATAATTTTCTACTTTAGCTTTGTCTGGTGTCATGATTGCTACTCCTTCTATTTTATTTTAGATGATGCATAACAAATTCTACTCCAATCTTTTACCTTAAATTATGGGTGTCACCCTGCCTCAAATGTGTTTCTTGTAAACAACATAGAGTAGGATTCAGGTTTTTAATCCTCTCAGCTATCCACTTCCATTTAATGATGAGTACATGTAATTCACATTCAGCATTATAATTACTAAATATATATTGCCCTTCATAATATTATCCCCTGTAGATCCTTCCCTATTCCCTTTCTATCTGTTCCTTCTGAACAATATTTTCCTTTTTGTCACCCCCCCACCTTCTTCTGCCACCAATTATCTCTCTCTTTCCCTTCTCTTATTCCCCTAGATATCTCTGTGGGATAAGATAAAATTATATACCCCACTAAATAGGGTAAGATAAAATTATACATCCCACTGAGTATACTTGTTTGACCCTCACTTTGACCTTTACAATTAGATAGTAAAGTTTAAGCATTACCTATCAACACCCTTATCCTCCCCTCTCTATGGTGATTTTTCATACTTCTTTATGTTATGTAATTTACCCTATTCTCTCTCCCTTCCCTCTCAGTGTAACCTTCTCCTTCAGTCCTTGATTGATTTTTTTCCTCATCATTCATATGCATACTTATCATAAATACATATCTTTACATATCATCACATTTACATATATATCATATCATCATAATCAGCTTACTCCTCCAGTCTCTTTCTGAATAAATTCCTTCCATCTTCTCTACTACTAATAGTAATTTTTGAGAATAAAGTAAAACCTCTTTCCATATATCACAATAAACATTGTGACATTAATCAGTCCCTTAAATTTTCTCTTTCTTAATTTTTTTTTAGGTTTGACTTGTTCCACAAGAATACTTGGACACCTTCTATCTTATTGAATGTTCACTTTCCCCTTGAAAGGATATTCAGTTTTGCTGGATATGTGACAGTGGGTTGTAAATCTAAATCTTTTGCCTTCCTGAATATCATATTCCTTGCCTTTTGATCCTTTAATGTAGAAGTCTCTATGTTCTTTCTATGTGATCTTAACTGTAGCTCCATGGTATTTGCATGGTTTCTTTCTGACTAGTTGAATTATTTTATTCCTTGTCTTGGTGGCTTTTGAATTTATCTATATATTGTATTTCTCAAAGTTGTCTTTTGAGGATATCTTTCTGGAGGTGATCTGGGAATTTCTTTATTTTTAATTTTATTTTCTTCTATCTTTGATAATTTCTTATAATATGATATCCAAGATTTTTCTTGTCATGGCTTTCAGGTAGTCCAATAATTCTCAGATTGTCTCTCCTTGATCTATTTTCTATGTCAGTTGTTTTTTCAATAAGATATTTAATGTTTTTCTCTATTTTTTTTTCATTTCTTTGATTCTGTTTCATTGTTTCTTGATTTCTCATGAATTCATTAGTTTCTAGATGGTCAATTCTTATTTTTAAGACCTGATTTCCCTCTGTTAGTTTTTGGTTCTCCTTTTATAATTGGTCCATTTCTTCTTGCATTACTTTCTTCTTGTCTCACTTTTATTTCTCTTTCCCACCTTTCCTCTGCCTCTCTTAATTAGTTTTTGAAGTCCTTTTTGAATTCTTCCAGAATCTATATCTAATCTATATTTTTCTTTTGGACTTTGAGTGTGTTTCCTTTGCTTTCACTTTTCCCTTTTGTGTCTTACCTTACTATTTTTGTCATAAGAAATTCCTTAGACTTGTGCTTTTTATTGTTGTTTGCTCATTTTTCCTATCTAATTATAAGTAGGCTTTGGGGATGGGGGGATGATATGCTGGTCTGACAGCTGAGAGCTCTGAAATCCCCCTCCCCCTTCTGATTCAATTGACTCCTGAGATACTCATAGTTTAAAGTCTTGCCTCAGGCTTAGGTGTAAGCTTTTGATTTCACTGTGATCTTGATCAGGTCAGGGGCTGATCAAATTCTAGCCTCAGGCTTAATCTCAAATTTTTGGTCTCACTGTGTACTTGATTCAATCAGGCCCACCCTTGATTGCCCTGTCTTGGATCTCTGCCCTGAGATTTAAGCAAAAAGTCACTACTTAGTACTTAAAACTTAGTATTATCATCCATCCCAAAATGTGAGTTAAGTCCTTGCTCTAATCTCAGACTAGAATTCCCTGGATTGGGGCTCCAAACTTCTGCACAGGTTTGAAATTTCAAGGGGTATGGGTTGGCTTGTACCTCTATTTGTAAGGCAGGGTCTCAGAGTCTGGATTGGTTCATGCATAAGGTCCTGAATCTCAGACAACAAATGTGGGTTTGGGGGGTGGGTCTGGCTCATACTTCCTTCCTTGCTACAGTTTCTTGCTGGATCTGCTGTCCTCTCACCCCAGTGCCCTAGATGTTAATTGCCTACCTTTGGTGTTTTTCTTTTCTTGAAAGTTGTTTGGCTCTATCTCCTTGTTGGTTCTTTCACTCTTATATTCATTTTGTGGTTATATTTTAATCTTGGTTGGAGAGGATACTCATGGTGGCACAGACCTACTTAAGGCTACTCTGCTATCTTGGCTCCACCCCCTTGAACAACCAGAGTATTTTATACAAGCTCTTATTGTGGTGGCAAAGAACTGGAAATTGAGATGTTCAGTGACTGGAAAATGGCTGAACAAATCATGGTAAATGATGATAATGGAATACTAGTGTGCTTTAAGGAATGATAAACAAGATAATTTAAGAAAAATCAAGGAATATCTGTAAGAACTGATGCATAGTGAAATAAGCAGAAGTGGGAGAATACTGTACATAATAAAAGCAATATTAGATGATGATTATCAGTGAAAACTTGACTACTCTTAGCAATGCAATGATCTGTTACAATTTTGTAAAATTTAAAAGGGAGATTTCTATCACCTTCCAAATAACGAACTGTTGGAGTTATCTGTGACATCTGTATTTTTTATTTTATTTTGGATTTTTGGTTATGTATAACTTTGCTCTTACCAATATGGATGGGCATTTTTCATGACAATAAAAAATGAAAAAAAAGTGAAAACATGAATGTCTTAATTTGTATGAACATTTTGGTCTCCCAAATGATGTCTTCTGTGACACCAGGAGAATAGGGAGGGTCTTGGACACTTGTGGTTGGAATTTTTATGTAGTTATGAAGAAAAGTAAGTTAAACATAAAAGAAAATATTTCTAGATAGATGTCCATTAAGTCATTAGACTATATTCTATTTCTAATTGTGTCAGCCTCTTCTATTTCCTCATTCTTGACTGTTTTCTCTTTCCTCCCTTTCTGTATTTTATCTTTGTAGTCTGACTTTGTCCTCTGACCTATCTTTAGATAATTCTTTGGATGTGAAGTTTTCTCCAGAATAATATAATCTCTCTGATGCTCTTCAAATTATTCAAGTATCTTTTTTCCCTGAAATATCTCTAGAAGTCACTTATTTTTGTACAATTATAAATAAAATAATTAAGGGAAATAATATGTAAATGAATATTTTAGTTATAAAATTAAAAGAAAATAAATTTTCATATTGAGACCATGACTAAAGGACTACATTTGTAAACATATATCCTTTATCCTTTGGACACCAACTCAATTTCCATCACTTCGTAATTTACATACCAAATTTCAATTAAATCATATGATTCAGCATTTTTAAAGGTTTTACTTATGATTGATTATGGCTTAAATGTTGTTTTCTATTCTAATTATTATATATTTGCACTTTAAATATTCTTTCAAGAATTCTATAATTTGGGCATTAATTAACTAGATACTAAAATTCAGAATGCAATAATTAAGATGACAATATTCTTCTGAGTAGCTTCCTATATAATGTTAAAATGGAGAATATTTGGAACATATTTAAATAGTCTCTCCTTTTGTATTGAAATTTCTAGAATCATCTAGATTATTTTGGGACAAGTATACACATGTTAAAATTCTACATATTTAATATTCTCAATTTTTATTTCATGTAAAGATTGTTTTCATTTTTAATAGAAGCAAAAGAACTTACAAAAACATACAAACAGAAAGATAACATTCAAAATTGTCAACCCAAATATCTCCCTTTCAATATTATATGTGTGTATGAAGTATTTAGAGAGGACTAGCTTGCTGAAATATTGTCAGTATTGCCCATTCACTTGTGATGTCTATCTTTCTACCAAATGTCAATTGTACCAGATACATTGCCTTGTTTACTGTAGACTATTTTTCAATCATTATTATATTAGTTTATGATTTCCCAACTATATGATAAGTTAACTATTTATTCATTTAAGTGTGTAATCTCCATTAAACTTTTGCTACTTCTTGCAAATGTTTTCTCTAAGGAGAGACTATGTATGATCTCACAACATCTAGAAGATACTCCCAAAGTAAATGACCAAAAACACCAAACGTGAATAAGCGAGCTTACGAACAAAATAAGAATCTTATATTTTTGTTATGATTAAATTGAAAGGCAAAGTGAATTGGAGCTGAGAAAAGAAGATAACTTGGAACACAAATAGGTTAGTAAGGCTTAGCTTGAATTAAAGATATACAGAAGATACAATGGACCACGAGGCAGTACTATATATTGGTAGCAGTGTAGGTAATATTTCTTTATCTTCCATAAATTGGGGATTAATCTTGAAAGAGATATAGAAGATGAGATTTGCTGAATATCATGTACACTGACAGATGCTCATTTTATGCCAGTTAGTTTTACTTGAATATATTTGCTGTAGGATGGAGAGGGTTTTGGGATGCAAATTATCAGGAAATGTATATTGTATGAAAAATAAAGAAGCTAATAAAAATTAAAAAAATAATGGATGTTGGAAGCCATTTACTTTTCAAGCACTCCTTACTCAAGCAATTCTAATAGGTTTTATCTGTCCCAAATACAATGAATAATAATTTTATAGTTATATCAGTGATATATTTTGTCTCATCATAATCTTTTTAACAGTTTGGTATATTGAAGTGGCATTGCATTAAGATGGGCCACAAATCTGCAACATATTAAAGTGTTAGATCATTTGCATTTGGCTCTCAGATTAACTAACAGATGTGTGAAATCTCAATGTCCTCAGGGATTAACCACTTGTAATATCATAGAGTACAGACTCAGTAAATGCTAATCCTCCCTTGATATTTTCTCAGATTTTTTTTCCTGAAGTTAATATTTGGTATTTTTATGATTCTGTTTTTCCTTAATTCCTGAGTTTTAGAGGAGCTCCTACATCTGTGATAAAATAGAAATTTTAACAAAATTGGGAGGGAGAATAAGAAGAAGTTACTCGTGTTCGTATATATAAAAACATATAAACAATTATATTTTCTAAAATCAAGACCAACTTGTAACTAATGAATAATAAGTTGTTCTTGGAAAAATGTAATAATTCATGAGTTCAGACAAGATAGGATTCAGATTCTGAGGACACCTTAAATTGTTTTAAATTCCCTTGAATTATTTTAATCAATGTAAACTCAAACTCCATTAGTTTTTTACATTAAAAAATGTATTATTTTAATCTATAAAATGCAATGTAAATACATTTGTGCATTAGAATATGTATTAGAAACAATATCCTAGACTACATTAAGTTAAATATTCTTTTTTATTATGGCCATTTAATTAAGAATTAAGAGTTCATTTTGTCATTTGCATTTTAGAAATCCAACTGCAATCTAAGCAAAAATTATTATGATTATTTTTTAAAAGCCTTTTTTTCAGTTACTTGTTAAATTCAATTTAGTGTCGGTAAATTCAACCAGTAACTTTGCCAGCATTGTAAACTTATTACTGTGGATGTTTATGTCTTATTCAAAAGTAATATAGAAAAACAATGAAAGAACAAAGCAAAAAGGTATATGGTGAGGCCCTCTAACTCTTACAGAAGTGTCAGATTCAGGTGTCAACTTCTAGAGTTTATTTCTTGGAGGACCCATATACTTGGATCAGGGAAGGTCCATGAATTGATAAAACCCTGAGGAGAGTGGAGCGCGAATAAGGACAAGCTCAAGCTTTAGTTCCCCCAAACAACATCTGGAAAGGACCATCCCTACATCCCCAAATGGATTGAGACCATCAAAATCTGACCCACCATTGGAATAGTGGAATGCTAAGAGGAGAGAGGAATCTAAATATTCAAATATACATATGCCTAGGATGAATTCTAAAGAGAATAGAGGTTGAATTTTATCTATTAACCCAGACTGTACTTATAGAGTGTAAGGCATGACTTATATGTAATCTGGGTCATTCACCTAAGGCTTGTGATACCTCTCTGTCCTTCTCCCAGAGGAACCAACATGTACTGCCTATAAAATACAACTTCAGGCAATTTCCTCTGTATTCATTCATTTTGTAATCTGAAACATTGTTGTCCACCAAAAATTCCATTCATTTATTCATTGAATAGTATTTCTTGAACATCCACTCCAGGCAATGCGCCATCCTGGCTGCTGAAAATGATATTTGCTAAACACGTTATTTCATATACCAAACAATTTATGTAAGGGATCATGTGCTGTGATCCCTTATAGAAATGGCTTGGTATATGAAATATATCAAATATAATGATAGAAATAATAGTCACTTTTCATCTATTTTCGTATTCCTGCCTAGACTATTTAATCAAACTCTTCAGTGTTTAAATACTTTGTGTACTGCATATGTTTTATGTTTGCTTTTTAGGGTATAAATTGTTTTTTCCCTGTAGAATGTAAGGTCCTTGGGAAGGGATTATGTCACTGTATATCCCCAGCTCCTAACACAATGTGGATTGGAACACATATTAGGCATTCAAAAATTCTTTTTTGCATTAATCTAAAACTGTACCCAGTCAAATCCCTTTATTTGTCTCACTTTACTATAGAATGGAGATAATAATAGAATCTTATTGTGAGGATCAAATGAGGTAATACTTATAATGTGTTCCACACAGTATTTGGCATATATTAGGCACTATTTAAATGCATATTCCCTTTTCCCTTATATAGATACATATCTGATAATGATATGTTCATTTCTATTTATATATTCATAAATGAATGATCATTCATATAACCTCCTGAAATACAAAAATTGTATATGCAATATAAATGGATTAATAGTGACTTGAGAAATTTAAACATATGTTTAAAAACATTAAAATTCAAGAAGTAAATTGGTAATGCTCTTATTACTACAACATAGCTTACATACACAGAATACAGAATCATTTTAGACCAAAGGAAAGAGTAAATAGACAAACTTGTAAATCTTGAAATTAATCATATTTTACAATTTTTAATATAATCTCAAAGGAATATGTGTTCCTTTTCCAGGTTATTAACTTTCAATTAAAACAAAAAAAGTAAAACTCCAGCATAAAGAAAGCAATTCCAGGTGAACAACTGGGTCTTTATTTCTTCATTTGAGTTAGAAGTACATGTATTTAAGATTATTTAATTAAATTTACACTGGTGTTTTAAATTGGTTAACATGTTTAGCAAGAGCTTAATGGAAATGTAATTTTCTTTAATAACAATAGAGAAGTTAAAAGTAGAAGACAAACTTTTACAGAAAACGAGTCAAATTAAAATCCAGGGTCCTAACTCAGACATTGGGGTAGTTTGTGGAAAATTCAACTCTACAAAGACTGCATATCATTCTGAACCGTCTTCCAACATTATTTTTCATTCATATTCTACAATTCCAGAGAATATCAAAGGGTTCTTTGCTTGAATATCACAGTGAGCCTACATAGTCTTTCTCTACATAGTAGGATTGTTTTGTCTCTGACAAGAGCAATTCAAATCTCTGTGATGTTTGGTGAGATGGTGAATAGTGAGTTTATACAAATAATTTCTCCTTCTGTAGCTGTATATTGGGACCCTTCCAGACTAGAACCAGGTGATCCAGAATTAATTTTATTTAACCAACTATCCAGAATTATTCACAACTCCAGTGAAATGCTCTCTTCATCATACAACTGAGCTCACAATAATTTTCCTAGCTTTCAGGCCTTAAGTCTTTTTTTTTTTAATTACTAAAATATTGTAATAGCATCTACACATAAAGAGCAGATAAACAGAGATATTTAATGAAATAAGAAATCTCATTTGGGCAGTTATGTAATAGTGCACCATTTATGATGAAAAGGAAATGGTCAATTTGCAAATATCTTTTGACATTTGACCCCAGAAATATAAAATAGAGTGTGAGTGTCCAAATATTGCATAGCTTGTCCTTTATTAGTAACAGTAGTTTCTACAAAGTTCAGATGGAGATAAGTAAAGATTTGGATGGGGTAGGGTAGTAAGAGTCTAAAAATATCAGTAATTTCTTTCATGTCAATTTTGAAGTGAAAAAACTGTCATATGAATTGTGACCATAAATTTTAAAAATCATACCACTGATGATAGGGGTTATTCATTATTTATACAAAAGAGGTGGATCCTTTTTTTCTTCATGTGTAGTATTTTTTTAAGTTTTAAGATTATGTTTATCATACTTGAGGACTTTCTTTTTTTAAGTAATCTGAAAACTTGCCAAATCTTTTAAAAAATATTTATTTAATTAATTAATTTAGAATATTTTTCCATGGTTACAAGATTCATGTACTTTTCCTCCACTCCTCCCTCCCTCCTGGAGCCAACAAGCAATTCTACTGGTTTTTACATGTATCATTGTTCAATACCTATTTCCATATTATTAATATTTGGGATGGAGAAATCAATTAACATCAACTGAAAGGAAATTCTTGGTTCTCTTTGACTATTCTGAGTTTACACTTGTAAAAAGGGAATCCTTTATATTCTATGTCTAGTTAGAGGTAACATATTGGTTAACAATAACTTAAGTACCCCTACTTAGTATCTCACCAAATTGTGAAGACAGAATTAACTCTCCTTTGTCTACTTTTGAATTGAATCAGCAAAAGATTGAATACCCTTCTTATTCCTAGGTGAGAAGCTAGCAAGGTACTTAAAGAATTCACACTCTTAGAAACTCAATCAGTCAGGAATCCATGAACCCTTTTGATGAGTATTCACACCTCCAGAAGGTGAGCACTGGTTCCCACAAACACTGCCCCCTGGGCAGTGCTAGACAGTTTGGAAGCTGTGATTGGCCCCTGCGAAGAGGGGAAGGGACAAAAAGTCACCATGAAAGCCATGAGTCTTTCCACTTGAGTCAATCTTGTGGACATGGTCTCCTGACCAGAGAGAGTACTTGAGGGAGCTTCCCTGGAGACTGTGGCTTGGATTATGGCTTGGAGCTTGGCTTCAACTTGGACTCTGAGTCCTGGACTACTTTTCATGGGTTGAGTGAAAGGCTGACTCCTTTTCTAGTTTCTGGAGAGACTAGCTTCCATCTTGGAGGAGCCCCTGCAGTTACTTACCACCAGCCTTCCTGGTTCAGAGCTAATTAATCTCTGCCAGGATTAAGATAGAACAGATAACTTCTCTATCCCTTTCACATTTCTCTATTTTTCCTCTCTATTTTGTAAATATCTGTAATTTGTTTAAATAAATATGACTCAAAATATAATAAATGTTGGGGACCACACAATTTCATGAAATTATTGTCCAACCATTAATTTTCACCTTTATACAACATCCTCAATCATATACTCATTGAACCATGTGATCAAGCTTATGTTTTCCATCTGCGTTTCTACTCCCAGAATTCTTTCTCTGGATGGGGATAGTATTCTTTCTCACAATGTCCTGGATAATTGTATTGCTACTATCAGAGAAATCCATTACATTCAGTTTGTCACAGTGTATCAGACTCTGAGTACAAGGCTCTCCTGGTTCTGCTCCTTTCACTCTGCATCAATTCCTAGAGGTCTTTCCAGTTCACATGGAATTTCTCCAGTTTATCATTCCTTTCAGCACAATATTATTCCATCACCATCAAGAATATCATGGCAGTTTTCTTGGATAATTTACTTTAGAATGATGCCCAGGCTTTTTCTTTTGTCATGACTTTCAGGTAGTTCAATAATTCTTAAATTGTCTTTCCTGGATTATTTTCCAGGTCTGCTGTTTTATCAATGAGTGTTTCATATTTTCCTCAATTTTTTCATGCTTTTGATTTTTGTTTTATAGACTCTTCCTGCCTTGTGTAGTCATTTGCCTCTACTTGTCCAATTCTAATTTTTAAAGACTGAATTTCATCACTGGATTTTTGTACCTTCTTCTCCTTTTGGTCTATTTTTCTTTGTAGGTCATCTTTCACTTTCTTTGCTTCATTTTCAACCTGCTCGATTTTGGCTTTTAAGACAGCATTTTCTTATTTTATTTCATGTGTCTATGTTTCCAAATGACCTATTTTGCTTTTTAATTTATTTTTCCAATTTTCCTCAGCCTCTCTTAATTGTTTTTTTGAATTGTGGTTTGAGTTCTTCTAAATCCCAAATCTAATTCACTGAAGTTCCTGAATTTTCCCTTTGTGTTCCTTGGCCCTCCTATGTTCCATTTATTCTTTGTTTATTATCTAAATAGAAGCTTTAATTTATAATTTCTTTTTTTTTCTTTTCTTTTTCTGTGGTTTACTCATATTTTTTCTCACCCACCCCAACATGGTCATTGGCTGTATTCTTGCTTCCCTGCTTATTTGCTGGATCTGTGGGTTTGGGATATTCTGTTCTGAGGGAGCTTCTTCTCTGATTAACTGCATTAGGCTGAAGGAGCTGACCTGTTGTGTTAATGTGTCCCAAGCCCAGATCTTCCCTAGCTGTCAGCAAAATCTGAAGGTGAAAGTGAAAGTGTGGAGGCTAAAAGTAGTTACCCTTGTCCTCCTCTGTTTTTTCTTGCAGTCACCTCCCTTCCAGGTTCCCAGTCAGAGCCCTGAGATTCCTATGGTGTTACCAAGGTATTCTGTAGCAGCTGCAGCCTTCTCCCTAGAATCACAGTTAGATTCTTATTGAACATCTCAGCTAAGTAGGTGGGGGAGAGGTGTCAGAGTTTGAAATTTTCTGCCCTCCACAAGCTTTTTATCTGCATTATTTTAAGACTTGATTGAGCTAGTTGAGCTAATCTGCAGAACCAAATGTGACTTGAGGTCAAAAATTCCAGAGGAAAAGACCCAAGATGGAGGTGTGGTGACTGAAATCTGTGCCCAGTCTGCCCTTCTCCTCCACCTGCCTCTCTGCCATCTGTGGTCAGAGCCCTGAGCTTTGAGTAGCATGGTAGCAAGGCATTCTTTCTGGGATGGATCCCTCACCCCAAGATCTCATTAATTGTCCAAGTCTCAACATAGTAGGTGGGCAGGTGGGGGTGGTCCTGGGACCTTCCTTCTTTCTTTTCCTTAAACCTGAGAATTCACCCTTCTCTGCATAACTTTTAAGTTGAATCAAGCAGCAGGGTGTCCAGGCTCTGTCCTGTTGTTAAATTTGTTTTTCTGTCCCCATCAAAGAAGTTTGTTTTTGATTGGTGTAGAAGGGTTTTCACAAGGGAATTGATTTTTTGCTCTTCTAAGCTGCCATCTTTACTTTGCCTCTCTTGAGCACTTTCAATCAAGAGTATTTCAGTGTCATATTTCAAATTGCTTCCTTTCTTTCAATTATCCTATTTAAGTGTACAATACCTATCAATTTTAGTATTTTTTAAAAATAATTTCAGCTAGCTGCTTTAGTACCTTTGTACTATTTTCTGCTTAATTAGCTTCAATTCTCATTGTCTACTGGATTTTTCAAATCCCTTGAATAAAATGCCTTATGGTTTAAAAGCTTATTAATATTTAATATTTCACTTTTCAAATGCTTACATAATGGATGCAATGATTATTTTAAGGAAGAATACTTTTATTTTGATTTATACCTACAAAGATATATCAGATGATTTTAATATCTCTTAGCCTCAAAAAAGGTGTTTTCACTCAATATCCTTGTATCTTGAGGTCAACAGGAATTATTTCCTCAAATTCATCTTTCATATTTTTAAATGAATTATAAAACAACCTCCTTTTCCCACCTTGGTTTCATCTCTTAATCACTCTTTCCAACCCACAGATGTTTTTTACTAGCATTACAACTTCAGGAATGATGCAAATAAAATTTGACAAATAAGTTCTATTACTTATCTTATAGTCCCTCAGTGATATACTAAATTAGGAAATTCTACTCAAGTCTGTTCCACTAAAATAGGTAAAACACCAAAAAGTTCTGGCATCACAGATATATTATAGTTCCAGAAACAGGTTATTTCACAAAATACTACTTGGATGGTGCATTGGAACATGGAGGTGACTAGATTTTCAAACACTCTATGTTCCAGACTATGTATACCATGCTGAAAAAGACTTTGACAGCCCTTGAAACAAGGGAGGGAAAATATTCCTTTCATTTTGCACAATTTTTTTCTGCTTGTGCAATGTCAAAAATGTAAGTAGACAGACATAGCAAAATATCTCATAGTTTTGATTCCATATTTAATCTTTAACTTAACCATTAATATTCTAAAGATGAAAAATTTTTCTAATGACTAACACTGCTGGAGTGACTGAATCATATAAACAATGACATTTTCATTAAAAACAGTATCAGAAAGACAATACTGACCTACAGGTATTCCTTCAAGATGTAAAGAAAGGAGTTGTTGTGATGGTTTTATTGTGTAACCAAAGGCAATAAAGAGCAATATCTGTGGACATTTCACCAATTTGAATCTCTCATGATTATTACATGAAAAAGGGCCACAAAGAAAACAACGATAATGATGATAATAATATTAACAAAATCATAAGCACCAAGGTTTATTACAGAGGATGAAAAGGTATAGAAATTCTAGGAAGTCAAATAATGTCCTCCAAATAAATTGTCTTATACATACATATATATGTTTATTTTATTTATATGTATTTATTTATATCTATAATGTGACTTCAATTTGAAAATGGGGGTGACAGTGGTTAGGAAAATAATGGAAAATGGGGACCTTGGATAAAAAATGAGGGACAGCAAAGATTTGTAGGTTACAAAGAAGCCTCATACATGCATAACATAGATATTTTTAATTTAAATTTTATTTTTTTCTTATTAAATTTCAAGTTTCCAGACAATGGTACTTAATGAGAGAAGAAAAAGTTACCATTAGTTGTGACCTATAAAAATCCCACAAAGAAGTATAAATAGCTGTGGTCTAATAGCTAAAATGTTTGTTTTTTTTCCTATTTCCCATTTCTGGAGAATAGACAGACTTATTTTTTAGTTCTATGCTTCCAACTTTGACACTGCTGTTAATCCTAAACGATGAATTATGACTTTGGTGTGTTCCCATTAACAGATTCATCCCCCTTTAGCAACCTAGTGACCAGTAAAGTAACAGACTACATAACACTCAGTCATTTCAGCATTTCAAAAGACAAATTCCAGGGATCAAAGGAACATCAAGCAAATTCATAGTTCTATCTCCCTTGTCTACAACTGTGAAGTGTAATCTGATTTTATTTTAGATATTTTGTTTGGATTGATATATTTTTCCTCTAAAGGATAATTTTATTATTTATTCATTTTTCAGCTGAAGTATAATGAGGATAAACTATATGCTAAGAAAATGAAGAATTTCCAAAAAATGTCATTATATATTCCATCTCAAATATAGTATTATTATTTCAGACTTTCCCTGCAGCTAACGGTTTTAAAACATGAACCAAAAAAGGACACAACCTCATAATACCAGAGAAATGTAAACATTTATTTTCTTTATTTTAGTGAAAAGGGAAAACAGTGCAAGAGTACTGATATTTTTAAATTCTTCTATTTTTTTCTCATCAAAAACTCTGTTTTTGACTCAATGAATCATAATCGAAAAAGTTGTTGTGATTAATTGGTTCCTGCATCTTGAATAGGTGCAGCACATCAAATATATTTGCCCTTCAAACTGTCCATTTTGCTCTTCCTTACATCTAATCTAATTTTAAGTCTGTGAGAAATAACTTATTTTCTGTAGGCCTAATTTTATTTCCTATATACCTACCTTGTTGATAATAGTTGTCATTAACAGTTAATCATCTTGCATTATTCTTTTGCCTATGTACAAAATTCTCCTGCTTCTGCTTATTTCACTTTGCATCACTTCATGTAAATCTTTCCAGGTTGTTTTTTTTTTTTTGGGGGGGGGGGAGGTAATCATTTTGTTTATCATTTCTTATGGTACAATAGTATTAAATTACAAGCATATATCACTACTTGTTCAGCCATTCCCCAACTGATGGACATCCCTTCAGTTTCCAGTTCTTTACTACCACAAAAAAGAATTGCTGTAAATATTTTGTATAGGTAGGTTCTTTTCCCCTAAGCTCTTTGGTAGACAGATGTAGTAGTAGTATTTCTGGGTCAAAGGGTATGCATCATTTGATGGCCCTTAGTGTATGGTTCCAGGTTACTCTCCAGGATGGTGTATCAGTTCACAGCTCTACTAGTGGTGTATATAACTTTTATTTTAAGGGAAATGCAGCATGGAAAATTGGTTAATGATGGGTAATGTCATACTGTCATGCACAAAATATTATGCAATGGAAAAATACTATTTTCTGTATTCTTTTAAACAGAAGTAATATTTTTGCCACAGAACTTGGATTGTAGGGAATTGTAGAGATTGTAGCCTATAATCATCTGAAAAGAAAATGGTAATAAAAGCTATGGAGATAAAAACAAGCTTAAGTAAAATCTATGAATAAAACATTTTAGAGTGGTTATTGTAATATTATGCTGAACTTTGAAAAGATCTAGAAATTCCAGAAGCTGAGAAAAGATTGCTTCCAAACAAAAGTATGAATATGGAAAAGATAAAAGAATCCTAGAAAGACATATGTAAAGGACCTGAGAGGCTAACCTTTCCAACCTTAGAGAGGAGTAAACTGAAACTAAGGGAGATTAACTTATCCAGACTCCCATAGCTTAAAAATCTATGAAGCAGAACTTGAAGTCAGGGTCTTTCAGATTCCAAGTCCAAAACTTACTAGTACCTAACACTACCTCGTCTATTAATCTTATAAATTAAATTTATTTGTTTTTCATCATGCCTATATATTTTTCAGAGTATTATTTTCCAGTTTATCCTTGAAGAGTGACCTCTTTTCAGTTCATTATGATATAGAGTGACATGGTATAGTGTGTATATGGTTGTCTATCATTGAAATTCTTCTCTGGAAACAAGTATCTGGAAAAATAATGGCCTTGGACAAGTAACTTAACCTCTTAGTACTCATAATAAATTCTCCATAATTGAAAATTATGGAGGAATTGCATAGATGCGTTGGTGGAAGGAGTTACCCTCCAAAGATGTCCTTAGACTAGCAAAGTCATAGTCACATGCAAAAATATAATTAATAATGTTAAAATAATATTTCATAAAGTAAATCATAATGATCATTTGGTAAATTGGTTGTCGCCAAATTGATCATGAAATGAACTGGTTTTAGGTGCATTGATTCTGAGCTTAGTATACTTTTTATACTCCAGATATCAGTAAGCCTCAGTCCTTCTTCTAAAAAGGCCACTGAGAATTTTAAATTTCTGATCCCCTCCCTATATATCCAATTGAACTATCCAAAATATCCCCTGGAACTCCTGTAGTGATGAATCAAATGGTCCCCCAAACACATAAAAGAATCAATGCATCATCTTGTTAAGATGATGATGTGAAATGTTATAGAGAAACTCAGCGCTTCTAAATATATCACAACAAAAATCTAACAATGGTACCAAACTGAATCATAATCAAAAATACAAAGGGAAACAACAATAAGTACCTTTATTCAGTCCATAACAATAACACTACTATATCCCAGGCTCTAGTCAGTGGTTCAGTGTACCAAGTGAAAAGGCAAAGTCAGAACCATCAGGGGGCAAGTATTCTAGGAAAAGAGAATCACACACACACACACACACACACACACACACACACACACACACACACACAGAGTATTAATCCAAATTAGCTACAAAGTACATTTGGAGAAAGGCATTAGAACCAATAGCTATGCAAAATACAAATGCCTCCTGTGGAAGTGATACATAAAAAATACAAAAAATTCAAATAGGAAGAGAAGAGGAAAGAGAATGTTCTAAGCATGGAAGCGCCAGTAGAAAGGCATAAAAGCAGGAGATGTAGCACAATGACTGAGGGAAAAGAGGTGGGGAAATACAGTTGAACTATAAAGTTCATAAAGGAGAGTGATTTGTAAAACCATTAAGACTGACTCAGCAATACCACTACTAGGTCTATATTTCAGAGATCAATGATAGGGGAAAAGACTGAAGAATATCCACGGCATTTTTTTTCAGGGGGGGTGGCAAAGAAATAGAAACAAGGGACATTCTTTAGTACAGGAATGGCTGAATAAGGTGTGGTATATGGTTATAATGAAATTCAAAGAAGAAATGATGAACATAGAAATGATGAAAAAACTGGGCTTATATGAAATGATACAAAGTGAAGTAGTCAGAAAATTCTACATAGTAAAAGCAATACCATAGGATAAAAAATTGTAAATGATCAAACTTTTATCAGAAATGCAAAGATCCAGGAGAACTCTAAGGTCCTGGGGGAGGAGGGGAAGCTTTTCAGCACTAAAGAAAACACTAAGGGAGCACACCAGTTCTCATTTTATTAACTCCATGAATTTTCCTTTGGTATAGAGATATATACATACCTCTTTGTATGACAGATAACACATATATAATTTATATAATAATTCCAGTCATCCTGAGGAAGAAGGAGAGTTAGAGAGGATATAGATCACAAAATGTTAGGAAATGATTGTCAAAAATTTTTTCCAAATGGATAAAGATTAAAACAAAAACAATATCAGGAAGGTTGGAAGAGGAAAAATTGTAAGAAGCTTTAAATGCCAAATGTAGGAGCTTATATTTGATTCTAGAAGTAACAAGAGGCTATTAATGTTGATTAAGTTGGGAATATATGACATAGGTACATGTGAGTACATGTAAACTTTAAATTATCATGAGGAGAAATAATTTCTCAATTATAATACCTTAAATTGCCAAGATTGGAAATAATGGAAAAATTATGATAAATAGTAATTTGAGTTTTGCTTTGGAACACAAATCAATACTGTTATCAAATATAAGTAATTTACTTTAAAAGTTGCAATCATCACCACTTAAAATGTTTGGTTTGGTTTATTTTCCAACATGGGAAAATGTAAATATGGTAAGGAAAAAGAATGAAATAAATGATCCAGGAAGGATTCAATGCTGACAAATTTCTCAGTTTTGGACTTAATAGATCAACCTCGTCCAATTGAGAAGAAAGAATCAAATTTGGGAAATGTCAAATAACATTCACATAAAGGTATAGACTTTCGAATTATGTTTGAAATCATCATATGATAGAGTAAACAATCATTACAGAATACGTATTGGACCTGTCCTCATACCCAACTAAAAATTATTGGAGACAAAACAAAGATAATCAGATGAAACTTGTTTCAGGAATTTATCATGTAATTAAAACTACTAGTTTGCAAATATTTCTTATTGATATTCAGAGTATGATGAATTTAATCTTTAAATCAAGATAATTATATACTTCCTAGTCAGAATGTGAAATTATAACTGTCTTGAAACAAAAAATGGGCTCAATTATGTGAATTAAAAACTTTAAAATGTGAGACAATTAATTTTCCCTAATTAAGAATGAGAACAAATATGTTAGCAACACTAGGTTTAATTTTCTAGTGAGGCACAGAGAGGTAAATGGTCTCTTTGAAAAAGGTCATTTGCTCAAATCAAAGAGCATTTAACTTGTGAGAAGAACTAACAAAATGTAGTTTTGCTCACAAATTCCACTAGAGGATTGAGGCCAATGTGATTTGTGGGGAAATGTTATGATTATACATACTATTCATACTCACCCAGTGTATGTAGGATGACTGAAATTCTTCACAAGCAAATATTTTGGCATATTAGTGGCACTTTAATTCCATTACAAAAATCTCACTTCATCATATCCTTAGTCTATTTAGTCTCTTCATTAAGAAGAATTTAGAATAGTGAGATCACAAGAAATACTCTATCTTGGCTACTACTTCTATCTCTTTAAAATGTAATTTGATAATGTTCTAAGGAAAAGTTAAGGAGGAAAGTGTGTAAGTTTGGAAAGCGGAGTGGCATGAGACCAGCAGAAAAGATTCTGGAACTTTGAAGGAAGGCGTAGACTGGTACTGAGGGGGTTTGCCATCTCTCTTTGGAGATATCTGGAGATGGTGGCTACAGTTCCTTAGTGGCTGTTCCTATCCTTGTTCCTATCCTGCTTGCTGTCTTGTTGGCTGTATTTCATCGTAGCAGAACCTGGTGATCCTGACTGCAGTGATGTGAGACCAGGTCAAGACCAGTTTTGGATCTAGGACCTTCCCTGGACCTTAAACAGGCTTACACAAACCCATTCCTTAATACCAGCTACAGGGGGTTTAGTTGTAGATTATCAAGACAGGGATTGAGATTTTTAGGCAGTGAAGAGTGGATTAGAGTAGGGAACCCACTCTGAAAAATCTTTGTGAAGAGACATTAGATCCTGGGGAATCAGTTAGAAAATTCGCTTTAGGGTTATCCTATACCCTTTTATCCTATTCTCTTTAATTAAAACTACTTCCCCATTTTACTGAGTGGTCTGTGTGTGATCTCAGACCAGGCTCTGTCCTGGTCAGAGTGTCTGTTAACTTTTCAACCCAGAGTCTGCCACTGGCCCAATACAACCCATCTCTTCACATCCCCAAACTCCCCTCCCTTTTACAGTAGAAAGTAAGGCCAAAATTAAATTCCCATCATAAATTACTACCATTTAATTTTGTGAAGTTTAAATAATTGAAAAATTTTATGATAAAATGGCACTATTCCTAGAAAATGAGAAAAATGTAAGTATTCTAAAATTATTTTTGATAAGGAAAAACATAATATATTAGTTTAAATTTTGTGATATTTCAAATATTTAACTCAATCAAATAATTTTAATAAATAAGCATTAAGTGCATACTATGGACAAGGTAAAATTTCACTGCAAGTCCTGCCAAGTATAAAAAAATGATACTATTACTCTCCTCCAAAAGAATACAATTTATTGGGAGGATATTATTCACAAAATAGAAATGTGAAAATAACAATATGAATGGGATAAGCACATGAAAGTGGATCACCAAAAAATCAAGAGATTTAAATATATATATATTTCTCACTTTTTTCCTAGAAGATAAAGATCAGAAAAGAAAGGAATTTGTTTTTCAAACTCTTACCTTCTATCTCAGAATCAAAACTGTGTATTGGTTCCAAGATAGAAGAGTGGTTAAGGGCTAGGCAATGGGGATTAAGTGACTTTTCTGGGGTCACACATTTGGGAAGTGTCTGAGTCAGATTTGAGCCTAGGAACTCCTGTCTCTGGGCCTCACTCTCAATCTACTGAGCAGACTAGCTCTCCCCATTTAATCTGATTCTTAAAGGAAGTAGGATATTTCAAAAGGTGGAAATTATAATCACCAATATGGCATTTCAAGTATTGATAAAGCATTCCAAGTAATTTATATGCTTTATCTACTCTATCCTTAAAAATAATACTATGAATTGAGTCCTATAGATATTACTATCCAGTTTTAGAGATGAGAAAATTGAGATTCAGTGAGATTATTTGACTTTCCCATTGTCATACAACCAGTAAATATCAAGGTCTTTCTGATTCCAAGTACAGTATTCTGTTTGTCTTCTTGTTCTATATGAGCAAAGTGTAGAGGAAGACTGTTCTGGGGATGGGATACAGCCAGGACAAAAACGCAGAGGGATTATTAGTGTATTAGTGTGAAAGAAGTCTAGAAGGATAGCTTGGAGTAAGATTGTGGAAAAAAAATTTGTTTTAGGATAAGTATTTTGCATTTGATACTATAGGTAATGGACAACAAATAATTTTTTTCAAAATTCAGTGTCAAGTTATCAGACCATTGCACTAACAAGTTAATTTTCATATTATTTTACACAATGAGATAGTGGAAAAAACTAAAACAAATAAATCTAGTTAAAAGCTATTACTGTAATTACTGTAAAGGATATGTGTTAAAGTAACAGTAGTGTAAGTGAGAAGAAAAAATGAATAATTTGTACTCCAAAGAGATAATAAGGAAAAATACCTGTACAAGAATATTCATAGCTGCGCTCTTTGTGGTGGCCAAAAATTGGAAAATGAGGGGATGCCCTTCAATTGGGGAATGGCTGAACCAATTGTGGTATATGTTGGTGATGGAATACTATTGTGCTAAAAGGAATAATAAAGTGGAGGAATTCCATGGAGACTGGAACAACCTCCAGGAAGTGATGCAGAGCGAGAGGAGTAGAAATAAGAGAACATTGTACAAAGAGATGGATACACTGTGGTACAGTCAAATGTAATGGACTTCTCCATTAGTGGCAATGCAGTGATCCTGAACAACTTGGAGGAACCTACAAGAAAAACCACTATCCACATCCAGAGGAAACACTGTGGGAGTAAAAACATTGAAGAAAAACAACTGCTTGAATACATGGGCTGAGGGGATATGGCTGGGGATGTAGACTCTAAGTGAACATCCTAGTGCAAACATCAACATGGAAATAGGTTCTGATCAAGGACACAAGTAATACCCAGTGGAATTGTGTGTCGGCAACGGGAAGTTTGGGGGGAGGGGAGGGAGGAATAGAATATGGTTTTTATAACCATGGAATAATGTTTGAAATTGACCAAATAAAATAAAAAAACAAACAAACAAACAAACAAAAAAAACTATGTATGGTATGACCGTGGAAAGAGCAGTTAGGTATATGGGATTTGAACTCTGAGGCTTTCTGCCTCACTGTGGGAAGATTTCTAAGCTCAGAGATCCATTTCATCATTTCAGTATGGAATATAAAGAATATGCACACAATGGACATAAGTTAAAGGGAAACCTAGATAAACCATATCTCACATGTTTTAAGTGAGTGAAAAATACAAATTAAAATGTTTCTGTGATGCTACCTCAATTAAATTAGGGAAAACATCCCTACCATCTGCATAGAAAACCTATCCACCAAAAACTGAAAAAAAAAATTGTCAAATGGTAGACCCTAATAATTTGCCTACAATTCTCAGATGCCATTGGTCTTTCTTCTCTCCACTATTTTCCACAGATTATCAAATTTTCTAAATAATCAAAAGAATCTCTTTTCTTATCAATGTTGGTATTACCTCTAAGATGCAAATTATGCCATCTTATGCATATCATTATTGTTTTCATTATGTCTTTGAAGAAATGACCAGGGGGTATTCCACCACTTTTATGCATTTCTGAAATTCTATGCAAATTACAATGATAGTGATTGGTACCTTCTTTGGGTAACAATTAATTAGCATTAATTGAGTGAATAATTTATCCATTGATTATTTATCTTTTACTACAAGAGTGGGATGCCTATCTTCTCTGTTCTTTAATTTACTTTACAGTGATTCTCTTTCATAATCCCTTAAAAATTATTAAAGAAATGAACAAAATAAGCATTTATAAAACATTTACTATGTACTAGCACTGACTAAGCACTTTACAAATATTATTTATTTTGATCCTCACAAGAACACAAGTAAGTAAACACTATTATTATCCCTATTCTACAAGGAACCTGAGACAGACAACAGACAAAAGTTAAGTAAGTTGCCTAGAGTCATATAACTCTTGAGGTCAAATTCAAACTCAGATTTCCCTGCCTCTGCATTCTATCCACCCTGCTGTCACCTAGCTGCTCACAGACATCATATGACTTTCCACTGCTCTTTGTGTAATTGTCAGTCTCAGGTCTGTGAATATTAGTGTATTCCATGATTGGCAAACATATAACACCCCTGGAAGATTACTAACGTTAAAAAAATGTGTAATGTCATTAATAAAGCTTTAAAATTTCCAAAGGGCAATCGAGCCTATTCTCCTCCAATATAAGTTGAGGGCTAGGTCTTTTTAGTTTCTTCTACATACCCCATCCCAGCACAAATGTACACACACACACACACACACACAAACACACACACACACACACACAAAGTATTTGCATGGATATTCTGCAAATATGTAATATGTACACACATACATGTGCATCTATCTATATTTTATACATTATCACTCTACCTATCTAGCTTTTCCCACACACATGCATACATAAAGTATGGCTACCATTCTTTATCAACTTGCTTTTATTTTTGTGGCTAATAAGGGTACACTCTTTGAGTGATTTCATGTTTAATTTTGAATGACTATGGATTTAATTTAATTAGTTCTGCTTGACATAATCAGGACAATGTTATTCACAAACAGGACTTTCTGTGGAATGTTATATTCTGTAGGGAATTTCTCTTCAATTTTTACTCAGTGCTAGGTCTTCTCATAGATAACAATCATTTCTGGGAGCATAGTCCCTTTTTAATGTCTCAGTTTATTTTAATAATTAAGACAGTTATTGAACACAAATATCTGTTATATTTAAGCAATATGCAAATATATGTAAATATACAAAGTATGTGTATTACATATACTATATACACAACACACCTATGCAATATAAAACCATTTGACTTAGTAGAGTAGAGAAAAATACTACTTGAAAGGATCTTCTCCAACAAGCAATCTCATGTGGATGTAGCATGTAGCATGTCACAGATGAAAGATGATATCATTGAGGAAACAAAGCTTGATCTCCTAAACAGTATCATTTTATTAAGAAATGCATGCATACATATAACAATTGAAATACAACTAGGCACCTTTAAAAACTGTTAAACAAGGGTTGTTTATTTTCATTTTTCCATTAGTTCAGGATATGCATTTGCCCAGTCCTCATATACCAATGACTTCCATGCCTGCTCCTTATGAGTTCTGTATCAGACAGTAAATGCATTTCTTATGTAAATATTATTTCTCTCTAAAATGTAATTTTAATTATAGAAAAGGCAAGTAGAACTTATTTGTGCTTTATTATGGAAATAAGATTTTTTTAAAGATTTTATAAGGGTTATTGAAGTAGAACATCGGGATAGAATGAACATAACAAAAAAAGTCAGAAGAAACATTAAAGGCCACCTAGTCACACCTTTAATTTTGCCAGTGACAAAACTGAAGAGAAAACCTGATCTTGAAATACTTGCCCCAATTCCCAAAGAGGTAAGACTGAACATAAGAAGTTGGATAGAAATGTTTATCCTCTGTCTCTTGAACTTTTGAATCTTTCCATTAAGGAAATGAACTATGTGACTGTATCCAAGTCACTTAACACGTTTAGGCTTTAGTTTCCTAAAGTATGAAGTGAAGGGCATGAACTAAGTTAATGTTTCCTAATCCAAATTATTCTTGAACCAGTTAAATATCTAATAGCTGCAGACACTTCAGCATAGACCTTACCATTCTCTGGGACTCAAGGTTTAGGAACTCAAAGCTTTGGAGATGGACACTGACGAGAATGAGAAGACAACATATTAGAAGAAGAAAAGAGGAGTCAGTTAAATAGTTTTAATAGCAGGATTTGGGGTGATAAACACTTCATGGGCCTCTAAAAACTTGCATTGGATCACTTGCTGGAAAATACCGTACTTAAACTTTAAGAGTGTCTCTAGCTTGAAATTATTTAAAATATATTTATACATTATATGTTAACTTCAAGTAATCCACTTGGACTTTCTTATTCTGAAAAATAAAATATATGAAAGTAAACATAGTCACTAATTATGATTTTTAAAACTATGCTTCTATTTGTTGACTTAAAATAATATTTAAAGATTGTGGGTGTGGGTGTTACAGTGGACTATTCTTTATCATTGGGATTGTGATACTGGATATAAAAAAATAACAACAAAAGTCATAATAATAAGAGGGACGCATCACGCATCACCTTAAAAATGAATGTAGGAGACAGCCTGTTGAGGGAACATGGTTCTTTCTCATTGAGTCTTCACCTAATGACACTGCCTCTTTAAACATCAACATGGCATTAATCACTGTGTGGAATACAGATTCTAGTGAAAGTCTGCCAGTTGCTCTCCTGTGAATTCACATAAAGGATGTTCCTCTCATCCAAGTAATTCCAAAGGTGACAAATATTACAGATGCTGAATTTATGGGAGTGCTTGCTCCCTGTTTATTAACTCATCCATCTTGTGAGAAATAAAAGGACCAAACAGGGAGACAAGTGGGCTTTTCTTATCCTGTCAGCTCAATGATGTCTTAAAGTAATCAATATCTATAATTACTAAATCTTTCCAGGGCAATTTAACTCTTCACTGACTCATTCTTTGATACTCACTTCTAAATGGAACATCAGGAAAAAAAATCTAATGTTAATTAGAAAGAATAAAGCTTAAATTAGAACTTTATTTTTATCACCTTATTTTTAAACCTTATTAGAAATCACTTCATTCCATTGACAGAAGAGAATGATAACTGAGTTGGAAAAGATTTGAAGAACCAGTTAGGCAGGAAGAAATTAGAGAAGGAGGATGTTCCTAATAAAATGTCCTATAAAGTAAAAGCATCCTGGAAGAAAAAAAATCTTGACAACCTTTGAATTTTACTTTGATAGTATTGTAATTATGATTTTTAACAGCTGCCTTGAAATCTGTATACATAGAATACCCTTCTCATTTTTTTTTCATTTACAACATCTAATTAAGAGTATTTGCTTTAATTGCTGTTACATGAATATGAATGCAAACTTATTCTCATAATAAAATAAGAAAAATAGTTAGAAATAAAAGTTATCTTAACCAATTATACATAGCATTCATATGTTTGTTACTCAAAGAATCTTTCCTATAACTATATTGGAATAAAAAAGTGTAAGTGACAGCTTTGCATATCCCAATATTTAACTCAATTCCATTGACTAAATGTTTATTAAATGCCCATTGTAGTCAAGTCACTCTACTCGGCATTTGAAAAGCCATACTGGGAACTAAAGTATTTTGTAAAATGATCAATATCTGAGCAGTGAAATTTAAGAAGTTTACACACCTATTGAATGTTCTGCACTCAACACAAAATATCTGAATGATTCAGTAAGCTCTATCTTGCTCAGGCCAGATATATATATATATATATATATATATATATATATATATATATATATATATATAATTTTGAAGATGAGAATGCAATTAAGCACTTATAGTTCATCCAATAGTTGATAGAAGAGTATTTACTTAATCATAGCAAGAAAAAGACATTCAGAAAGGGGAAGAATATTCATCAAGTAAACAGAATTGATTAAGTTGACGATCTCTGCTCACTGTTGGTCCTACTGCCAGTCTGAAGCCTCAGGTAGGTGTTCTTGGCTTAGATATTCAAGATATTATGGCAATGGATGGTCTGAACTTTCTGCTCCCCCCCCCCAATACCAATCTAGTTTTAAGAACGTTTTTATATGCCTTTTAATAGGAAAAAATGGCCTAATGGTTAAACTACATCTGGTTTAACATGTTCTAGAGTCTCAGGAAAAAGTGAGCATAGACTATATTCCAGGTCACTGGAAAATATTGGCTCTATCATATTAGGAATCGATATGAAATTTCTTGTTTGATAAGTATTCTTTTGATGTCTAAATAAGTGTTGACACTTTAGGAACTGGCTTTGATCTATATCTATATCTATTCTAACTTGTTCATTAGCTTGTTGCATTGCACCCTTCTCAGACACATAGATGACATTCAAAAATGTTCTTATATCCTTTTTTTTTTTACACTGATGATCTGATCAATCAGAGCAACTGAGTTTGATAGTTAAACATAATTTCCTTTAAGAATTAACTCATCCTTAAACTGAAGGGATTCCATGGAGACTGGAACAACCTCCAGGAAGTGATGCAGAGTGAGAGGAGCAGAACCAGGAGAACATTGTACACAGAGACAAATACATTGTAGCACAATTGAATATAACTGCATTAGTGGCAATGCATTGACCCTGAACAACCTGGAGGGATCTAGAGAAAAACTACTGTCCACATCCAGAGGAAACACTGTGGGAGTAGAAACAACTGCTTGATCACATGGGTTGATGGGGATATGAATAGGGAGGTAGACCCTAAATGATCACCTGAGTGCAAACATCAACAGAGAGGTAGGTTTTTATCAATGACACATGTAAAATCCAGTAGAATAGCATCTTGGTTCTGGAAAGGGGTGGGGTGGGGGCAGGGAAAGAATATGATGCCTCTAACCAAGGAATAATGTTCTAAATTGACTAAATAAAATAAATTTTTTTTTAATTTAAAAAGAATTAACTCATGTTTCTGGGCTTGAGAAACATCACAAGCCACACCTGATCACATGCAAATTCTTTGGATATATTTTTCACCCAAGGGATTTCTGATTTCAATAAGAAAGCAATTTTCTTGACCAACAACAATAATGAGGATGTGAGCATGTGCAGACCTTAAAAATCCAGGGTTATGCCTACGATCATGTTTTATACATGACTACAGATTGTGCTCAAGGTGGCAAATTCTTTTTGATTTCCCAACCATTTGTCCATCCAGAGACTTTCCCCCCCTTTTTTCCAAGGAGACAGATAAAAAAAATGATTTGCTTAAAATTCCTTTGGAGAATTCCTCTGAGACCCTTAACAATAAGTATCCCATCCGAGAGAAAGAGAAAGAGAGAGAAAGAGAGAGAGAGAGAGAGAGAGAGAGAGAGAGAGAGAGAGAGAGAGAGACAGAGAGAGAGAGAGAAAGAGAGAAAGAGAGAGAGAGAGAGGTTGACATTTTCTGGGATGTCAACATCTGGTTGCTTAGAATGATCTTCATTCTGGTAGTGAACTGGCCCCCAAAAAGTACATATGAAATATCTAACCTCATCTCTCTTCAAAAAAAAAAAGCTCAACTTGGTCACATATAGTGATTTAAGGTTTTAAACCACATGTCACTTCAGTGGATCCTTAGGACAAGTCATGGAAATCGGGCAGTACATTTTTTAAATGAGGTACTGTCATTTTAGTGTTGAAATTTATCATCTGACTAAAAACTCAGGTGAACTCTTATAGATAATTTTTCTTTAATATTCTTATTTGATCCTTAACCCACTCAAAATAAAAACAAATAGCATCATTAAGTACTATCACTATTCCCATTCTATAGACAACGAAACAAAGGGAAATTTTTAACTTAGTTCTCTCCTGACTCTATATTTATCATTCTTGTCACGATATCTTTCTCTATCAGACTTTTTCAGAATTTCTTAGTAAATTTAAAGATTTTATAAAGACAAAAAATATTCTTAAATAATACACTATGTAATTATAACACCCCTTTGTTTTTCCACTTGATCAATATAAATTAAAAACAATGAGGGAGGTGGGGAGAGAGGCAGAACTCAACTACAAATGTCAATTGTGCTTCTATATGTATCATCTATCTTTTTTTTTTTGCTTTGAAAATCATACAGGTTTTTAGTTGTAGAGAGGGAGTCTTTAGTTTGAAAAAAAAGCATTCAAAATGACAGCTAGAATAAACTTTTACCATAAAGTCTGTGTACTCATCTGAAGAAGTTGGTAAATAAGAAAGCAGTTTATTTTGCATGCTATCCCTAAAATCCTCTTTCCTTCAGTCTTTTGTGATTAATTGTACAAATGAATTTTACCTGACTGTATTCACCATTTCTATTGCTAAGTTGTACTCTTACAGAGACTCTAGGGTTGGAGAGGTGAACCTATGCCTAAGACCAGCTGCTTCCTTTGCACATCTTTTGATGCAGACAAACAAAGTGTTTCTGCATGGTTGCTGACTAAAGACATACTAATTTGACTATTCTGGCTATTGATTTCTCTGTATTACCCCAGCTCGTGTGTGTGTGTGTTTGTGTGTGTGTGTGTGTGTATGTGTGTGTTATTGAAATTGACAGACATATACATTATTCTGTCACATTCCTGGTTTAATAAACAACAACCTCAATTAAAAAAAAAAAAGAACAAACTATTGTTGCCTTCAAAAGAGGTCAGAACATATTCTTCAGCATTTTTTGAAAAATATTATTCACCTTCCTATGATAGGTAATGTAAGGAACGTTATTGATTAGGAATTGATTTTGACAAATAAAGGAATAAGAGCAAACTGCCTGCCGTGGTTGGAATTTTGCAGTTCGGTGCCTGATAGAATTCTGGGGAGGTTTGTGGGGTTGGAATTTTCATTCTGATAGTTGCTCTCTGAGTAGCCTAAGCTCTCTGGAGGCTGGCTTTTGCCCTCTCTCTGGGTCTCCCTCTTCAGAGAGGGGGGAAAATCTGTGGCTCATGGAAATTCCTCTAACCAGTCTGTCAGCTGTAGAAAGAGGAAGAAGTTGGAGGTGTTTTGAAGAAGCAGATCTACAGTTTAAGAAGAAAATTTTGGTTTTGCTCCTCTGTGGCTACAGAGCTGAGCAGCCGGAGTTTGGGCCAATCATTGGCTGAATAGGATTTGGAGAACCTAAACAAAACAGTTATACAGTTATAAGGAGGTTGTCATTAATATTAATAAGAAGAATATATAGAAATAGGATTAGTTTAGTTGGAAATTGGGTAAGATACTGAGAAGTGGCAAGAATAGGTTTGGTTTGTACTGAATTGAAGAGGATCCCATAAGGGATCATGGATTTGGTTGGGAGGAGATGGATACCTATTAATTGTTAGGCATCTTTCCTGCTTTATACTTTTGTTGAACTTTTATTATATACTAATATATATATGTAAATATATATATATATATATATATATATACACACACATCCTTAAATAAACAAAGTTGTTGAGTTTGTTTGTTTTTTTACAACTGCTTCCTTAGTTGTGTTTTTCTAAATATCTTACTGTTCTTCCTTGCCTGGTCAACTTTGTTACAACTGGCCCTTCTATTACAACAAAGTAAGGGACTTTGGGGTACAGTTTAAGATCCGCTCTTACAATATTGACTCTATTCTGAAGGGAGTTGTCAGATACATAAAAGTGGAGGGAGGTTTAATAGTTTAAATTATATAGCATTTTGTTTGCAAAACACTATGCACATTATCTCACTTGATTCTCAAAAAAAATTGAAAAGTAAATGCTATCATTACCTCGATTTCAAAGATTAGGAAATTGAGGCAAAGAATACGTCACCTACACAGGGTGACAGAGCTAGTAAATTTCCAAGGCAGGATGTGACTTCAGACCTTCCTAACTCCAATTTTTCTTTGTCTATCAAGTCACTGAGCTCCCTCTCAAGGAAAGTATCTGGTTCATCTTCAGAATCCAAAATCATCTTCAGAATCCAAAATAATTTTTAGTACCATCAAACATCATCTAATAGGTTGTACAGAGGTTTTGATCCACATCAATAAAATTTCAGCTCTTACAAATACTTGTATATTCATTCAACATATATTCATTTAGATGAGTATTCAATCTTTTCTTAACCAGTATAATCCAAGCTTCCATGTAGACTATAGTGTGGAACCACAGAAGTGCCCCCCCCCCCGGTCTCTCCATATACCATACAACAAAAACTCATTTTAAAAATAATTTTGTAATTTAAATATTTCCATTGCTGCTATTCATGAAATGTCAATTCACTTCCTATTGGCCATATAACTATGCAAAGAATAAAACAATCAGACTCTACCATGTCAGTCAGTCATGTTTTTTTGGCATAAAGCTTTCTTCTGGCCATCTTTGAAGTCACAGAAATGAAGAATCAGATTTCTCCCTTCATCCTGTATGCGTCCAAAGCAGGGCAATTGACTAGGGATTAATTTGCTGCATGATTCCACTAATTCCATAATGACTGGACCTATATATTGCTTTAACTAATGTTAAAATTCAATAAGAAAGTTTCATAGCTTGGGCTAAAGTTGCAGAAGTCCTCTATACTGCCACATGTTCAACTCAAATAATATCCCAGGAATGAGTTGTATAAATCAATACCACTTTTTATGACACTAGTAGAAACAATGGAACATTAGGTGGGAGAAAGTAGAGTGGCCAAAAGTGAACAGCTGCCAAAAAGAAGGAGGAAGCTGTGGACAGGAAGCAAATTTACACCTCAGACAGTCTAAAACTCAGGCCAACATCTGGAAAGCCTTCACATAAATGAAAGAGTCCTCTTCTAGAATGAGAATGAATGAGAGTAACTCCCAGTGTATGTGCCGTGGTAATGGTGAAGGATAGAGAATATCATAGTAAGCTATTTGAGTCTTTTGCTACCTTTCTATTTTCATTTGTTGTGATAAAAACATTTTTTGAAGAAAAAGATTGTAGAAACATTTAATTGATTTAGAAGGGATTTTAGAGATCTATATTCTAGAGAACTAGTCTAGTGTATCTAGACTAGACTAATTTTAGAGATAAATTAACTGAGGTCTATAAGTTGAAATAATTGAAACAAGACACTCAAGTAAAAATACTAGATTAAATATTTTATTATTATTATAAACAATTGATTTTAAACTATCATTCTCTGACTCCAAAGCCATGGTATACATGGTTCATCATCATAAGGAAAAAGTGTACACAAAGAAACTGAGAAAAGTTTAGGAAAGGGATTTGAGAGTTCTCCCCAAATCGTTTGCTTTTCCTTAATGCAGCAAGGAAACATTTGAAATATTCATAATTCAATTTCTGGCTGCAAAGTGAGGAAAATTTAATTTCTATGCATATATACCTTTTCTTAAAAAAACTCTCCTATTTAGATAACGTAAAAGAAATCACTAGTTAAAGTTTGTCACTTGAAAGATCAAAGACACTAAGTCTTTATTAAGCAGCAGAGAAACAAATTCAGACCCAATGGCCATGGTTACAGCAACATCCCAAGATGTCACTCACAGAGCCTTCCAACCATAACTTTCTTATTGAACATGTCAAACTGACCCACTGAGATGGGAAATTTATTGGAATTTCTTGTTCAGATAGATCACTGTTGTGAGCTGAATTACTCATTTTATATTGAGTCATCTTTTCAGCAACAATTTTGGACATGGTGGAGGTTAAGGTACGTCTTATGTTTCTTTATCTCCTGAGCATAATCTTAGAATTTGTCAAATCATACAAATGGGAGAATAATGATAGTGTTTCTCATACATATCAGGTGCTTTCAAGTAGACAGATGTACTTCTTTTTTCATGTAGTCTAATTCAAGTATTCTAATAACTACTATCTTTGATGATATATGTTTAAATAATTTTCCAGTTCTCAAATTTGATAATATTATTCAAGGATTTTAATTGGTTGTGTTCATTAGTGATTGGTGTATTTCACAATTTCAGGAGACAATTTTCCCCACTCATTATGCTTTTATTTAAATTCTGAAAATATTCTGAGCCCATAAAATATGTCAAGAAATCTGATGCTCACCACGAATCTCACAAGTGATTTTGGTAAATCTCTCTTTGTCACTTGGTCCCTGAGTGGTTTCACAAAAGTGATAGATGAAGAGAATAAAAATAAAAGCCTTTAGTTCCTTAAGGGAGAACCAACTCAGTGGATGAGCAATGGCCCAAAGCACCTAACAGGTCTTCCCAGTGAGTCAGGTGTAGAATCACTATTACTTAAATTCTCTCTAACAGTTATTTAACTACCTGATCTATTTGATCAAATTTGTCACTGATGTGCTTTTAGTTTTGCCAAATCAGGTAGACCATATATGTAAAAAGAAACACATAAACATATAATTATACACATATACATATATATACACAAACATATCTATCTGAAAAGCCACCTACATAATTAAATTTTAGTAAATCTGAAAATATGAGAAAAATTGTCATTTTAATTCATTACATGTTTATAATTAATTCAATCAATTTTATGTTATTAATAACAAACACACCTGATCTATATTTGTATCCTTGTATCTAGAATAAATAATAGGTGTACTCCTGTTAAATCATGAGTCCTCAAATAAAATCATCTCGTTGGTGCTGGAAGTATAAAAATAATTGTTTTCTGATTCCAAAGACTGCATTAGTAACTTGTACAATTATTGAAGCAATTCCACAAAGGGCAAGGATCTTAAGATGAGTTATTAGGAAGGATACAAATCTATTTTCACACTCCAGTTTCTTTTATACCTATTAAAAATTAATTTTGGTCACTTCCTAGAAACTTCCCTTTAAAAAATGTTCCACGCCTCATTAGATCTGAAACCAATTAAATATTTGTTCAGCTATTGAATTGTAACATTTGGCTTTTGTCCCTTCTCAATAATTATTGTATAATAGGCAATATAACTTTTGCATTCAGAAAATTTATAGAATTTTAAACTCAAGATACATTATGATTATCATCCTAAAATCATAGTAAGCAAGAGAGGTCATTACTGTAAAATTATTAACTGATTATTAGAGGTGATTTTTTTTGCTCCTTGAATACTCAGAACTTGACACAATTCCTTTTTTAAATTATATCTTTTTTGCAAGCTATATTTTTCTGAGTAACAGGCCTCTCATTTTAAGTGCAAATAGAGACTAACCTGATCTATATTTGATAAGTAAATATTAAATATGTATATGTGGATACAATTATTTTAAAATGCTTATTTTTACCAATAATTTTAAGTCTTAAACAATAGTTCTGAACATTAAGATTACACTTTTATTTTTTTAATCTTTATTTCCATTCTAATAGGGGGAAATGATTACATTTAGAGTGAATAGTTGAAAATATTCAAATCCAGTTAATTTTCCATAACATCTCTTGTTTTTTAAGGTATTGTATTCATTCACTGTATTGCAGTGAACATTTTTTCAACCCACAAACTAAGAGAATTTCAGTTATGTGTTATTTACATAACTTTTATGCAACATTATTGTAGAGATTATTTTCCTTATCTATACAAAAATTACTTTAAATATGTTTTTAACCTAACTAAATCTAGCTTCCATCTCACTGGCTTCACTAATCTTGAAAAATCACCTTATAAAATAATAATTTATTAGATCTGAAATTGCTTGATATTGAGGATATCTGGGATTTGATGTGTTTAACATGTTGAGATTCCTCATATTGGTAGTCCAAAGAAAAGGTCAATGAGCTCCTGAGTGTTCAAACATTGCTGGTTATACTTAAGTGTCCAAAGGATCATTGCAAGGATCCTTAGGGTAGTGAATAAAAGAGAGAGAAAGAGATAAAAGAAGGAAAAAAAGACATAAATTAAGAGAAGAGGATAGAGAGGATAAAGGGTTGGAAAAATGGACTAATCTAACACATTAGCGTTGTATGCTCTTGAAGATTCTTGGCTCATTCTGAACTCTCATGTATTTCGTAAGATCAGACTTTTCAGGCATATTTAGCTAATTCAAAGAAATTATTTTAAAGATAGACTGGACTGCATGAGCACTTTACTGCTCTAGCAAAATAGTCCTCTGTGAGATTAATATCACATCAGAGTGTCCATTAAACTTGTCACAGTCTTCCCTGCACCCTGACATTAAGTGATTATTGTCTTGGACTATTGACTTCACTGACATGTCATTGCTTAAAATGATGGACTCATCCCAGTAGCAAAGGGACAATTGATAGAAGAAAGAACTCTGTCCATCAACTGAATCTTTGGCTTCTTGTTCCCAAATCTGGTCAGAGTAGAAAAGATGTGAAGCCTCACATACTAATAATGGCTCTATGGTGTGAACCTACAGCCTCAGGCATTGTGTCTGTGAATAAAGCTGTCGAATGAAATCTCTGTGGTAATAATGGACACAAAGTGTATTTACTGATCCCTGTTCTCATACAATAGTGCAGAGCAGCCATACCATCACTGCCATTTGATCTACTTGGTTGAAAATGACACAAATCAGTTTCAAAAACAGGAAAATAGGATATTCAAGGAAACAAAACTGAAAACACATGTAAGCAATATAAAAGCATTTTAATTAATTATCTATGTTAGCGAATGAACAAAGTAATATGTACCCTTGCCTGTTACCTCTTCTTTTTCTGGATTCCATAAAGATGTCAGAAATTTCAGAGGAATAAAAAATAGCCCTGGGCTTTCGTAGTTTCCTTACTGAACTGAAGAATGTCATTAATCACTGGGAAACACACACATGCATACACACAGAGAAACACATGCACACACATTTACTATGGTCAAAACCTAACCCTGTTATTCATAGGTCATATGGAGATGTCAGATTACATATTTAGCATGTAAATTAATCTAGTTCTAAAAAGTTGACCAAGGCTAAACAGCCTGGAAAAAGTGGTAAGAAATTGGCTTTGGAATCAAGAAGATGTGAGTTCAGGTCCTGTCTCTGACATATACCGGTTCAATGAAAATGTGCAAGTCTCTGAGCCTCTCACTTAATTGTCTAAATCCCAATGAACTAAGACTATAATTAATTGAAGATGTTGCTCATCTACAATAATGGAAGTCATTTCTACACTTCACTAATGAAGTTATAGGTCTGCACTAAAAAAAGTATTTTTAGCAAAATTAATTTTAATGTGAGAAATATAATTATGGTTCATGTTTTGACATGTAAGTACATTTCCATTAGACTCTATTTGTTCAGTGATTTTGTGATTGAATATTTCAAATTTTTTCAAGGATTATTGCCATTTAATGTTTGATTTTGTAAACCACTTAAAAATCTGGGTCCCTCACACATGCATAAAGACCTTTTAACTTTTCCAACTGTCCATAAGAATGTTTGTAGGAATCATGATCAAAGTTAATAAGGAAGATCTTGTGATTAAGTGCCTATGTGACTTGGAATACATTTGGAAGTACCCCTAGCAAAAATTACTTTGTATGAAATACAGATATATATATATATATGTAAATATATATATATAATATAGATATAGAAAGAAAGATAGATAGATAGATAGATTAGATAGATAGATAGATAGATAGATAGATAGATAGATAGATAGATAGATAGACAGACAGATAGCTAGATAGATAGATAGACAGACAGACAGACAGACAGACAGATAGATAGATAGATAGATAGATAGATAGATAGATAGATAGATAGATAGATAGATAGATACCATTACCAATCTGGAGGACGTTTTGAAAGTTGGGAGAGTCCCAGAATTTTACAAGGCAGTATGAGTTAATTATATGGTCAATCTAAGGAAGTTTTGGCCTGAATTAAAAATAGAAATCTACCATAAGGTAAATGAAAACTACATGTAATTCCCAAATTCAATATTTTTAGGTTTAATCTAAAATGCTAGATCAGGTCCAGATTTTGGTAAATCTGATAAATTGAACAGATATGTTAATAATAGCTAGACTTTTACCACTTTGGAGTTTGAAGGTCATAACAGCTAGAATGAAGCTAGGTGGCACAATGGATAAACTGCTGGGTCTGGAGTTCAAAAATGTTTTCAGACACTATAGCTGTATAACCCTGAGAAAGTCACTTTACTCTGCCTCAGTTTCTTTATCTTTCTCCAGTTCATTTTTCATAATAGGAAACTGAGAAAAATAGGAGTAAGTGACAAAGCTAGGAGGTAGAACAGAGAGAGTGCTGAGTCTGGAGATAGGAAACATCTTTGTGGCTCCTTTAAAATTCTTGATCTCCCATTTCCTCAATCCCATTAAGTCTCAAAACCCATAAACACCATCTTTACTCCATGTGAACTACAGAGAGGTTTGGTCACTTCCTTGATCTTACCCAATTATGTGTTCCCCTTCCTTCTTTCTTTTTCCTTTTTCCCTTTTCCTTCTGATATTCCTTTTATACAATAATCTTCACATCTGCCTATTTCTTCTCCTATCTAAACCTAGTTTTCACTCTTAACAAGACCTCCAAAATCCCTATCCATCAGTACTTTACTACAGCTTTACTTTCCTCCCTTTTTAAGTTAGATCTCACCCCATCATTCTCTGCTCTTGAATCCTAGAAACTATTCCAAATCTTCTATTTCCTTTTCAAGCCTCCAACTTCTCCTCATATTTCCTCTCTCACATGAGGACCTTGTCTCTTACATTAATGAAAAAATTAAAGCCATTCCAAATGAATTTCCTCTTCTCTCATTATCTTTACCTGAAACAGTTTTGCATAACTTGTGATGAATGTGCTTCACTCTCTTTCATCTAGCATATCCATTCCTTTAACATATTTTGCTTTTTGTCCTACAAAATATCTCTGAAATTGATACCCTTCTCTTTATTTATGTAGCAACCATATTAATTCAAGACCTCTTATATTCTCATTTGGATTATTGCAATGGTTTTCTAATTTGCCCACTTACCTCAACTCTCTTAACATTTTGGAGGATGCTACAAAAAAGATTCCAAAGTAATTTTTCCCTAAGATCAGATCTGATTTTTTTATCCCTTATTCAATCAACTCCTGGGGCTCCCTATTGCTTCTTGGATAAAATAGAAATTCTCAAATTTAGTTTTCAATGTGATTTACAATCTGATTTCAAGATTTCTTTATTTTCTCGTACATTACTATTTCTCTATACTCTCCAAGTTAGCCAAATTACCGTGTTCTTTGTTCCCCATACAGAACACTAATAATAGGTACATTTCCATCTCTTTTCCATTTCTGTACCTTTTCCTATGTTTTCATCATCTTCACCCCTTAGGATTTCTCTCTTTTTGGAAGATGCAACTAAACTATTCTCCTTTGTATGAAGTCTTCTGCTTAATAAACTATTAAAACTCTCCCTTTCAAAATATTTTATATTAACTACTTTGATTTATTTGCTTTATAATCATTCCATAAATGGTTTTATTGTTACTTCTTGTCATTCTCAATTTGAATGTAAGCTCCTTGTGAGTAAGCATTATTTCATTATTTATATCTATATTTTTATCTTCAGTTCCTAATACAATGCCTGGAATATACTATATGATTAAGACATATTTGTTTATTCATTGGTTTATTAATTAATCCATTTATGCCTTCCATATTTCATACATTTGAATAAAATGGAGATATAATGTTCTCAATGGCTTAAGTTAATGTCTTGTTCTGTTTTTCATGAGAAGATATTGATCAAAATCTATAATTTCATTGATATGGGAAAACTGGGATGAGAGAACCATCTTTAAAATGCATAATGACAGTAGGTCTACTATGTAGTCTTACAGAGTTGGCTTAAGTACTGAGAGATTCAGTGACTTGTCACAGGTTAAACAGCCATATAAATCATAGTGATGACTTGAAAAAAGTCTCTGAAATCAGCTTTGTCTTCTTTACCTTAGTATTTTTCTTCTCTATTTTGAATAATGTTATAAAGGTGAGGGATGATGACCTGATATGTTACTTGTTCCAAAGAGGAAGTCAATAAAGGCAATTTGAACATAAAATGTGATTGTTGTTCTATTAGAATGCATTTTTAAAATGATAAATGTTCTTTTCTTCTAATTTCAAAAAATGTATGGGTAGGGATTAAATGTGCATAAACACACAGAGTCAGTCTTTTATGTATTTGTGGAGGTATTGAAAATACCCATTCCCTTTGTGTAAAAAAGTATGTCACTCAAATCACCTATTTCTTTAGTACATTTCCACATAGATAACCAAGTGCACATCTCAGCCTCTTCTGGCTATTTATATAGAGTAAAACTCCTGTATCCATTATATTTCTATATACCACTTTCATAGGATTTAAGAGAAATTCTGAATCCAGTGGTCAGCCAAGTAGAGGAGAAAAAAAAAAAGTTTCCTCTCTTTCAGTTAGGAATAAGTCTAATTATCAGAGAAAAAGTAGTAATAATATTATTGAGTAAACTCATGCCTACTCCAAATTCAGAGGTGCATGTAGGTAAACTTTGTATTTCTTATAAGATTTAAATTAACATGAAAAATTCAGTTTCTAATATTTATTGATAGGAGTAAAATTTAAATCAGTAAATATATCATGGTTCCAATGGAATTAAAGTCATTGACATTAGAACCTGACCTCAGAACCTAAGGAATTATTTTGTTGTGATACTCTTCCTCTTCATCTGACCACATATGCATAATGTAGTGAAAAATAATATTTACTCGGCTTGGAGAGGAACTGAGGTTAACACTTAGTATTTGTGTGAGAATGTACAAATTAAATCATTTTTTTTCAGTTTCATTTTCCTCCTCTAATAAGAGGAAGGAAATAAAAATTCCCCAACCCTCTTAACAGGGTTGCAGAGAAGAAAGCACTTTGTATGTTTACATATTATTGCAGAAATTTGAACTCTTATTAATGATATTAGTTTTGAACCCCATGAAAATATTTTTAAATTCTAAAAGGCTTTCCCAATTAATTTACATATGAGTATTTAGCTATTTCCTTTTGATCAACTGATGTTTGTCTGTGTATCCTGTCCATAACTTGCTCTCCTCATTTATCCCTGAACCTTCTGTTTTTATCATGACATATCAATTTCTTTCAGAACAAGCTATTCCTTTCTCAAACTCATCTCCTATTTCTAAGAGAAAACTTCATGCCACCAAAGCGTTTGTATATTCCTTGTGTAATGTTTTGTATTGGCACACTCCATTGGATCTGAACTTACTTTTCTCTGCTTTCCTTTATCACTTCACCTGCATAGAAACATGACTTTCTACAGACTCTTACACAGTCTCTTCTCCTATAGATTTCTCACTTTATTGCATTCCTCTATTTCAATGAAAAGGAAGAAGTGATGATCTACTCTTCAATTTCCTGTGCTCTTTTCAGTCCACAGAAACCCAATCATCCCTATAATTCACTTGATTTAAAATCCATATCATTCATTTTCTTAGCTACAGTCTGTCCTCCTCATATTCATTCTCATAATGATACAATATTAATGTCCCTAATAAACAACTTTCACAAAATCATCGTCATTCAAGAACATGTGGTGATTTCTATTATCTGTCTTAAGCCTAAAGTGCCTAGTGCTTCAGACCTTCCACAACCCACCTGAACCTTATTAGTTAACGTTAGACCTAATATGGTTCAATGCGAACCTTTCTTTCTAGACAGCACAATCATTTGCATTGTGTTCACATCGATGAACATGATTTTTGTACCTTCTTCTACATGTTTGTTCATGTTTCTATCTGTATAATTCCTTTTAGCCTTCTCTTTGCCTCTTATTTAAGGTTATATTTTAAGGTCAAAGGGTCTGAAATCCTTGCCTAGTGATGCTATCCTATATTAATATTTCCCATAACTCCATTTTCATTTGCAGTTTGCGTCATATTTTATAATTCTATTTTTGTTTTCCATGATACAATTTGTTACTTAACTATTCATGAACACAATTCCATTTTATGTAGTATTTTCAGTTCACTAATTATTTCAGACTATTGACTTTGAAGTAAGGAAAAAGGTAACTATGTCAATTATGCCATTTATTAGATAAGCAACCTTGATCAAGCCATTCATTAGTTCTGAGTCTCAATTTCTTTATCTGGAAAATAAGAAATTGAATTAGATAATCTATAAGGTTACTTTAAAGCCTAAATAATTCATGAGTATGTGTCTTCTTTAATGAGATCATAATATTCTGATGAACATCAAATTGTTTATATTTCCTACATATTCATCTCAGGACAATATTAGGCACATATTGTAGTAGTATATCATCTGTAGGCACTTTCTCTAACTGAAAGGATAGATCTCCCAACACTTTCATGGCTCCAGGTTAAATTTATTCAGTGGTTCTAAATTCTCTAAAACTATAGCTCAGGAGGCATAATCAAAGTCTTTACTGAATTAGTAGGAATATATACAATTAGGGAAATCAAAGACATTCAATGTAGTTGAATTTCCTTTCCCTAATTTTGGGGGGGGGGATGGAAGGTGGAGTATCAAACTCCTCCCAATGCTTTTATAAAAGGCAGAAATTAGAATTTTTGCCTCCCTTTTCTTTGTATCTGCTCTTCTCCCTTTTACATATCTTTTGGGAAAAAAAAATATGCCTCTATGCTATGTGCTCTGATTTTTTTCTTCACTATTTCGCAACTCCTTTTATGTGTTCTTTCCCCACCATTATATTATAAGCTGCTTTGAGGTTAAGGACTGTCTTTTTTATTAATAGTACCCCTTTGTTAGTACTATTTATTAATAATCTTTTTTATTAGTAGTAGTTCAAAACAGTGTCTGGTGCAGAGTAGTCACTTAGTAAATGTTTCTTGGATTGAATTGAAATAACTAAAGAAAAGAAATATATCACTGGAAATATTTGGTGTACATAGAGAACATAGAGAGCCATAAAAATGTGATCAGAAAATATGTGAGGAATAGTAACTCATTCATCCAATGCTGAAGGACTGTTAATTCATTGCAATTATTCTCATCAGGGTATGTTTCTGCCGAATGCTGTTCAGTTATAGTACCTTCCACCTATACTATCTGCTGGTTCTTTGCTGGACATGTAATCTCTCCCTGGTCATTCATCCATTATATGTTTATCTGTGAAACACTGTTGAAGTAAATGTGGACTTTCAACTCAATGCACTTTTATTGAATGCATAGTCCCTATCTACCTTCTGGATCAGCCATAATCTTTGACTGTCTCTTCAAATGAAGAATGAGGGGGTGCCATTCCTCTTAAGGTTAGATAAAGTCAGTAGGCATTTCCATTTCTCTTAGAAAAAGCAGCAACTTTTTTTTTTCCTTCCCGGACCAGCAACATATTCTGTCTTATTATCTATGTATCTGAACAAATCACATTTCTTTTTTTCTTAGCATGAGATTCACAGTACCAAGAAGAATTCCTTCCAATTACATGATAAACAAATTTAACATTCTTCAAAAAAAATTTGAGCTTCAAATTCTCTTCCTCCTTTTTTTCTCCTTCTTCATTGAGAACACAAGTTATTTGGTATAGGTTATATACATGTAATCATGTAAAAGGTATGTTGATATTAGTGATGTTATGAAAAATTGTCCAAAAATAAATAAGAAAAATTAGGATTTTTAAAATTGTGCTTCAATATGTATTCAGACTCCATCAGTTATTTCTCTGGAGGTGGATAGCATTGTTTTCATCGTAAGGCCTTTTGAATTATCTTAGATAATTATATTATTGAGAATAGCTAGACCATAGACAGTTGATCATTTAAAAATATTGCTATTACTGTGTACACTGCTCTCCTGATTCTGCTCATTTCACCTAGCATTTATTCATTTAAATCTTTCAAAGTCCATCCTAAAAGTGTCCTGCTCATTATTTCTTATAGCACAATAGTATTATATTACAATCGCATGTGACAATTCATTCAGACATTTCCAAATTGGGTGATACTACATTTAAATGCACAAATTATAAAGTTATTAGACATAACAAGTACCAGTGAACAAGGTAAGGATGTAAACAGTTTAAGATTATCAAATCCCTTAGGATTTCTCTTTCTTGTTTAAATTTTTTATGCTTCACTTGAATTTGTGTTTGAAAGCTAAATCTTCTAAGCTCTGGGCTTTTCATTGGCAATGCTTTGAAGTCCTCTTTCATTTATTATCCATTTTTTCCCTTGAAGGTTTATATTAATTTTTACTGGGTAGATGATTCTTTGTTGTAATTTTTCCTCCATTGCTGTAGGAAATATTATCCTGAAAGTCCTCTAATCCTTTCATGTGTAAGACTAAATATTGTGTTATCTTGAAGGTGATTCCTCAATATTTTTGTTTGCTTTCTGCTAAAGTTTTCAGGCTGCTTAAAATAAGTTCTCCTTGACTTGGAAATTTTGGAATTCAGCTATAATATTTCTGGGGGTTTTCATTTTGGGACCTTTTTGAACATGAGAGGTGTATTAGAACAATTTTTATTTTACCCTTTAGTTGGAGCAGTTATCTTTGGTAACTTAGAAAAATAAAGTGTGTAGAATCTTTTT
Source organism: Monodelphis domestica (assembly GCF_027887165.1). Lineage (NCBI taxonomy): Eukaryota > Metazoa > Chordata > Mammalia > Didelphimorphia > Didelphidae > Monodelphis > Monodelphis domestica. The sequence continues at coordinate 522,660,483 of NC_077229.1, read as the reverse complement.
TGATCATTACTTTATGTACTATAAAAACTCTTAACTTTCTTTTTAATATTTTCTAGATCAGTCAGTTTTCTTTTTGTTGAGGTATCTCACATTTTCTTGTTTTTTTTTCATTCTTTTGAATTTGTTTTATTGTTTCTTGATGTCTCATGGAGTCATTAGTTTCTACTTGCCCAATTTTAATTTTTAAAAAATAGTTTTCTTCAGTGAGTTTTTGTACTTAGTTTTCAATTTGTTCAATTCTTCTTTTCAAGTACTTTTCTTAATTAGATTTTTTTGCCTTTTTATGATTTATCCTATTTTGTGTTTTTGTGTATTTTTTCTTCAATATTTTTTTCTTTTTCCTTAACCAAGGCATTAATTCTTTTCTGGGTTTTTCTTACATCATTCTTATTTCTTTTTCTGATTTTCCTCTATTTGATTTTTTAAAAATATTTTTCAGCTGTTTGAAGAATTCTTTTAGGGTCCAAGGTCAAATCACATTTTTCTTTGAAGCTTGAAATATAACTGTTTTGACTTTTTCATCTTCTAGATTTTTGCTTTTTTGTATCATAGTAACTTTCCATGATTGCGTTCTTTTGTTGTTGTTGTTGTTGTTGTTGCTCACAATTTTGGCCCATTTCTTGACTTTAACTTTTTTTTTTAATTTGACCTCTTCTCCTTGGATGGAGGAGTCACTCTACCAACTCTCAGATCTTTTTTACTACTGTTTTCAGCAGTATCTCTATGGGTCTCTGCATTTTCAGTTTTTCCAGTATGACATGCTCTAAGAAAATATATTCACTGTTCTCCTCTCCTGGGCACTAGTTTTTGTGTGATCACAATCAATGCTTTTCACCTTGAAACCAGAATTCCTGCTTCTTTTTGTTCACGGATTCCAATGTGTTGGTGAATTTCTTTGCCCTTGGGCTGTGACTCCAAATCAACCAAATCCCAGCAAAATGACCCCTTCCAACCAAGTGTCTAACCCCTTTACTATCTGTGGTCTGAGAAATCCAAAAGCCCTACCACAGATTCAGTTACCTCTGAGCCATGCTTCTGCCTTGCACCTTGTAATATTTATTAGGAAAGTATGGGAGGAGTGAAAAAACAGGGGATAATGGGAGGTCTGTAGTAGATTATATATATGTATATAGATTATAGAGGATTTGAGGGGATAGAGGGAATATTGCTTGGTGAGGCAAAGGAGAAAGATACCCCCTGCCGAGAGGAAGCAGAAGGGGTCTGATAAGGACTGTTTGTCTTGAATGACTGAACTGATGTTCAGCTCCCTCTATGCCCCAGAAAAGATAGTCCACTTATCTGACTGTGAATTCAAATAATATAAAGATTAATAACCAGTTGGGATTGGAGAGATATCAGGAAGGAGTCTTCCTCAGCTTTTGGAGCTGAGGCCAGGCCCCACAGGCTGGTGGAGGGTCTCTCCCACTCCCTTCCTCGGTGCTAGTTTTGTCAATTTCAGAATCTTAGCAGTAGACAGAAAGCAAACAAGAACAGTTCTAACTTTCAGAAGTGATTTGGCCTGAATCTTCGGGCTGAACCATGAAGAGGTACACCACTCCAGCCTGGGCTGAATGAGCTCTTTCCTCCTCCAACACCAGGAAGGAAGTCCCACTCAGTAGGAAGGAAGTGCTAGTCACAAGACCCAACTGCCACTCCCAGTTTCCCCTTCCCCCACCAACTGTCAGTCTTGTTTCCTTTCCACAACCTAAATAGAAAAGCCACACTGCTGGCTTCATGGAATGAAGCCTGTAGCTGATTAACTTAAGTGCTATACTGCACTCTCCTCTCACACCATTAAGCTAGACCTTTCTTGCAAACCAATTAAGTTGTCCCGGGAAAGAAAATTGTTTTGCCTCACACTTTTATTGTTACTGCTACTCCAAAATTTATTCTGAGGCATTATTTTAAATTTGTTTGGAAAAAAATCTGGAAAATTCAGGTTTCTACCTGCCTTTACTCTGACAGCTTGGTGCCTTTCAAACTCTTTAAAACAAATAGCAGCCTTCCAATTAGCTGAGTACACTAATCTATGTCTCCATGATTATTCCATGAACAAAAATGGATCAGTTGTAGATACAGAAACAATCTAAGTAGAAAACAAGGTGATGTCCTGTTTTAGTTGCCTCACAGTATTCTTGTTCTTTCATAAAAGATGAAGTCAATCAGAATCCTAAAAGGACTATGCAATACCTCTTACAGTAAATTCTAATTAAATGTTTAATATTTTTATTAAAAGACAAATTATGTCTTATATTGATGAATTATATTTAAAAAGGCAGAGCTGTACAAATGTGTCAGACTCACTCACTGTTCCAGAGCCATCCAAGTCCAGTGACAAGACACAAGTCAAGAGAAGTTGTGATCACCTGGAATCCAGTGGAATGCTTTCATTTGTTTAATGTTTAACCAACCTCTCAATTTCCACAGCACATATTTAAGTCATTTTCATAGCCATAGGAATAAATTGTTTTCATCTATCCCTTCCTTTGGGGAATGGCTCCACAAGCTTGATGTAGGTAACTCCCTAGCTCACTGCTGGGTTTGATATCTGTCAGTTATCTTCAATGTAGGTGTAGCCTGTTGCTAGGATGGTTTTAATGGGGTATGGCTACTGCTGCATATGCTACAGCTTCTTGGAGCTACAAATGAGAGCTAGGTAAAAAAGTAGACACCAAAAGTGGATGAATAAACCTGAAATGTACTCAGCAAGTTGTCCTTGAACACCTCATATTCCCCAATTGAAAAAAAATTAACAACTTTAAGGATAATTACAGGATAAAAAATAAACCCATATAAATTATGAAAATTTCAATTAAACCCTAAGGAAAAAATAAAATAACTCTATACATTATACAATACTTAGGATTCTACCAACCAAAACAAACCCAGCAACTATTTGAATGAAAATTTTGTGAAGGGGAGATTTTGGAAAGGAAACAAGAATGCAAGCAGAGTATCATGGAATGCATTTGAACCAGGCGAAACAAGAACCCTTTTAGAGTCTTGAGAGGAAGGAATTGATTGGTAACTAACAGTCAGTCAGGGGAGTTGGATGCTTGCTCTGGAGACAGAAACATTCCCCAAGACCCAGCTCCAACCTTCTGTGAATAGAAATTGTTCCAAAAAGATATTTACCAAGATCCTGCAGACTGTTTATGCTCCTGACTCTGCTGTGACACCGAGATGACCAAAGCTCAAAGAGAGTTGATTAAACTGCTTAGTTTGCCTTAGTGGGAATGTTAGCTTCACCTGGGGTAGACTTAATAACCTTTCAACCCACTTTCCTAACCCCATCTCCAATTTACAACTTCACAAAAAACCTTGTTACTTTGAAAATCAGTCAGATTGGATACATACTGGCCTAAGGCAGAGAGCAGCCATTTTTGCTCTCTCTCACTGAAAAGATTGTCTTGTTAACTGGGTCTAGCAAAATTCCCAGTCACCTATCTTAAATCTCTCTTACAGTGTAAACTATTTTTCACATAAATATAGGTCAAAATAATTGGAGAAACATTAATTGCTCATGAGTAGGCTGAGCCAATATAATAAAAATGAGAAATCTACCTAAGTTAATTTATTTATTCAGCGCCATAGTAATGAAATTACAAAAGAATTATTTTATAGAGCTAGAAAAAAAGAACAAAATTCATTTGGAAGGTCAAAGATCAAGAATTTTAAGAAAATCAATAAAAAATTGTGAAGGATGCCAGCCCAGAAAACTATCTGGCACTGGCTAAGAAACAGAAGGGTATATCAGTGGAATTGATTAGGTTTACAATACACAGTAGTAAATTACCATTGTTGGCTAGTGTTTAATAAATGGAAAAGTATAAACTTTGGTGATAGGAATTTATCATTTGACAAAAATTTCTAGGGAAATTGGAAAGCATTTGGAAGAAACTAGACATAGACCAACATTTCACAACATATACAAGATAACGTCAAAATGGATAAATAATTTGGAGATAAAGTTCGCACTTTATCATAAATGAATCAGGTAATCATGGGAAAATGTATCTGTGAGATCTATGCATAAGGGAAGATTTTTGTGACCAAGAAGACATAGAAGGATTGACAGGAAGTAAAATAATTTTGATTACATGAAATTATAAAAAAACAATTGCATAAAGAAAATTAATGGAACCAAAATTAGAAAGAAGGGAAGAAGCAGGGCAGAGGAGAGGAATATTACAGCATGTTTCTATGATAAAGGCCACAGTTGCCTAATTATAAGTAATGTAAGAATTTAAAGTTAGGTTTTTATGCAAATATGAAAGTTCTAAAGTAATATTGTGGTTGCTGATTTAAAAATATTACAGCTTGAGTCAAAATAACTTTAAGCAACTTTATTTACAAGAAGGTAGAAAGAGTGAAAATGGAAAAAAAAATGTAGATAAAGGAACAGAAAGTACTGCCTAGCTACAAATACTTTAAGATTAATCCTAAAACCTCCAGACTGCAAATTCTAATCTGAAAGCAAATCTCACCAGAATCCAAAGTCCTAATTAGGAAGTCAAAATCTGAAGAGCTAGAAGATGCTGAAGAATCTGCTGAGATTTTCAGTGCACACAAGAATAAGGCTGCCAAGAATCTTACCAGAGATCATGCTGAAGGAAGAGTCCCACCAAAGAGCCAATGAGCAGAGAGGGTCTCCGCACCAAAGAACCAAGCAAGGAATCACTCCATTCACCACCTCAAGTGATGCAGGAGTCTCCTCCTCCAGACTTGCTCACCAAGAAGAGAGAATGAATCAGTCCTCAGACTGACCTTTTTAAAGCAGTTTTTTCCACATCACTTTCAGTTGCTCCCCCACTTTACAGGAACCAATGACAATCTTTCAATTTGCCTAGCACTCCCCAAAGAGGGGGGCAGTGTCTTTTGGAGGTGTGAGCTTACTCTTAGAGTAAGTGACTTTGGAACTCTCTTACTTAGTGTCAAGTAGGTGTGCTTTAAGTTCTTGATTTGTTTAGCGAAAAATACACAAGGGGAGAGTTTATCCTATCTTCACAGTAACTAGGCAAATTTATACAAATCAGCACTACTTTCTTGTTTATAAATGATAGAAGGCAGTTTCAGAAGATGGAATCAGTTATTCATATTCACAAGAAAAAATGTTTTAGATGTTGAAGGAGGTGGAGCCAAGATGGCAGCTTAATAGTAGTGAAACCCTGAAATCACTCTGAATATCCTTCCAAACCAATCTTTAAAAGAAACCTGAAAGAGACAGCAGGACAAGTGAAGGGGTTCTTCCCCTGAATGCAATGTGAAAAGTATGAACTCCTTAATTTTTCGTGTAGGAAGATGTGGGAATTTTTTTGAGTTGAATTTAACACATCTGCTAAATTTTTCAAAGGTGATTATAAAATCATAGTTTTGCTCTTTGCTTTTTACTATTAAAGTTACAGTACTAGAAATTATTTCTAATTTGGATACAAAAATGGTTCATATTCTCTCATTTTTTTCTTATTACTCTTTGCTTTAAACTTATTTTCTATGTTTATTTCTGTTTTCCCCTTCTGATTCCTCACAAAAATACACTTTTGGTATGTGTATGGTATTTTTTCCATTCCGTTCTATTCAAGTCTTTATTGAATATATCCAAAATGCTCAGCATGTTGCTCGATGCCATGCGGTAGATGGTATAATTACTGTATTGAAGATGATAATCTTTATGGAGAAAAAAATTCTAAACTCCAAAGTACTGTACTAATTTGTATAATGGAAAGACTATGGAATTTGTAGTCAGATGTGAATTTAAATATTGAAGCTGAGGTTTGATAATTACTAACTTTATCATTGAATCAATTGAGACAATCTACTGGTTTCCAATTCAATTCTTCAAGGAAAAATCATTGATTAGCATATCTGAGAATCAAATTAGAAATCTATAACAAAAAGGGGGAGTTCATAGTGAAACAGAAGAAAATAGAGGGCCAGCCTTAGATTTTAGATACCTGGGGTTCAAACCTCACATCTGACACATACTAACCATAGGCAATCATCTAATTTCTCGTGTCTATCCAAGGCAACTATTCAAGAATATAAATTGCAGAAAAATTGTTTGCAGGACTGTAATTTGTATTGGCAGAAAGAGTTTTCTTCTCTTTTGTGAGCAATAGGAAGGGAGAAAACAAAAAGAAACAGAAAAGGAAGATAAAGTCTTAGAGTAATAAGAAAAAAATGAAAGAATATGAAACATACTCTGTCTCCTAATTAGATGGAATTAAGCAAAAGTATAGACAAAATAAATTGTGACATAACTCTCTCCATCTTGTAGCATTGCTAGTAGGAAATTGCTTTATATACCTGAAAATTTTATATAATGCTAGTTAAAATGATAATTGATACTCTCTCCACAAATAGAGATTGCAGTCCCACTGCAACTTAGTTACTCAATTTAACTCATCCAATTTTTAGAATAGGTAATCTGTCAGACCTTTGAAAATGTTTTCTATAGGCAACATGAAAATTAACCTCTCCAAATTTTTCTTGGCTAGTCCTAAGGGAGCAGAGGTAGGTGGGCTGGGAAATACACCACTAAATTCACATTCCACAATTTGTAGCTTGATATCACCTCTCATAGATTAAGAATTTGAACTTAACATGTTCTAATTTGTCACATTAACATATTCCAAATGAACTTTGGACTGTGCCATATCATTATGATGTTTAAGAAAGGATGACATTTATTAAGAATCCAATCATACATTCAGGGAACTTTGATATGTCCTGAAAGAGATATAAAATTTAGATAACACATGGTGCCTGCCTCAGGGAATATAAAAATCTCCAGGGATACTTTGATAGATCAATATCACTGATTTGTGTATTACTCTCTAATGAAACATATTTCAATCTATTCCAATCCAATTATCATATGCAGCATTTTCCCTTGGCATCCTAAATTCCTGGGAGGTGTTTTACCAAATATTCTGAACCCATTCCTCTAGATTCTTTAATATTATTGAGGTGACGATGGGATGGTACACTTATTTGTCAACTATCCCTCACTCTTGCTAAATTAAATGTTTACCTTTGCAAGTTACATTTCCTTATTTAAATGTGTTAGATGACCTACACCTATCAATTCTCCATTGCCTTTTGAATGATGCTCAATTTCAATTCTTCCAATGCAGTTGTATTCTAGAATTCACGGAAATAGAAAAATATTGATCTAAAAATTAGGATATAATGTTTCATAAAGAAGAATAAGATCATTAAAAGTTCCATTCAACATCCCAAAGGATCATTTTTTTTTCAGACCTAATTTATTGCATGCTCAGGTTGTATAAATTGATGGTTGTATAAACTGATAGACTACTTGACATTCTTCATCCAGATTTTTTTATTCCTGCTTAGATTATTAATCCAAAATATTTAATAACCATTGATCCTACTCAAGAGGATATATTCTAGGACTTTATAAAAGTAATGTAATATCAATAACAAGCCAAGCATTTGTAGGATTTCACAATTTTTATGGTTTCCCTATAGACTCTGAACTGTATGTTCATCTATATAAGTATCTTTGAAAAGCATAAGTCAAATGTATTCAGCTTGATAAAAGTACCCATAAGATCATTGTACTATCATCTGTTTTTTTTCAATGTATCATTTGCGCTTTGCTATGTGAATAAGAGATAATTTTAGAGAAGAGCCTTTAAGGTAGCATTGTGTTACACCATATCAAATGTCGAGTGAGTTCATATATTCCCTATATTTTAGGCATTTGTGTGACTGTTATAAAGTACATTCTGCTGAAGAATATAGTTTAAGAAAATCTTCTATCTTTATAGGACCTTGATCAAGAATGTCCTTCCTGTGCATGGATATTGGTTTCTTACAGATTTTGTAAACATAGAAAAGTTTGGAGACAATAGATACCTAACAATTTGCAAATTTTAAATTTAAACTGTTTAAGTAAATTTGGTTGAACTTGCCTCAATTCATTCTCTTCATTTTAATCTTTAATCTGATATTGATTTTGACTTTTGTTCCAATTTGCCAATCACATGTGGACATTTAGCTCATAAGTTATCCACAAGTCTATGATCATCATTCTTATTCTGACTTATCACTTCTACTTTAAAGTTACCAACTAATAAATAAAAATTCAATTTAGACAATCTTAACAAATTCTTCATAAAATTTCTCTGCCACTTTACTCATGGAAATGGATGTTAATCTATAAGCTGGTCCATAATATTTTAATGGCCTTTTTCTAAATGTTAGTAGAGTCCAATAGTGCAGAACAAGGTAAGTAAATGTCCCATAAAATTATATTTTGTGTTGCCTATGGACTCACAACAAAGCAAATTCTCTCACATCCTTTGTTTGCAACTCCATGGAGAACTATTAAGCCATGAAATGGCACAGGAGGATAAGACACAAAAATAGAGATACCACAATGCACAACAATACAAGGTAATTGCATCAGAAAGTAGAAAATTGAATTATATATGAGATATGAGAAGGAAAATTATAACAAAGAAATTTTTTTAATGAAAGAAATGATATTGAGTTTGACTTTAAATTATAGGCAACATTCCAACTGACAAAGAGGGGAAGAAGGGTCTTTGAACTCATGGGGGAAATAAAGCATGATATTTGGATAGTACATTAGCTCATGTGTCCCTATAACCTTGCCAAATTTGTGGGAAGGAGAAAAAACACATACGCAAAACCAAAGAGATATGAGATTTACCCCTACATACAGGAGAAAGTTTTTAATTTGTATAGATGTGCTTCTTTGAAAAGTAAAGATGAAATGGAAATGAGTACCATATGATGCTAGTGAAACCTGTAAATTCATAAAGTCAGGACATTTTAATTCCAACAGAGATTTAACATAGAAAACTTCTTGATCAAAGTCTTATAATACATATGCAAGGATGAGCAAGTCACATTTTCATATACTTGGTGTATGGATTAAGTGATGGAGGAATGCAGAGAGAGAGAGAGAGAGAGAGAGAGAGAGAGAGAGAGAGAGAGAGAGAGAGAGAGAGAGAGAGAGAGAGATGAAGTTTCCTTGGTACAATTGCAGTTCAATATTTCACAGGTTAGAACCTAGCAATACAAATTCACTTGAAAGAGTTATGGTATTTGCAGCTGTCTAGTCCATAAGATCTACTCCTTTGCCCCTTGAGCCCTTAGTTCAAGTTTATGTGACTTGACCTCTGAGAATAATGTAAAAGAAGAGAAAAAGGGTAGTTGAATTTACTTATGAAACTTGATTTTGGTTGTATATGAAGTATAGACTCTATGGACTGTACCATAAATCGTTGGATTAATATCTCATGAGGTTACATGAGAGTGAATTCAAGTTATTAATCATAGAGCAGAAGTTGGATATTTACCTGCATTGTTCAGTCCTGGGATCCCAGATTTCAACTGGAGATTCTAGAATAATATCCCCTTCTCTGAAAAAGGGGGATATCCTCTAAGATAGCTTTTGGTCAACTTGTTTTAGATTCCCTGAAAGGGTAGTTGCTTATGGGTATTCTCAAAAAGGCTCATCCTGCAAAAAAGAGAAAGAGGGACAAGATATTGAAATAAGGAAAAATATCATTTAATCAGGCATGAAGGTAAGAAGTAAATATTTATTTGGACTTTTAAAACTCTTAATCAAATTGTTTTAAATAGAAAAGGGGAGAAAATGTGGAGAAAAAGCTACCTATCATCTATTCAGCTCTGAACCACAGAGAACAACTGTAATTTCTGACAAAAAAAAAGACTAAGAGGATGAGATATCCATATAAACCATCAGGATTGATGCTGGAAGTACACAAAATATGTGTGACAAGGAAAATGTAGAGAAACAAAAACAGAAGAAAAAGTACTGCTTGAGTACATGGATAGAAGGGATATGGTTGGGAATATAGACTAAATGAAAATCCTAGGGCAAACATCAACAACATGCAAATAGGTCCTGATCAAGGACACAAGTAATACCCAATGAAATTGCATGTTGGCTGCTGTATGGATGGGTAGAGGGGAGGGAGGGAAATAATGTGATTATTGTAATCAAGGAATAATGTTCTAAATTGACTAAATAAACTAATTCAAGGAGAAAAAAAGATTTCACCAGAAAACTAAAAAAAATTAATAAATAAAATTTAGAAAAATTAAAAAAAAATTAAAGATAATTTAAAAAGAGGGGGGGGGGGGAAGAAAAACAAAACAAAACAAAAAAGAAAACCCAACTTTTTTAAAGAGACCCAATAAATTAAAATGATCTGTATCCCTATAAGAAAAGAGGTCATTGGTAACTCTTAAAAAGTGTTATTATCACCTGGGTACCTATTTATATAGATATATGTATACATGAATATATATAACTAGAATTATTAAAAGATGTTAATACCAAGAGAAATTGGAAAAGAAACAAAATGGGGTAAATGTTGGGGGGGAGCACCAAAAAACTAGAAGGGTAAAGAGTTTGGAAATAGGAAATACTCAATTCATGCATACATTGAAATTGACTCAAAGAGGGAAGATCAAATACATTGGGACAGAGAATCGATTTGCACCCTATAGGGAATTAGAAGAGTAAGGGAGGGAGATGGTGAGGGGGTAGTTTAAAAAAACTGCAAAGAAAATAAGAGGGGAATAAGAAGGGAGGGGGGGTAGAAAGAGAAGTAAAATAAGAGTGCGAATTAGGGGGAACAATTAAAAACAAACCACTGGTGTAGAAGGAAATAGTGAAAGAAGAAAGGACAGGACTAAGAGTAGAAAACAAAATGCTGGGAATTACACAGCTGGTAATCATAACTCTGAATGTGAATGCAATGAACTCACCCATAAAATGCAAGCAAATATCATAGTAGATTAGAAACCAAAACCCTACCATATGCTATCTACAAGAAACACATATGAGGAAGGTAGACACACATAGAGTAAAAGTAATATGATGTAGCCAAATCTATTGGCCATCAACAGATAAAAAGATAAAGATAAAAATTAGAGTTAGTAGATCCGTGGAGCAAAATAAATAGGGATAAAAAGTAATACACCTTTTTAGCATCACATAGTAAATTCACAAAGATTGATTATGTATTAGGGCATAAAAATATTGCAAACAAGTACAAAGGGGCAGAAATAATAAATGCAACATTATCAGACCACAATGTAATGAAAATGATAATTAGTAAGGGTACATGGAGAAGCAGATCAAAAATTAAATGGAAATTAAACAATATGATTCTCCAAAATCAGTTAAAGAACAAATCATCGAAATAAATAATCATTTCATTTAAGAAAATAGCAATGATGAGACATCCTTTCAAAATCTATTTGATACAGCCAAAGTAGTACTCAGGGGGAAATTTATATTCTTGAGTTCATATATTAACAAATTAGGGAGGCCAGAAGTCAATGAATTGGGCATGCAAAATTAAAAAAAAAACAAGAAAATGAAGAAATTAAAAATCCTCAAATGAAGATTAAATTAGAGATCCTAAAAATCAAAGGAGAAATTAATAAAATTGAAAGTCAAAGAACTATTGATTTAATAAATAAGAAAAGAAGCTGGTACTTTGAAGAAACAAATAAAATAGACAATGTACTGGTTAATCTAATGGAAAAAAAGGAAAGAAGAAAACCAAATTGACAGTGTCCAAGATGAAAAGGGAGACTTCATCTCTAATCAAGAGAAAATTAAGGCAATCAATAAAAATTACTATGCCCAATTATATGGCAATAAATATGGCAATTTGGTGATACAGATGAATATTTACAAAAATATAAATTGCCTAGCCTAACAGAAGAAGAAATAGAATACCTAAACAACACCATATCAGAAAAATAAATTTAACAAGCTATCAATAAACTCCCTAAGAAAAAATTCCCAGGACTAGATGGATACATAAATGAATTATATCAAACATTAAAAGAACAACTAATCCCAATATTATACAAACTATTTGACAGAATAAACAAAGTACAACTTCTACCAAATTCCTTTTACAACAAAAATATGGTACTGATTCCAAAGCTAGGCAGGTCCAAAACAGAGAAAGAAAACTATAGACCAAACTCCTAAATGAACATAGATGCAAAAATCTTAAATAGGATACTAGCAAAAAGACTCCAGCAAGTGATTACAAGGGTTTTTCATTATGACCAGGTAGGATTCATAGCAGGAATGCAAGGATGGTTCAATATTAGGAAAACTGTCCATATAATTGGCCATATTAACAAGCAAACCAGCAAAAATCACATGACTATCTCAATAGATACATAAAAAAAAAACCTTTGACAAAATACAACACTCATTCCTATTGAAAATAGTAGAAAGCATAGGAGTAGAAGGGCCTTTCCTAAAAATAATAAATCGAATATATCTAAAATGATCAGCAAACATCATCTGCAATGGGGATGAACTAGAAGCTTTCTCAAGGATCAGGAGTGAAGCAAGAATGCCCATTATCACCTATATTTTTAATATTGTACTAGAAATACTAGCAATTGCAATTAGAGAAGAAAAAGGAATTGAAGGCCTTAAAATTGGCAATGAGGATACAAAGCTATCACTCTTTACAGATGATATGATGGTCTACATAAAGAATCCTAGAGAATCAACCAAAAAGCTAGTCAAAACAATCAACAACTTTAGCAAAGTTGCAGGATACAAAATAAACCCACATAAGTCTTCAGCATTTCTATATATTTCCAATACAGCTCAGCAGCAAGAATTAGAAAGCAAAATACCTTTCAAAATCACCCTAGACAATATAAAATACTTAGGAATCTATCTGCCGAGACAAACACAGGAACTATATGAACACAACTACAAAATACTCTCCATACAAATTAAACTAGATCTAAACAATTGGAAAAACATGATCATCCTAGTGCAAACATCAACAACATGGAAATAGGTTCTGATCAAGGACACATGTAATGCCCAGTGGAATTTCATGTTGTCTATGGGAAGGGTCAGGAGGGGAGGGAGAGAAATAATATGATTCTTGTAACCAAGGAATGATGTTCTAAATTGATTAAATAAAAAAGAAATTTTATCCTTTCTCTAACAGTTTTTCTCTCAAAATGCTGTGACTTATGTTTATAGCCTTGTATTAATTATTGTATCTAGTCATTTTAAAGGTTAATTGCTGATAAGCAATCTTGGGACTTATTGTTAGTATTGCTATCAATCAGAATTTTCTATAAAAAGAAAAAATGAATCATATAAACTAAACCAAGAAAGGTGATAATTCATCTATACCTATAATTAGAATGGAACTTAAAAAAATATATTTCAACTGCATGCAAAGCAAAATACCTTTTTTCTCAAAGAAACATGTCTGGTGTGATTTGTCTTTTATTCTTTTTATCTATATTCCATTTTAAAATGTCAATAATCTTTAAAAAATAATAATTTTAGGGCAGCTGGGTAGCTCAGTGAACTGAGATCCAGACCCAGAAATGGGAAGTCCTCAGTTAAAATATTGCCTCAGACACTTTTTAACTGTGCAAGTCACTTAAGCCCTGTTGTTTAACCTTTACCACTCTTCTGCCTTGGAACTAATACATAGCATTTATTCTAAGATGGAAGGTAAGTGTTTAAAAAATAATCAATTTTTTATGAACCTACTATTTTAAGTATTAAAGAAACCGCACACTATGTGTATCCCCTAGGTAAAAATGTTTGAGTCATGATGGGAGCAGAGTCAAAATGACAGCTTAGTAGCAGTGAAATCCAAAATCTTTGTGATAATCTATCCCAACCTATTTTTAAAAAGTGCCTCCAAATGAAGGAGTCAAAATCCAATAGAAAGACAGAGTGAAGGGGCTCGCCTGCTGAACTCAAATTGAAAACCAGGCAGAGAGAGTTGGTTTTCATGTTTGAATAAGGGGGAACCAGAAGCAAAACTGCACATAAAGGATTAATAGTCAACCAACCCCATCTACTGCACCAGCTTACATCACTGGGCATAGACTAATATTTGGATCATGGGAAATGGGCTATACCAACAAAAGAGCACTTCAGATCCACCTTTTTAAGTCACAAGACCTGGAACCATCTTACAATTAGTCCTGGAAGTCCATAGTGCTGGGCCCTTTCAAGCCTGTACTCTTGTGGTGAAGACTTAGCTTGAGGTCTTAGCAGAAGACACAGAATCAGCAAGCAGCTTTTGAAATCCCCAGTCCACAGGCAAAGAAAGGCAGTGTAAATGAGCAAAAACCAAAAGAAACATTTAACACTCAAAAATTTCTATAGCAACAAGGATAAAAGCACAGAATCAACAAAAAATCAAAAAATCAAATGACAGGTTGAAGAAAAATGGGAAAAACAAATGAAAGTAAAGCAAAAAGTAAAAAACACTTAAAAAGCAAAATTAGTCAACTGGGAAAAGAGGCATAAAATACAATGAAGAGAAATGTTTCATGAAAACCAGAAAACAAACAAACAAACAAACAGAATTGACCTACTGGATAAAGAGGCCAAAAAAATAAAGGAAAAAAATGCCATGAAAACTAGAATGGACCAAATGGAAAAGGAAGATCAAAAGGTCATGGAAGAAATGATGTCTTTAAAAATTCGAATTAGACAAACAGAAGGTAAGGACTCTACAAGACATCAGGAAACACAACAAAATCAAAAGAATGAAAAAATAGAAGATATGTAATATCTCATTGGAAAAAAAAAAAACTGATGTGGAAAATAGATCCAGGAGAGACAACTTAAGAATTATTGGATTACCTGAAAATCACAACCAAGAAAGGAGTCTTGCCATCATATTCCAAGAATTTTTTTTTATTTCACACAGAGTAAAGGTAAGAGGCTAGAATAGAATATAATTGGCTTCAATAAAGAAATAAAGCAGGAGTAGCAATCATGATATCAGATGGAGCTAAGGCAAAAATAGATCTGATTAAAAGAGAAAAGGAAAGTCATTATATCTTTTTAATTTCATTTTAGTTTTATCTTTATTTTATTTTAATAATGAATTTATGCATAAGTATTCCAAAGTTACACAATTCATGTGGCAAAATTAGGACACTATTGTATTGATGATGGAGTTGTGAATTGACTCAACTATTCTGGAGGGCAATTTGGAATTATGCTTAAAGTGTGAAAAATAATGCATACCTTTTGATATGGCAATACCACTACTGTGTCTGTATTCCAAAGCAATAAAAATAGGAAAGGACCTGTTTTAATTTAAAAAAAATACTTATAGCTGATCTTTTTATTGTGGTATAGAATTGGAAACTAAAGGGATGTCCTTCAATTAGGGAATGGCTGATCAAATTGTGGTATATGATGTGGTGATGGGATTTTATTGTGCTATAAGGAATGATGAACAAGATGATTTCAAAAAAAACTAGAAAGACCTATATGAACTTATGCAGAGTAAAATAAGCAGTAACTAAAATATTGTAGAATGATCAAATGTCATAAACTTTGCTACTAACAGCAATAAAATGGTTCATGATATTTCTGACAGGTTGATGAAAAAGAATAGTATCCATCTTCAGAGAAAGAACTTTTGGAATAAAAATGCAGATTAAACATATGATTTATCATTTGTTTATTTTGGCATATGATTTGGGTTTGGGTTTTATAAGATTGTTCATTTATAAAATGAATAAATTGAAATATTTTGTATGAAAATGCATGTATAACTAATAAGACAGTTTTTAATTTCTACTTTTTATATTTAAGAGGAAAAGGAGTAATATTTTTTTTCAGTAGGAGACCCCCCTGCTCTGCAGTTGTCAGTTGGTGACTGAAGGGCATGCCAAGGAAAGTTAGTCAATTGGAGATAGTTGTAAAGGACTTTTTGGTCTCTGGGTCCCCTGGAGAGAGGACTGTATGACTTGCTCTCTTTGGGACTGTGAGGAGTCAGAGAAATGAATTTGAGGCCTTAATAACCTCATTTAATATTAATAACATGGGTAGATAAGGTAGACAGAAAGATAGTTATTATATTATTAGATAATGAGAGTAGGAGAGTAGGTAAGAGCTTTGACCTAACAGAAGACACTGCCCTCTGAGGCAGATATTGTGAATTTTATAACTACTCCACCAGTTATCTCCTGATTGTAACAATGAAGACACTCTCTTTAAAAGAATCAGGAATGTGTTGTAGTACTTTACATTACTCCACCCTACTTAGACATACTTTAGGGGAAGATAAAGTTGTAATCTCCTAATTGAACAATGAAGGTACTAAGTTCTTACCTTATAGTGAAGCTAGAACTTTAAGCTAAGTCTATTTTTAGACCTTAATACAAGAAGGTGCTAAGTAACTATAAAGGTTAAATTAATCACAAAAAGGTCAAATAACTAATAAAAGGTGAACTTAACAAAGAAGTGTTCAGTAACTCAAAAAAATCTAATCAAGAAAGGTGAGAACTAAAAGTATGGGCAGTCCTGGAGAAAGCCTTTGATGTGATTGGTAGATGTGAAAATTTAGAGGTGGAGACACAAGGGTGAAAGGTCTATATATTTGGGATTTTTTTTTTTCATTTCTTAACAACTCTTTCCCCAGAAAGTTGGATCTGGCTGATCACTTCCTGTGAACAGTCTGGGCACCGATTCAATCCTGGAACTCAGTCTGGAGGAGCTCACTCAGATAGCTTCCTTGAGACGGTCTCGTGGTGAGTGATAAGACTAACTTCCCTTTACCTTGGGCTCAGGGAGGCCCCTTTGACCAAGGCCTTTAACTCCTGCCTGGCTCAGCCTGAGCTGGAGCAGTTTAAATTAACTCTTTCCTCTCTCTCTCTTTTCCTTATTTCCTTCTCTCTCTATTAATTAAAATCACCATAATTTCCATCTGACTTGGGTATTTTATTATTTGGGATTTTCCCTGGCAACCAATTAATTTGGATTTTAAGTTACAACTATAAAATTATCCTTACAATATCTATAGGGTTTTCTAGAAAAATTTACTTAGGATTGGGATCTTGGGTATAGTTATAATCTATTATTCAATTACTTTCACTTTCCTCCTTCCTATCTCCTATCCATACATCCTAATAATAAAATAATTGTTTTGAGTTTAATAAACTGAGCACTGGCCTTTGTTCAAACCCCTATCCCTCAAAATTAACCCTGCCCTTAACCCAGAATAAAAATGAAAATTGAAAAAAATTGAGTCATCTTCCTGATGATCTCATTGTATACTTAATATAATCACATCCACAAAAGGAAAATGTTACGACATCAAATCACAAATTAATACCATTTTTACACATCTAGAATTCATTACAAAGAAGTATTAGCATTAGAATACACTATCCACCATTTCAAATCATTATTGCAAAATGTTTATTTCATTTCAGTGTCAGCATCTAATTTAAACATTGTGAAAGTTGCTTATTCTTAAGGTAATAGAAATATTCTAATGGAATTATATGGAATTTTTCAATTAAGTTAACACTATGGACTTTGAATTAATTTCATTTGATGTTATTTTTAACAAGTTTGATTCACAAATTAATAGTAAGTTCAATATTTATGCCTCATTAGTATAAACTATGAAGCTTTAAGAAAACAAACTTAAAATTTAAATCAATAAGTTAAACCAAAACACTTGGCCTTATAGCCATATATATATATATATATATATATATGTTTTATATATAATATATATTATATATATATAATATATATATTATAAATATATATATTTCCCTCCCACAGAGTAATCTATACTTTGTAATAATGATGTTTTGTTTTATAAGCAATTCAACCAAACTAATACATTAGTCTACATGCAACATCTCCCCACACAATTTCTTACCTTTGCAAAGAGAGAGAGAAACATTTTTCATTGCATATTGTGCTTTTCAATTCTGCCTTCTTTATATCAGTTCATATAACTCTTCCTATGTTGCTCTGTATCCTTAATATTAGTAATTTCATTCTCCTTGGTAATATTTCATTTTACTCATATAAAAATAGTTTTTTTCTATTTCCTAATCAATGGCCACCTACTGTTATATTTATTTTTACATACACTCTAAAAAAGTCAAATGCATTTTTAGCAGTTGAAATCAAACTTCATAAATTGCCATTTTAAAGACTTTTGGACATAGAGTAGAAAACCTACTAAGAACACTTTATTGCATATGTATTATAAATATGTATATATATATATATATTTATATATATATATATATATATATATATATATATATATATGTTTCTGTCTTGTGTCTCTACTCTTTCCATTATCATTTTATTTTCCTGGAATAGGCAACATGAGAACACAAATAAATTCTTCATTTTGTTTTGATGTTATTTTCATAATTTCATGTTGTTTATGCAGGCAGTAGAAACATAGTGTTTATTATTGGCATTTCAATAAACTCTTTGTTTATTAAATTAAAATATCTGCAATATCATCATAAGAAGTACAATTTACACTTAAATTTTGTAGAGATTGTTCTTAGGATTAATTGGATCACTAAAAATAAAATCACCTAAAATGGCATCTAAATATTTGTAGTCATTTAAATAGTATTATTTTAAATTATATTAAAATAAATGTTAGTCGCTTATTATGATTAGAATCCCTATGTAATTCAGAATATTAGCAAAATAATCAAAGCTAGTATAGAAATTTATGCCAAATTAAATTTTCCAACAGATAAAGTAATAGCATCCATCATATGAATCTTCTATTTATCTACTTATATCTGGGGAAAGAAAACAGCTTACTGGATGCTTTTCATTATTACTTGATGTTATAGAAGCTTTTATATTTTCAATGGCAGATCTCCTATATTCCATATCTTCCCTAACAGAACTTTCTATGTCTACATCTCTTCAATATTTCTTCAAGCCACATTCAGTTATTATCAATTGAGACAATTTCCCATCTCACTTGGCACTCCTATAGTATAGATCCAAGAATGGAACTCCCACTAACTTAAAAGACAGTGGCACAATCTGACCAGCTCTGAAGAACAGTGAAGTAAGAAATGAGAAACTGTTCCAGTATTTTTCTTCTTTATTAAAAGATTTCAATAATATTTTTATCTAATGCTCAGTTTTTTGGCAAGGTTATTTTCTTATATTTTTGTTTCTGTTTCCAACATAAAAAATCCTACAATGTAAATATAATTCATCTTAGGAAAACCCAGTAAACTTAGTAAATTATAAACAACCAATCAGATAGATAGATAGACAGACAGATAGATAGATAGGTAGATAGATAGACAGACAGACAGACAGACAGACAGAAAGACAGACAGACAGACAGACAGACAGACAGACAGACAGATAGATAGATAGATAGATAGATAGATAGATAGATAGATAGATAGATAGATAAGGAAACCAAGACATTAAAGAAGATATTCTTTCTTTCACAAAAAATATTTTTACACATGTGAGTCATACTTTCAGAAATCCTTAAAAGCAAACTTCTATGCATTTAGTGATTTTTTAATTCATTAATTACTTGTCAAAAAGTAGTTGGGTCAGAATAAATGGAAAAGCTTTAAGCTAAAACGTATCATGACTTAAAGATTTGAAATGAAATCAAATATTCAAATACTTTAATGAAGATAAGACAATTAAATTTCATTTTGAAATCCTGAGAAAATATTATCCACATTTTCATGAATGATTATAGGATAGCATGTTGCTCTAAATCTAGAAGGAACTTTATATGTTCTCAATCAGGGCAACTTGCTCACTTTAGAAAGTAAGTAAAATAACACCAAGAGAGATTTAATGACATACCCAAGCTCACAGAATTATCACAAATCAGCAGAATTTTTTTGAGCTTTTATTGATGTTTTGTATTTGCATCACAATAATTTTAGCTTACCCTCATTTCTCTAGAAACAAAGTAAAACTAATAATACAGTGACTTCATCTTAAAGTACGTGCAGCATTCCATATATTTGGCAATCTCCCAATGTGTTCATTATTAAACCATAACCTTGATTACTAGTGTGTTAATTAATAAAAAATAAATACTTACCAGAAATATATTTTCTCTCCCTTCTACAACCTCCCAATTGGGGAAAAAACATAAATTCTTAAGAAATATGCATAGTCAACAAAACATTTCTGCTTATTGCCTATATCAAAAAAAAATCTTATTCTAGGTCCCAAATCTATCACCCCTCTGTAATGAGATACATAATATCTTTCTTGCTTAGTCCTCTAAAATCATTGATACTCTTTGCATTGATTATAATACACTTGAGTTCTCCAATCAATGTTTTCTAACTGCTATTTCATTATTCTGCTGCACTCTGCTGCCTCTAATAATGCAAATTAAAATCATGTTTATGTATTTAAAGAAATAATTTCTAGCCTAACATATCAGTTCTTTGGGTCTGTGGTGATATTTCATGCTATTATGAAGTCACGCCTTGTCAAGGGTTCACATCAATCATCTGTTACCTTTTTTCCCCTAACATGTCTCATCAATTAAACCTCATCTAGTAGCGATCACATTGAATGGGCTTTTTGGTGAGACATTCCTTTATCCTTAGCTTTGGGTAAGTGAGTAATGAAAGTAGTGCTAGACCAAACAGAAACAATTAAGATAAGGTAGGACAGTATAAAGCTAAAGATAAATTTGTTGTTGATATGTGCAAAGTTTTAAAAGGTTCACATGTTACAATATCTCAATTTATGTTAGTAATTGCTAAGTAAAAATATATTTGTAAAAGTCAGGCACTAAGGATACTTTTTTTAAAGTCCTTGATATGATTCATGCAATACAATACTAGGAATATCTACATATGAAATATTTTCATGTAAAAATGTTTAAAGACAGCATTAGACAGAATACAAACAAAATAAACCAGGACATAAGGCAGAAATTTTTCAGAGTATTTTTCAAGATTGTCAAAGAAACCAGTCAGATTTTGTGACAATAGAGAATTTGATGAAGAGTGGTAATGATTAAAGTTGGAATGCTATGATCAGGTCAGCTATTGATTTTTAGATAGTAAGAAGGACTTCTTCCTTTTCCTATTTTAAAATTACTTTAACACATTAAAGGCACAATTTATGACTTTGAAATTAAAATAAATAATTTCATCTACATGCATATACTTATGTTTTTAAAGCTTAATCTTTTTGAAAAAATAAAACTATCATTAGAGGTAGAAATATGATGGAAAATCAATGTGTTTACTAAATCAATTTATTCCTTCTTGCTGTGAATATCACAATTCATTTAGTCTTGAATTGTAACATATATTAAGTATAGATCAATCTAATTTATGCTATACTCTATATATACACATTATTGAGTATTTATTACACTTAAATTATGTATATCGTGAATGCAAAGGATAATTATTGCTCTACTATCTATTTCTGAGTCAGTAAACTTTTATTAAACACCTACTGATGAAATATTGTGTCAAGCTCTGGAAATACAAAGAAAGGTATGACAGTCGTTGACATCAAGGAACTTAAATAGATTTTATATAGCTTTGATTTTTTTCTATTCTTTTAATTTTTTGCAATGACATATAGAAATATTTTTTACAATTTTTATAACACTTTGAAAACCAAATTCTCCCTTGTGCCCCCTCCCCATATCCACGCACAAATGGTAAACAAATGAATATAGGTTAATCCAGTATTGTTACACAATACAAATTTCTATATTCCTCATGGTATAGAATACCATGTGATACCACATATGTGATACATGAAAGAAAAAAAAACTCATGAAGAAGAAAGGTGAGAAATACCATGGTTTGATCTGCATGGAAACTCTGACAGTTCCTTCTCTAGTTATGAAAAGCATTTCAACATTAAGTCCTTTGGAGATGTCTTGGATCCTTGCATTGCTGATTATAATTTAGTCCTTCACAGCTGATATTCATAAAATATTTCTATTACTATATACATTTTCTTCCTGGTTCTTCTCCCTTCACTTTGCATGAGTTTATAGAAGACTTTACATTTTTTAAAAATATTCTGCTTGTCATTTCTTTTATCTAATTAAGTTTATTTATTTAATTATTTAATTTTGAAGATTTTTCCATGGTTACATGATTCATATTCTGACTCTCCCTTCTTCCCACCCCCTGCCATAGTCAAAGCTCAATTACACTGGGATTTACGTATGTCATTGATCAAGAATTGTGAATTGATCTAACCATTCTCAAAGGTAATTTGTAATTATTCCCAAAGGGCACTAAAAGACTGTCAGCCCTTTGATCCAGCCATAGCACTGCTGGGTTTGTACCCCAAAGAGATAATAAGGAAAAAGACTTGTACAAGAATATTCCTAGCTGCACTCTTTGTGGTGGCCAAAAATTGGAAAATGAGGGGATGCCCTTCTATTGGGGAATGGCTGAACAAATTGTGCTATCTGTTGGTGATGGAATATTATTGTGCTCACAGGAATGATGACCTGGCGGGATTCCAAGTTAACTGGAATGACCTCCAGGAAGCGATGCAGAATGTAAGGAGCAGAACCAGAACACTGTACACAGAGATGGATACACTGTGGTAAAATTGAATGTGATGAACTTTTCTACTAGTAGCAATGCAATGATCCAGAACTATTCAGAGGAATAGATGAGAAAGAGTGCTATACCTATACTTATGACTTTCCCAAAAATATGAGCTTTTTTCACAGACATTTATCTTTCATATAAGAGCTCATAGTAAAACTGCTTGGGATGGAACTGAATAAGAATGAAGGTGATTTTAGCAATTTCCCAGAGGAAGAACTGTGGGAAAAGAAATACAGAAGAAAAACAACTACTTGATCACATGAATTGATGGGCATATGACTGGGGAAGTAGACTCTAAAAGATCACCCTAATGCAAATATTAATAATATGGAAATATGTCTTGATCAATGACACATGTTAAACCCAGTGGAACTTCTATACTAGCAGCAATGCAATGATCCAGAACTATTTGGAGGTATTTACAAGAAAGAACACTATCCATATCCAGAGGAAGAACTGTGGGAAACGAAACACTGAAGAAAAACAACTGCTTGATCACATGAATTGATGGGCATATGACTGGGGATGTAGACTCTAAAAGATCACCCTATCATAAATATCAATAATATGGAAATAGGTTTTGATCTATGGCACATGTTAAATCTAGTGGAATTACGCATCAGATATAGGAAGGGGTTGGGAGAAAGGCAGGTAAAGAACTTGAGTCTTGTCACCATGGAAAAATATTATGTCATCTAATTAAATAGAATTTTTCAAAAAAAAAAAAGAAACACACAATTGTGGTTTCATGATCACAGAGCACTCTGGCTCATCATATATTCATTCATTTTCCTTTTTCTTGTAATATTTATGGATAGATATTTGGACTCATTAACTTTATCATCCACTTTTGTTCATATTATCTTCCCTGTTGTTTTATTTGCTTGTGCTGGAAATCTTTAAATAATTTGTATTCTTCCTGAAATCTTCTATAATTTATTTTTCCCTATTATATTCTTCTGTTACTCACTTTCTAACTCTTTTCCTTTGAATGTAGTTTCTGTGGGGACTTTTCTCAAAAGTGCTCTTTCAGCCTCCTCCTATGTTGATCAATTCACATTTCACTATTCTCAAATTTTTGCTCCAAATACCTTCTGAAAGATACCAAACTGGCGCCAGTTAGATATCTGTCCTATTTTCCTCAGATTTAGTGTATCTCGCATGTACCACAAATGCTGGCATTCTGCTCTAGTTCACTCTGCATTTCAGTTCTTTGGGTGAGTACTATTATAGCACAAAGTGCTGCCCTATAACTGTCCCAGAGAGAGTAAACTTCGGACTTTCATATTTCCATAGCTGCAAGGAGGAGGGAAAGGCAAGGTAGAGTTGCAGCATTTTGCAAACCCATAAATTGGCTTTGCCAGATAGCAGTGGATTGCAGAGGATGAGGCACTGAGTGAGATTGTCAGGGATTATCATTTTCTGCTGTTAGTTCATGGTTTGGGAGTTTTTATTTCTTTGTTTCTATCACATTATGGGTATTAGTTGTTGAGAGTGTGGAAAGAACTGAAATTACTTTATTTTTAAATATAATTATTTCATATCTTTATTCCATATATATATATATATGTATATATATATATATATATAACAATACAATAACTATCTGGTGGTACAGAAAATTTCTCCTACAATCACAAAATATTCACTTAAAAGCTCATTTCCAGGAAAAATGGCTCCCTCTACTTCTAGATCATCCTTCAGCTTATCTTGACTTTGTTTTTGTTTTGCTTTTTTAACTCAAGAGCAATCTGATGAATCAGTCATCTCGGTGTCCAATCTCTGTCCCTCACCTCTTGATAAAAAGAAAGGGATGTTGATGAAAATGTTTGGTATTTTCCATTCCATCTATAATCTATTATAAAAGTGTTATTCTGCAAGCATTTAGTTAAGAAAAAAGGTAAACAACAAAACACAGTTTTTCTTTAAAAAATCCAAGCTTACAATAAGGGCATCTATCAGTCAGTAGGCAAGGATTCACAATGGCCACTTGCTTTTTCTTCTAAGTTGACAAATGCTTTTTAAAGTCAGTAGTACAAGTCAATAGCAAGTGGGTTTAAAACCCCCTCGTGTTCTTACAGTAAGCATTTTTGATATAACTGAAGACTGAAGTGTTACACCACATGAAATTCCAATCAGTGAATGCAATGCACCTTTATAGGTTATTTTCTGTCCTTGTTATTTGAGAGGAACTGAGATACTATTGTCACCATCCAAATCCTCCCGTGTATTAAAAAGTGGCAGTAGTTACAATCATTCAATTTCAGCTCCTTTCTGGGGCTTTTTACAGTAGATTCTTAGGTATGGTTCTCAATCTTGGAAACATAGCAATGACACAAATACAAAATGCTCATTTTTTTTTGTCTGCTTAAAAATATGGTCAACATACCATTTATTTGTTATTGGTACAATAGTAATTTTGTGCTAAGAATTATGAACCGTTGACTCTAGGTACTTCAGTTCACAAAGAGAATCTGAAACAGTTGAAAAAATTAATACATTTCTCTAAAAAAATCCTGTACCAATTTGTTATTAAACTGAAATGACTACAAAAGGAATGACAAATGATTTGACAAAAATGTACTAAAATTTTTGAAAATTTTAGCCAAGAGTAGTCAGAATTTCAGTTTACTAATATTTAAACATTTTTGTATTTATAGTTGAAGCTACCACATACATGAAATCAAAAAATAAATCACCTTGAAACCTAAAAACTGCAAATTCTAGGAATACAAGCTCTATAATTAAAAAAAAATGTTGCACACAGTAGTTAGTTGAGAAAATCTGTTCCTTCACCTCTTGGCTTGTGAAAAAAAACATTTTCAAGAGTTACTCTAAATGATTAACAAAATCTTTAAGTATTACATATAGGTGGTATTTTGTTTTCCCCTTCTGTTTCTTCCACCCTTGCTTGGGTCTTAAGGTCAGCGATGTTTTTCTCCAGATCAATGCTACTGCTAATATCATCAATTTGGCCAATTATCTGATCTGACATGGTCTGAAATTTGTCCTGCATCTGATGGAGAAGTGTATGAACCATAGTGGTCACGTCCTGTACAGTTTTGGGGTCTGTCTCTGCCATTGCTCCAGCTCCAGACTTCTGTCGGTTTCCCAACTCATCTCTATGGTCAATGTGCTGCTTTATCGTTTGTATTATAATTCCTATTTTGGATATGTTTGATGAATCATGAGAATGAAAGAAAATGTGTTTGCGATGTTTTGATTCTGTATTTGAGAAAAATTTGGTTCTATAATTAAGAGGATAAAATAACAACAGTGGTTGTGATGGATAGATTCTCAGAACTCTTCAAATTTAAAAATTATGAGAACCTGTTAGGAAGCTGAATCTCTATTTT
This sequence comes from Monodelphis domestica, assembly GCF_027887165.1. Classification (NCBI taxonomy): domain Eukaryota; kingdom Metazoa; phylum Chordata; class Mammalia; order Didelphimorphia; family Didelphidae; genus Monodelphis; species Monodelphis domestica. The sequence continues at coordinate 522,634,669 of NC_077229.1, read as the reverse complement.
CCAGTTCTGTGATTCCAGAATTAGTACAAGCATAATTAGAGACATCTTGACTACAAAAAACAAAAGAGACCAAGATTAAGATAAAAAATCAAATGAATGGCAGAGAAAAATTAGATAATGAAATAAAAGCAAAACAGGAACAAAAATGATGAAGAAATTGAAACTTAAAATCCAGAAATGGCCAAATTGAAAAAGAAATACAAACATGTACTGATGAAAATCTTAAAAGAATGAAATGGACAAAGGATAGATGAAGAAAAAAAAGTCAAAGAAGAACATTATTCTTTAAAAATCAGAATTGAGCAACTGAAAGCTAATGAGTTCATGAAACAAAGTCAAAATAAATTTTAAAAAAGAAAATGTAAAAGAGATGAAAGCAAGGAAAAACTAATTAATAAAATTAAAAAGAGGATATAATTTAAGAAATAAGAATATATCTCATCAATTCTAACTACCAGCTCCCTAATTCCCACATCTTTTGAATCTTTCCCTTTTCTTTCCCTCTCATTTCCTTCTGATTCAGCCTAACTTTCAAATGTGTCCTCTTTTATCTCCTCCCTTTACTTTCCTAATTCTTTTTTAAAAATTTTAAACAATATTTTTATGTTTATATAATTAATTTTCTTTCTCTGCCCTCTTCTTCCTCCTCCCAGAGCCAAAAAGCAATTCCACTGTATTATACAAATTATATTACTTCATACCAAATTCTATATTATTCATTTTTTCTATGAGTGATCTTTAAAGTTTAAACCCCAAATCATATACCCATATATACATGTGATAAATGGTTTCATATGTTTTAGTGTTGCATTTCCACTGCCATACATCTTTCTCTCCATGTGTATAGCATTCATTCACATAAGTCCTTCAGGAATGTCATGGCTTGTTGCCTTGCTATTAGAAGCAAAGTCCACTATATTGGATTACTCCACAATGTTTTACTTTCTGTGTACAATGTTCTCCTGGTTCTGCTCATTTCACTCTGCATCAGTTCCTGGAGGTTTTCTGAGTTCATATAGAAATCCTCCACATTGTCATTCCTTACACCAAAATAGTAATCCATCATCATCATGTACTGCAATTTGTCCAGACATTTCCCCAATTGAGGGAAAATCTTTCATTTTACAATTTTTGCCATAACACAAAGAACAGCTATGAATGTTTGGGTGCAAGTATTTTTCCTTAATTTCTCTTTGGGGTACAAACCTAGTAGTGATATGGCTGGATCAAGGGACATGTAATATTGGGTTTTTTCATTCTTTTTATTTAGCATATTTTTCAATGGTTACATGATTCATGATTCACATCCCCTTTCCTCCCCCCTCCCAGAGCTGACAAACAATTTCACTAGGTTGTATCATTATATCATAGTTCAAAACCTATTTCCATGTTATTCATATTTGCAATAGAGTCATCTTTTAACATCAAAACCCTAATTATATCCCTATCAAATTATATGAATGATCATGTTTTTCTTCTGCATTTCTGCTCCCACAGTTCTTCCTCTGGATGTGGAGAGCATCTTTCTCATAAGTTCCTCTGGATTGTCCTGAGTACTTGCATTTCTGCTAGTAGAAAAGTCTATCACATTAGATTGTTGCATAATGTATCAGTCTCTATGTAAAACACTCTCCTGGTTCTTCTTTTGCTCTATAGCAATGAGTTCTCTCTGATTCACATGGAATTCCCCAAGTACATAATTCCTTTTGGCAGAAAAATATTCCATCACCAACATGTAACACACTTTGTTCACCCATTCCCCAATTGATGGACATCCCCTCATTTTCCAATTTTTTGCCACCACAAATTGCAAAACTATAAATATTTTTGTAAATGCATTTTTCCTTATGATCTCTTTTGGGTACAAACCCAGGAGTGCTGTAGCTGGGACAAAGGATTGGCATTCTTTTAAAGCCTTTTGTGCATAATTGCAAATTGCCCTCCAGGATGGTTGAACCAATTCACAACTCTACCAACAGTGTATTAGTTTCCCAATTTTGTTACATCCCCTCCAACATTTATCACATTCCTTTGCTACTGTAGGAGGCAGAAATGTAAGGGACTGGACTAGATTATTTAAGAGTATCATCACCAGGAATTTAATCAATTCCAAATGATTTTTAGCTATTTATAAAATATAGAAAGAGTGAAAGTAGTAAAATCAGAGAGAAGATGGGAAAGATATTTCACCTAATGCATTAAGTATTTTGCTCTGGCCCCTGGCTCAACCCAGGCAGGGCTAATGAGCTCTCAGCAAGAGGGGCCTCAGCCTTGAGCCAAAGACCCAGGGATGAGTAAAGCAAGAGCTTCAGTCACAAAGCCTCTCAAGAGGGGAAGCCTCTCCTGAGGCTGGTCCCTTCAGAAAATTCAGGAAAGGAGTCAGCTTTTTTCTCTCACCAACCTCAAAGTTGCTTTTATTTGCCTTTCATTGTTAGTTTTGATTTCATCTTGTGAAAAACGGCCTATTCATGTCACTTGACTATTTGTCAATTGGGAAATGGCTTGATTTTTTGTAAACTAGACTTAGTTCCTTATATATTGGGGAAGTTTTTGTCTTTTTGTATTATTTATTTTCATCTCATTTTATTTTATTTTTGTATTACTTTCATTTCCTTTACCTACTTTTCTTCATTCTCTCTTACTTGGTTCTTGAACTCCTTTCTGTGTTCCTTCAGAGCTTGTGATCAATTTCCATTGCGGGGGCGGGGGGGTTGGGGGGGGTGGGGGTGGAGTTATCAAGTATTTGTTTGCTTCTCACACTCTTTCATAGCTTCTATATTTTGCTCTTTTTCTCCATAGACATTTTCCAAAGTCAAGAGCTTTTATTTGCTGTCATTTACTCCTTTACCTGCTGGAGGATTGGGATTTCTGCATGTTGGTGGTCATTATTATCTTGGTACTTGTTTCACAGGGCTTTGCCTTTGGACTATCTTCCCTTCCCTGTCAGAGTGAGGGCAGGTAGATCTGTGTGGTTTTTGTGTGTAGCAGGTTTAAGAGAGTATTTTCCCTGAGGCTATCTTCCTAAATTGCTGCTGCTGCTGCCACTGCTATTGCTACTACCTGTTGTTGCTAATGCAGCTCTGATCTGAATCCTACCTTCTATGACATTTTTATATTTTTTATATTTATATATTTGTTTTTTTCATATTTAAAAAAAGAGAGCGAAGCACTATCTTTTTTTCTCTGTGAAACTCCTCATTGTGCTTACTGATTTTACTACCCCTATTCACCTGTACCCCAGTTCTCAGCATCGACATCTGGTTTCTTTTAGATTAAAATGGTATCAGAAAATGGGTTGCGCTGCCCATGCTTGTGGTTAACCATGCAAATTTCATGGCTTTTACTGACAAAAAGCCTAGCAAAATGTATAGTTGAGAAATTTTCCAAATGGTTTACAAATCTACTGAGTGAGTAGTATTAATTGCCAGGTTTATACTTGGCTATGTTTGGTTTAGTTTGTTACTTCTGTATCTAAATAAATATACATTTTGCTTGGCTTTTCTTCTGTAAAAGCCATGACATTTCCATTGTTACCCACAAGCATGGGCAGCGCAACCCATTTTCTGATACCATTTTAATCTAAAAGAAACCAGATGTCGATGCTGAGAACTGGGGTACAGGTGAATAGGGGTAGTAAAATCAGTAAGCACAATGAGGAGTTTCACAGAGAAAAAAAGATAGTGCTTCGCTCTCTCTCCTTTTTTTTGCTTTAATTCTCCAATGAGCAATTTATGTTCTGATTCATGACAGCCATCTGTGATGTTCTTTAGATAGATCCTACTTCAGGAGAGGAAAGTGGGCATGCTGACTTAGAAATGGAGATCTAAAAATGTAAAGAGTATGTACTCTTGGGATCATAAATATATTTTATGTGAGAAGATCCTCTTTCATTGAAGGTTGTATAGAAAAAGAGACTGCAGGGTACTCTTATTTTAATTGGTTTCTAACCTAGACCTCTCCATGCCTCAGAGTGAGAAGTGAAATGAATTATGGTGTGGGATATTAAAATAGGCTTCTCAGCAGAAACAAAGGAAAGGCAATTTGCCAAATATCCTGGCAATTGAATCAGTGTAGGAAAGGAGAAACATAATTTAGGCTAAGGTAAATATCTTTGATCAAACTAAGCAAATATAATTCTATTTTACTTTATGCTAATCTGAGAAAATAGAAACAAGGCTATTGCTATATGGTTTAGATTAGGAGATTATTGAAATAAATACTGACTTTTTATTGCAAGTCTAATGAGTTATACTTAAAAAAATCAACAAGTCACCAAATATTTAGTTCTTACTGTGTTTTTGACACTGTCCTTCAAGGTAAGGATATAAATAAATTGATTAACAGTAACTACCTTCAAAAATCTTATATTCTAATAAGGAAGAAATATGCAAACTATTATGGCACAATTAGTAAATTGGAAGTAATCTTCAGTAGAGTTGAGAATAAGGCTTCTCAAAGAGGGCAGAAATTGAATCAAGTATTAAATAAAGTCAGGGAAGCTAGTATTAAAAATGAGAAGGAAGAACATCTTACGTATATGGGATAGGTAGTAAAAAGGCATGAAGTTGGAGACAGATTTGGGACATGGAGTTTGTAGTAGGAGGAATATCAAGCCAGTGTTGCTGGAATCCTAAAGCACAGGGAGGAAGTGTAAGATGGGAAAGGTAGGAAGTGGTCATATTTGAAGAACTTAAGAACTAAACAGAGTTCATGTCAGTGCCAATCACTTATTTGCTCAAACATTTTTTCATGATTTGATGACAGTTAAAATTATTTTTAAAAAAATCTTGACTCTAGTTACTCCCCATGCACATATGAGATTGTTATTTCAAATTAAGTCTCAAGAAATAATGAAGGCTCTGATGCCATCCATAATTGTTATACTTCTGTAGTTATTGCTAACTCATTGGTTATATGATTGCTGGTATAAAGGAATATCTCTGCATTGAGAAGTTACAAAATCAAAGCATTATATAACTCAGATGAAGGACCCTGGCCAGAGAAAAGGTTCTGACAACTTTCTACAGAAGTAAGTTTCTCTCTTTTCTGATGTCCTGATGCCACTGCCTCTGGTCAAGTGAATCCCCAATGACATTTATGGTAGTAGTCCTATGGATTAAAACCTTTTTTATCACAACTGCCAGCTTAAGAGAAAAAGAAAATGTTTAAAGAAATATTAATATACTTTAATCAATGGTAAAAGGAAAGAGGAAAGGCACTCTACTCTCATTATCACTGGATAGAACAGAGAGAAAAAAGAGGAAAAAGGAAGAAAGAATCATTGGCCCTGATTAGATCGTTTTTTTACCTTTGCTTTGTCTGAGATCATGATTGCTACCCCTGCTTTATTTATTTTATTTTTTTATTTGTCTAAGGCATGATAAATTCTGCTCCAGTCCTTTATTTTTACTCTGTGTGTGGACAACATATTATAGGATTTTGGTTTTAAATCCATTCTGCTTTGCTTTTCTGTTTTCTGGGTGCAGTCATCCCATTGATATACAGTTATGATTAATAATCTAACTTATTTTTCCCCTTCTTCCCCCTTCTCTATCTCCTTTTAGCCTTTCTCTTTTCCCAAGTGTTTTGCTAACCAACACTGTCCTTATCAGTTTCAACTTTTTTCCCACTCTATCCTTCCCTTATTTCACCTTTCCATCCTACTTCCCTAAAGATTAGGGTAGGTTTCTATAGCTAGGTGAGTGTAAGTGTTATTCCACTTTGAGCTAATACTGATGGGAGTAAAGTTTACATATTAGCTTCCATAGTTCTCTATTTTATTCTTCACTTTATTTATTCTTTGAAGACTCTTTGTGTGAGATAATTTACCCCTTCATTCTTTTCTTTTCTCCTCTCCTTGTGTGTTCTTTTCTGTTCTTAATTTTTATATCACACCTATTGTGTTTCTTTTCTTCCTTCTTTTTATGTATACCCTCCTTACTGTCCAAATAGTGATACATTTTAAGTATCTTGAATACTTTAAATACTTTACATGACACAAATCATATATACCTTAGATATCTTAATTACCAGTTTTCCAGGCATGAATGTATTTACTTTAATCTAATCAAAACCCTTATTTTTTTTTCATTTCTGTTTAAATGTTTATGCTTTCCTAAGTGGAGAATTTTCTCATCAAAATTTCTTTTCAGCTCTGTTTTATTTATTTGGTTGTTTTTTATTCAGGAGCATCTAGAAATCCTCTTTTTCATTAAATGTTACTTATTCCCCCCTGAAACATTATGTTGTTTACTGGGTATGTGGTTCTTTCTTGTAGCCCCAGATTATTTGCCACTGAAAATATATCAGTTTCTTCTAAGAAGTGATCAATGGATTCTTTCAATCTATATTTTCCTCTCTTGCTTCAGGGAATCAGGGAAATTTTGTCTGATGATTTTTTATATGATGGTGTCCAGACTCTTTTTGGTTATAATTTTTAGCTACCCTGATGGGACTTAGATTGTTTTGCCTGAATCAATTTTCCAGGTCAATTGTTTTCAAAGTGATGTATTTAAGCATTTCCCCCCATATTTTCATTGTTTTCATTTTGTATTACTGTTTCCTTTCCTTTATGGAGTAATTAGCTTCTATTTGCTCAATTCATATTTTAGAGAGTAATTTTCTTCCTTCAGCATTTTTGTTTCAAATTACATTACTATAATTCTTGTCTTTGGGAGTTGTTTTCTTGTGTGTGTGTGCACACACATATGCTTGTGTGTGTGTGTGTGTATGTGTGTGTGTGTGTGTGTGTGTGTGTGTGTGCATTTAGCCACTATTTCCATTTGGCCCATTCTAATTTCCAATCTGTTAAATATTTTACTTCTCTTATTATTTAATTTTAATTTTATTTCAACTAGTTCCAAGAGGTTTTCAGTGTCTAACATGCTTTCTTATTTTCCTTAATTTTTAAAAGAAACTGATGGAGGATCCTTTATATGTTTTTTAAGATTTTATTTATTTAGTCATTTGAGAATATTTTCTCTCTTTACATGAATCATGTTTTTTCCTTCCCCTCCTCCAACCCCCTCCCATAGTCAGCTAGCAATTCCACTGGGTTTAACATGTGTCCATGGTCAGAACCTATTTCCATATTATTGATATTTGCACTAGGGTGATCATTTAGAATATATATCCCCAATCATAGACCCATTGACCCATGTGGTTAGGCAGTTGTTTTTCTTCTGTGTTTCTACTTTGACAGTTTTTCCTCTGAATGTGGATTGTGTGATTTCACATAAATCCCTCTGAATTGTTATCGGTCACTGCATTGCTACTAATAGAGAACTCTATTACTTTTGATTGTACCACAGTATATCAATCTCTGTGTAAAATGTTCTCCTGGTTCTGTTCCTTTCACTCTACATCAATTCCTGGAACTTGTTCCAGTTCACACAGAATTCCTTCAGTTCATTATTCTTTTGAGCACAATAGTATTCCATCACCAATATATACCACAATTTGTTCAGCCATTCCCAATTGGAGAGCATCCCCTCATTTTCCAATTTTTTGCCACCACAAAGAGCACAGCTATGAATATTTTTGTACAGGTCTCTTTTTTTATTACCTCTTTGGAGTATAAACCCAACAGTGTTATGGCTGGATCAAAGGGCAGACAGTCCTTTAGAACCCTTTGGGCATAGCTCCAAATATCCCTCTAGAATGGTTGGATCAATTCACGACTCCACCAGCAATTCATTAATGTCTCAACTTTGCCACATCCCATCCGGCATTCATCACTTTACATTGCTGTCATGTTAGCCAATCTGTTAGGTGTGAGGTGGTACCTCAGAATTGTTTTGATTTGCTTCTCACTAATTATGAGAGATTTAGAACACTTCTTTATGTGATTATAAATAGTTTTGATTTCTTTATCTGAAAGTTACCTATTTAAGTCCCTTGCCCATTTATCAATTGAGGAATGGCTTGATTTTTTGTAAAATTGAGTTAGCTCTTTATGAATTTGAGTAAATAGACCTTTGTCAGAGGTTTTTGTTATGACGATTTTTTCCCAGTTTGTTGCTTCACTTCTTATTTTCATTGCATTAGTATTGTTTGTACAAAAACTTTTTAATATAATGTAAACAAAATTATTTATTTTACATTTTGTAATTTTTTTCTAACTCTTGCTTGAACTTAAAATCTTTCCTTTCCTAAACATCTGAAAGATATACTATTCTGTGTTTACCTAATTTACTTATAGTTTCTTTATGTTCAAGTCATTCACTTATTCTGAGTTTATTTTGGTGTATGTGTGAGATGTTGATCTAGACCTAATCTCTCTAATACTGTCTTCCAATTTTCTCAGCAGTTTTTAACAAATAGTGGATTTTTGTCCCAAAATCTGGGATCTTTGAGTTTATAAAAGACTGTCTTGCTGATGTCACTTACCCCAAGTCTATTCCACCTATCCTCCTTTCGATCTCTTAGCCAGTGCCATATTGTTTTGATGACTACTGCTTTATAGTATATTTTGAGAAGATGTCACCTTCTTTCACATTTATTTTTTCATTATTTCCCTGAATATCCTTGAACTTTTGTTCTTCCAAATGAACTTTGTTACAGTTTTTTTTTCTAATTCAGTAAAAAAAGTTTCTTGGTAGTTCAATGGTTATGTCACTAAATAAGTAAATAAATTTGGGTAGGATTGTCATTTTTATTATGTTAGCTTGTCCTACCCATGAACAATTATTGTTTTTCCAATTGTTTAGATCTAGTTTTAGTTGTGTGGAAAGTGTTTTGTAGTTGTATTCATATAGTTCCTGTGTTTGTCTCAGAAGATAGATTCCTAAGTATTTTATATTGTCTAGGGTGATGTTGAATGGAATTTCTCTTTCTAAATCCTTCTGCTGTTAGAGATAAATAGAAATGCTGATGACTTATGTGGTTATATTTTGTATCCTGCAACTTTGCTAAAGTTGTTGATTATTTCCACTAGCTTTTTAGTTGATTCTCTAGGATTCTTTAAGTAGACCATCATGTCATCTGCAAAGAGTGATAGCTTGGTCTGCTCATTGCCTCTTTTGATACCTTCAATTTATTTTCCTTCTCTAATTGCTACTGCTAGTATTTCTAGCACAATGTTAAATAATAGAGGTGATAATGGGCATCCTTTTTTTACTCCTGATCTTATTGGGAATGCTTCCAATTTATCCACATTGCAGATGATACTTGCTGATGGTTTTAAATATATACTCTTTATTATTTTTGATTTGGCTCTCCATGTACCCTTATTAATTATTATTTTTATTGCATTATGATCTGAAAATTTTGCATTTATTATTTCTGCTTTCTTTGCACTTGTTTGCCATGTTTTTATGCCCTACTACATGGTCAATTTTTGTGAATATACCATGAGTTGCTGAAAAGAAAGTGTACTCCTTATTATCCCTATTTATTTTTCTCCACATGTCTATTCACTCTAATTTTTCTAAGATCTCATTTTGTCTTTTGAAGATTTATTGTAGAGGGTATTCTATGAAATCTTTCACTGTCTATTTTGCCGGCTTGTTGCAGAATCTCAGGGCAGTTTTCTTAGATAATTTCTTATAGTATGATATCAAGATTTCTTTTTGTTTCTGGGTTTTCAGGTAGACCAATGATTCTCAAAATGTCTCTTCAAGAGTAGTTCTCATGATCTATATCATCTTGTCAGTGAGATATTTTGTTTCCTTTTATTTTGTCAGTCTTTTGACTTTGTTTCATTGATTCTTGTTGTTTTGCAAGATTACTGACTTCCAATTGCCCAATTCTGCTCTTTAAAGACTGGTTTTTTGCTATTATCTTTTGATTTTCTGCTTTAATCTTTTGATTTTCCTTTTCAGATTGGTCTCTCCCACTTTTCATGGCTTCCAAATGTTTAATCTTGGTCTCCAGTTAGGAGTTCCTATCTTTTATACTATTATGTTCTTTTTGAATTATTTCCCACTTTTCTTGCCCAAATTAATCCATTGTTCTCATATGCTCTGATTTACATTCTTCAAGGTTTGTGGCCAATTTCAATTTTTTCAAAGTTGTGGTTGTATTCATTTGTTAGTCAACTTCTGCTTTTTCCTCTGTAGTCTGAATTTTTTCTTCATAAAAATTATCCATGGTGAATCCCTTCTTCTTGTTCCTCTTGCTTTTGGGAGTTTGTTTTTCCTGGGCATTGTTTGCCCAGGAATGCTGGTTTTTCCTTCCCTTTCCAATCAGAAGTCTGAGTGAGGAGGGCAGCCTCTCTGTGTATTGATCTAAGGAGCATGGTTTTTGCCTGAGACCACCTCTTGAGTCTTTGAAACTTCTACAGTTTTCCAGCTGCCCTTGCCTGTGCTATTTTCACAGTCAAAGTCTGAGCTCTTTGGCCTGCTGAGGTCTCAAGTTTAGTCCCTCTCAAGAATAGGTCTTTGGTGGTCTCAGTCATCTGACAAGGACCTATAGGTGCCCCTCACTTGTTTCTGAGGTGCCCCTCCTCACTCACTAATTCCAGCTCACTAGCTCTGACTCTATCACACTGTGTGTGGGGTAGGAGAGAGCTGATTACCTCTTGCTTTGGTAGAAGCTATTTCACCCCCTTATAGTGTGGAAATGTTCAAACCCCACATACCTTCACTTCTACTGCTCACTGTGGAGTCCCTTTGTTCATACAAACTTGTTTTGTTTTGGAGTTATTTAGGCCTTTTGAGGTAGTATTTATCAGTAGGCAATGGGGGAGGGAGAGTTCTGTTTCTACACTGCTCCCATGTTTACACAGAGGTCCCCCTTATTTTCCTTTCTGATTTCATATGCTTCATTTTTTCACTTCCTATCATCTTCTGAGTTTATATTTTGATTTCTCTATCACTAAAATAACTATCTAAGGTTATTTTTTTCTTATCTTTTGTTCATTTCTCTAGTTATTTTTTTCACACTAGTTATCATTTCTAATAGCTGAGATACTTCTCTGGTATTTGGGTGGAATGAGCGCTATTCTAAGCTTACAATGTAGACTTCTTTGGAACTCAAGTAGGCCCAGCTTTCTTTGTATCCTTCAGTGTGAAGTTCCTTGAGGTTGATTGGCTACCTTTTTTGGGGGAGGTTTGTAGCTCTATTTTTCCCCTCCACTGGATTCCACTAACCTGGAATAACCCAGTATAATTCATTGGAATCCCTTGTCATCTCTGGGAACAAGAAGGAGAAAAGAGGATGGAAAGAACATGAATCATGTAACCATGAGGAAAATGTTTAAAAATAATTAAGAGAAGCAGAGAAAAAAGTGGGGAAATAAATGATAGCATTGTAATAATAAATGAAAAAGGGGGGATTACAAGCTGATGGAGGAAAAAAAATCCCTAAAAATTAGAATTGGGCAACTAGAGGATAATGATTTCATGATATATCAAGAAACAATAAAATAAAATTTAAAAAAGCAGAAAAAAACATGAAATGTCTCATTAAAAATAATGATATGTAATACAGACTTAAGAGAGACAATTTAAGAATTATTGGAGTAGGGTGTCAAGATAGCGATGCAGCAAAATTCCAAACCTCTGAAAACCCTTCCAAATCAATGAAAACAAAGTGCTTTGAGGGGAAAGAAAACCAAATCTAAAAACATGACAGAGCTGGGGGTTCCTTCTGCTAGATTAAACTTAAAAGGTATGACAAAAAAAGCCTGTATTCTCGAACATTCAGGTACAAGGAAAAGGAAGAAGGAAGGTCCCAGGACCACTCCCCGACCTACTGTGCTGAGTCTCTGTGATGACTGGAATATATGGGCAGGCAAGGGCTCTAGTCCAGAGGGAGTGCCCAGCAGGCACAGCTTCGCCAGGCTCTGGTCATTGAACACAGATGGCAGGGAGGCAGCTGAAGGAGAAGCACAGAGAGGGCAACCTAGTCATAGACAAGACACTCCATCTTGCCCCTCCCCTGGAGGTTTTGACGTCAGGGTACATCCATCTCTGCAGATCAACTCTGCCCTGACTTAATCTTATCAATAGTGCAGAGAAGAAGTCTTAGAGGCCAGGGAATCTCAATATTCAATACCCTTCCCCTATGAACTGTGCTAAGAGTAGCTGTAAGAGTCCAGCTGAGAGAATACCTTGCTAACAGATCTGGAAGCCCAGCTCTCTTCAGCCTCCATACCTTCACTGACACTTTCAGCTTCTGCTGCCAGCTGGGAAAGATCTGACCTCAGAGATCATTAATACCATCAGCCTAACCAAGTCAATCAGCTGAGTAGAGAAGAAGCCCCTTCATGACAGAAAAGCCAAAAGTCACAAATCCAGAAAATAATCAGAGGTGTAAGATTATAGCCAATTACAGGGGAAAATGTGAGTAAACAACAGAAAAAGAAAAAAGAAAATACAGTCGACAGCTTCTAATCCAGGTAATAAGCAAAGATAAAGTGGATGAGAGGGGTAACAAGGAACACCACACAAAAAAGGAAGAAACTCCAGCAAATTGGACAGAAGTTTTGTAAGAACTTAAAACATAATTCAAAAAACAATTAATAATGGCTGAAGACAAGTGGGAAAGAACTTAAAAAGCAAAATAAGTCATCTGGGAACAGAAAATACTGTCTTGAAAGCCAGAATTGACTGGCTTGAAAACAAATCAAAGAAGTGAAAGATAACCTACAAAGAAAATCAGAACAGAAGGAGAAGGATGACCAAAAAGCCAGGGATTAAATTCAGTCTTTAGAAATTAGAATCCAACAATTAGAAGCAAATGACTTAACAAGGCAGCAAGAGTGTCTAAAATAAAATCCATAGAATGAAAAAAATTGAGGAAAATATGAAACACCTCATTGACAATATGTCAGAACTTGAATTGTTACAATTAAAATGGTGTTTTGGATAAACTGTGACATAAAAGAATGTGTTGGCATAAACTGTGACGGCGAAAATACGGCTTCAAGACAGTGTTTTGAGTTAAATCAAATATAAAGTGGTCGCCAGGGAAAAATTCCCAAATATGAAATATACCCAAGTCAGCTGGGTTTTTTATGGAGATTTTAATTAATAGAATTAAGGAATTAATGAAAGAGAGAGAGAGAGAGAGTAAGAGGAAATAATGAGAAAGGGGCTAGGCCAGCCTAGGCTTTAAGCCTTAAGAGAGAGATCAGTCAGTCTTTAATCCACTCACCACAAGATTTGTCCCAAGCAAGATTGTAGTGTTCAGAGAGACCCACCAGTTCAGCTCCTGAGCTCAACTTCAGCTTCCAAGGCTGAATCTCCCTCAGAGAGAGGTCTCAGAGCGAGTTCTTTCTCAGAGAGAGTATATATATTGCTCTCAGCTTCTGACCTCCTTTTAAAGAGAATTTTCTCCTATGTCACCTCCCCTAAGTTCTCACATCTACCAATCACAGTAGACATTTTCCAAAGGACAGATCATTCTTAATTCACACCTAAGTAGACTAAACTTTTGAGTAATTCACACCTGAGTAGACTAAAACCTCACACCTCTTGTTAAGCTTGCCTGAACCTTTAGTGATTAATTTGACCTTCATAGGTACTTAGCACCTTCCTAAAAATAGACTTAGCTTAAGGCTTTTGCTTCACTATAAGTATGAGTTAAGTACTTTTTCATTGTTCAGTAAAGAGTTTACAACTTTATCTTCCCCTAAAGTATGCTTAAGGATGGGTGGAGTAGAGTTCTCACGTTCCTGATCAAGTACTTTCATTGTTTAAAATGGGAAATGGTCTTAACCAAATCTTCTGAAGTAGGGTCTGAGAATTTTTAAGATTCACAGAATTCAGACCAAGAAGAGAAAATTTAAGGCTTATAGTACTACTAGAAGATCATGACAAAAGAAAAAAAAGTCTGGACATCATTCTACAGGATATTATCCAAGAAATCTGCCCCAACATTCTCAAACAAGAGGGTAGAGTAGAGATTGAAAGAATCCATGGAGCACTTCCTGCATTTAATTGCCAATTGACAACACCCAGGTATTTTATAAACAAATTCAAGAACTACTAGTCCAAAGAAAAAATATAACAAGCTGCTAAGAAGTCATTCAGATACCATGGGAACACAGTTAAGATAACATAGGATCTGGCTGCAGCTATACTGAAGGACTGGAAGGTATGGAATATGAAATTCCAGAAAGGAAGGGGACTGAATCTACAAACAAGAATCAACTACCCAGCAAAACTGACTATATTCTTTCAGGGGAAAGTATGATCATTTAATAAAATAAAAGACTTCTATCATTCTTAAAGTGAAGACCTGACTGAAACAGAAATTTGACGTGCAAACACAGAACTCAAGAGAATCACTAAAATGTAATTAAGAAGGGAGGGACTATTTTTAAGGGACCTAATGAATTAAAATCTTTGTATTCCTATGAGAAAAGATGATACCTCTTAAAAATCACTATTATTACCAGGGTAGCCAGAAGAGAAGTATATTTAGAGGGAACATCAACAAACTATATAGGATGAAATGTCAAGATATATATAAATATATAGATAGATAGATAGATAGATAGATATAGATATAGATATAGATGTATGTATGTATGTATGCATGTATAAATTTATATAAAACTAGAGGTAAAAAAGAGGATAATATTAAGAGAAATGTATAAAGAGACAAAATGGGGTAAATTTATATTTTAAAAAAAGTGCATGGAGGGAGTGTAGGAGAAGACCAATGCAATGGAAGGGTGAAAGAGGTTGGAGAAATTTAAAACTTAATTCTTACATGCATTGAAATTGACTCAAAGAGGGAAAAACAATCAGATTTATTGGGGCAGAAAATTGATTAGTGTCCTATTGATAAATAGAAGGGTAAAAAATGGACTGGTGGGGAGGAAAGCAATACAAAGGATGGAGAGTGTGGGGGGGTAGTTTAAAGTATCTTAAAGAAAAATAAGAGGGGAATAAGAGGGGAGTAAGGGAAGTAAAATAAGGGTGGTGATTAGGAGGATTAAAAGCAAAACACTGGTGTAAAGAAAATAGTGAAAGAAGAAAGGGCAGGGCTAGGAGTGGAAATCAAAATGCTGGGAAATACACAGCTGGTAATCATAACTCTGAAGGTAAATGGGATGAACTCATACATAAAATGGAAGCACATAGCAGAGAGGATTAGAAACCAATATCCTACCATATGTTATCTAGAGGAAACACACATGAGGAGGTAGACACACACATGGTAAAGATAAAAGGCTGGAGTAAAATCTATCGGGCATCAACTGAGAGAAAAGAAGGTAGGATATGCCCTTAGATCAAAACCTTGGGAGGGGGGGGGGGGGAGTGGCAATATGGAGTGTCTATACTGCTACAAATAGGCTGCCCTCTCTGTGCTCTGTGCTCTGCGCTTCTTCTTTAACTGCTTTCCCAATGCCTGTGTTCAACACTCTGAGCCTGGCACAGCTTTGTTTGCAAGGTACTCCCTCCAGATCAGCACCCTTTCCCACCAAGAGGATCCAGCTGCCACTGGAGGCTTAGCACTCTAGATGGGAGAGGGGTCCCGATTCTCCCAAAGGATCACAGGGGGATATGTATTAATTTAGAATCCTAGAACTGAATTTCCCACAATTACCTTTTTCCTTTCATGTATGTGTGTCTTTATGTTGGGGTTTTTAGTTTCGTTTCTGGAGGCCCACACCCTCTTTGTTTCCATTTGGAAGAAGGGGTAGCTCTTTTGGTTTGCTCTAGCCTTTTGTTTTGCTTTTACTTCAAGTGAAGTATTTAATAAATATTAAATATAATACTTGGAGTATTAGATATTAATTTTAATCTTTACAATGTAATTATCTTCCTTATTTCTTTTAATGAGATCCATTTTTCTTTAGTTTTGTCTGAGATCATACTTGCTAATTCTGTCTTCTTTGTCTCACTTACAGCCCAGTAAATTCTTTTCCAGCCTCTTACCCTGTGTATGCCTATCTGTCTCAAGAGTGTTTCTTGTAGACAACATATGATATGATTCTAGTTTTTATTCCATACTGCTATTTGTTTCTGTTTTATGAGTTCATCCCATTCACATTTAGTTTTGATTACCGTCTGTGTATTCCCAGCTATTTTGACTTTCCCCCTTTAATCAAGAACTTTCTACTTTCATTCTTTCCCTCTCCTCTGATGTTTTCCTTTATTCAGTTTCCCCTCTTCCCTCTCTCTTGTGTTACTTCCCTTGCCACCATATACCTTCTTATTCCCCTCTTACCACAGAACCTTTTGATCACTAGACCCAACTTCTTCCTTCCCTGTATTACTCCCCTCCTCACTACCCCATTTCTTGTATATTCTATACTCCAATGATTCTAGCTGTGGTTCCCTTTCTGAGCCAATTCCAAAAAGAGTAAGGTTTCCATTTATCCATAACCAAGTTCTTCCTCCCAAACCATTGAATTAGTCTTCTCTCCCCACCCCCACACTTCTTTATGTGCTATATTTTACCCCATTTACTTCTTTTTTCCATTTCTCATAATGCAATCATATTTTTACCTACATCCAAAATAGCTTATTATAAGACCCTCTATGTATACATCTACTATCTACAATAATTTTTTTTCATAAAATCTAAGACTTTAAATTTTTTGAGAAAATTTTCAGGGAATATCATATTCCAACCCGTCTAGTCCTTCAATTTTGAAGCTGCCAGATCCTTTGTTATCCTGCCTGGACCTCCATGGTATCTGAATTGTTTCTTTTTAGCACGTTAGATTATTTTTTCCTTGGCCTGCGAGCTCTTGAACTTGACTATAAAGTTCCTGGGACTGGTCATTTGGGAATTTAATGCAGAAGGTGATCTGTGGATTCTCTCAGTCTCTATTTTACTGTCATGCTCAAGGATATCAGGGCAGTTTTCTTGAAAAATTTCCTATACTATGATGTCTAGGATTTTTTCGGCCATGACTTTTGGGTAGTCCGAAAATTCTTAAATTTTCTTTCTTCAATCTATTTTCCAGGTCAGTTTTTTTCAATGAGATATTTCATATTTTCTTCTATTTTTTCATTCTTTTGATTTTGTTTTACTGTTTCTTCATATCTTGTAAAGTCATTAGCTTCTAATTACCCAATTCTTGTTTTAAAATATAATTTCTTCCATGAAATTTTCATCCTCCTTTTCCAATTGGTCCATTTTTTTCAAGTCAATATTTTCATTCCTTGAATTTTATGCCTCATTTTCCAGTTGGTTATTTGGTACTTTTAAGAAAAAAAATTTCTTGTTTTAATTCATGTGCCTCTTTTTCCAAAAGACCTGCTTTTCTTTTTAAGCTGTTTCTTTCCTTTTCCCATTTTCTTCAACCTGTCTTATTTGATTTCAATTCCTTTTTGAGCTCTTCCAGAGCCTGATTGTAATTCCTTCAGTTTTTGAGGTTTTGCTTGAAGTTCCTTGAATCCTATAAACTTCTCTTATTTCTGGTCTTTGATCTTTCTCTCTCTATGAGCATTCAATTATTCTCTCCTTTTATTAACTCATTTGTTTTCCCATGGTGGACTGTAAACTCCCTCTACTGGTTTACTGGAATAGGGTTTTTGATTTGCTTTTCCCTCGCTTCTCCTGGCATATTGGATTATGCTGGTTGAGATGACCTCTTATGCTAACTTACCAAGCTACCCTGAAGTCAAATCTTTTCTGTAGTTTGCTGCTGTGGAGGCTGAGGGGGCCCAATAAGAAGCCTCCCCCACCCATGTGTCTTGACCACCAGCAGCTGTCAGAGCCTTGGCTCTCATATGGTAAATCTCAGGTGCTTTATGTTCTTGTAACCCCCTCTTCTAAATACCACAGTTAGCCTGCTTCTCATCACAGATCTCAGTGCAGTAGGTGGGAGAGAGGTGTCCAGTCTCTCCCTTATATCATGGAAATACAACTGTCTCTGTCTACCTTTCAAGTTGTCATCAGCAGGAGTGTCCTGTGGCTTTGTCTTGTTTGGGGGTTCAGATTTCTGTCTTTTGAAATACTTTTTAAAGCTTGATACAGAAGGAAAGTCAGAAAGTTTTTAGGTTTTGTTCTCCTAATCTGCCATCTTGAATCCATTCCAATCAAATATATTCTAATGCCTCTGATAAAATGGATATAAATAAAAAATGATTAATAAAAAAACAAAGCTTTAAATCCTCATCAACATTTATATGTAGCTTGATTGGGCAATTTAATGAATTAATATGTACACTCTTAAAAGGCACAATGCCAGAAATATCTTTAGTTGGATTATACCTTATTTTCAAGAATTTTCAGTATCTATGCTAATTCCATTCATATTATACCTTCTCATTCAATGATTTAATTTTCTTCCTGAAACCTATACATAACCACTAATAAACAGCAAACCCTAGCAGGCATTTCAAGAAAAAATAGAAACAGACAACATCATTTTTGATTGAATTGTTCTCATATCTAACACAGTTTAGTGCATGCCAGTTTACTTAAACAAGAACAACAACATATAGCCTTGTCACCTAGGCTATAATGTAATCTTGGAATACAAGTCCAACTAAGAGACAGAGGATAATACCAAACAGGTTTATCAGAAAAAATGTCAAGAAAGCAACTGAAATCATGAGAGGCCATTCCTCTTCTTCTAAATAATCTCTTAGCTAGGCAAGACTTGCTGCCAAAAAGATAACAATAATAATGAATCAAGTTGCTTCCTTGAAAGAGATATGCCAGTATTAAAATAGTATCTGCCAGCCTTAAAAACAGGACAGTATATTTAAACTAGTAATAAGAATATTTAATGGTCTTAGAGAGACATTTAAGCCGAAAGCACCCACACTTAAACTGCCATATGGAAAATCAAGGATCTGTGAGAGAGCATGACAAGGGACACTAAGTTTCAAGATGGAAAGTAATGATCCTTCTTGTAACTCTTGCAAAAAGGCACTAGAGATAGAAATAGGTGGACATTTGATGAAGTTGTGGTCTTTCCTTCCACACCATAATCTTCTAATCCTTTTTACTATTCCCTTGTTACTTATTTAGCTGTTTTATCTAATTCTACTATTCTTTTTCTAAAATGGGAATTTAGAAAAGTATATCTCAGACTGATCATAGAATTCCTCTCTTGTAGTCTTTGGAGATAACAAGGAAGATTTTTTCTTGGCAGAGAAGTGCTTAAGGGTCCAGGCTTTGCGATGCTATTAAAATGTAAATCGATTTTGTGATATATGTGAAGGATTTATACATGGAAGAAAATTTCAAAACCATTCATTCAAATAATTTCATGTTTAAGTGAGGAAAATGAGGGCCAGAATGCTCTTAATTTGTGTTCTCCACAATACCTACTTGCTCTTTCATAAATAGTCTTCACATGTAACAAATCAGTCATTCAAAATAGGCTTAATCACTCTGTAGTAGTATTTGAAAATGTGTATCCCATTCTTCACTTCTAGTTATTACATCTTTATTAAGAGATTGGAAATATACTTCAATATCAGTCTTTTAAAATCATGGATTGATGAATCATAATTTTAAAGTTTCTTAATTTTTTGTACAAAAAAGAAAATAAATGTAGTTAGAATTAGAGGAGAAAAAAGTCAACTAGTAAAAAATTCGAACAACTTAAAGTTCCAAATTATAACCATCAAATTTTCAGATAAGACAATTAGGGGAAATTAATAAAGTTTGTAGGGGGTGTGGGATGAAAGGTACTAATGTTTTATAAGTGAAGCTGTGAATAAGTCAAAATATTTTGGAAAGAAATATAGAAATATAGTCTAAAACTCACTAAATTGAATATACTTTTTGACTCAACTGTTAGACATATACCCCATACAAATAAGGAAAGATTGAAAGGGCCCACGTATATAAAAATGTTTGTTTCTCTTTGTTGAGGAAATAACTAGACATGAAATCAATTCCTACAATTTGGAGAGTGGTTGAAATATGTATGTCTGAATGTGTATATATATATATATATGTATATATATATATATGCACACATATATTATATATATTATGTGTGGATATAGATGTACATGCATATATATGTGAATATGTATTAAATATTCACATGTTTCTACATGCCTATGTATGTGTATGCATTTATATCAGCATGTTCATATAGATATATGGTCATTGATGTATAAATACAAATATACATTTCTGTATGTGAGTCTAGGTGTAAATTCAATGGAATATATAGTTTACCATGAGATAAAAAGTCAATGGATGGGTTCAGAGAAACAGAAGACTTGCACGTCCTGATATAGAGTGAAATGAGCAAAAGGATACATTGAAAATAATATTGCAAATTTAAAAAAAATTGAAATACTTAATAGTTTTGATTAATGCAATTTAAAAAAACATGATTCAAGATCACTATCAATGTTACCCACCTCCTGTGGATAGAATGATGGGTTCAAAATGAAGAATAAAAAATACAATCTGACAATGCATATTTGTTCCAAGGGTTTTGCTTTTCTTTCTTTCTTTCTTTTTCTTTCTTTCTTTCTTTCTTTCTTTCTTTCTTTCTTTCTTTCTTTCTTTCTTTCTTTCTTTCTTTCTTTCTTTCTTTCCTTCTTTCTTTCTTTCTTTCTTTCTTTCTTTCTTTCTTTCTTTCTTTCTTTCTTTCTTTCTTTCTTTCTTTCTTTCTTTCTTTCTTTTTCTTTCTTTCTTTCTTTCTTTCTTTTTCTTTCTTTCTTTCTTTCTTTCTTTCCTTCCTTCTTTCTTTCTTTCTTTCTTTCTTTCTTTCTTTCTTTCTTTCTTTCTTTCTTTCTTTCTTTCTTTCTTTCTTTCTTTCTTTCTTTTTTTGCTTTTTTCTAATGGGAGATTGAAGTAGAGTGCTGAGTGCTGAGGATAGGTTTGTCCAAAAAAAAAGAAAGTAAAGAATACAATAATTGAACATTTATTTATTTATTTTAAACCTTTAACTTCCATCTTAGAATCAATACTATATATTGAATTTAATGGAGAAGAGCAATAAAGGCTAGACAATGGTGGCTGAATGACTTGTGACCATGGACTCACACAGCTAGGAGGTACTTGAGGTCAGATTTGAACCCAGGAAACCCCATCACCCAGTCTAGCTGTTGGAAATTTTAAAAATTAATATTTAATACTCAAAAGTATTATATTTGATGATATTTATTAATATTTAACTTGAAGCAAAGGGAAAGTAAAAGGCTGGAGAAACCAATAAATCTCACCAGCCTTACATATGGAAAAGAGAGCGGGAGGGAGGAGCCACACCAACTATACACAAAGAACATAATGGCACATGTACACGAAAGGGAAAAGGGAATTTTGGGATGAGGAAAGAATGCTGGGAGATGAAGTCTAAAGGATGCCAAATTTCCACTTATACATTCTCCCCTATTATCCTTTGGAAGACCAGTCTTCTCAATGGATGATGGAAATGTAATCAACTTAAAACTTTAACTAGATGTATATACAAATATTACAGTTTTTAAAGGGAAATTATAATAATTTGGGGATAAGAGAAAAATAAAAGAAAAAAAAAACAATAATAGGTGCATTGACAAAAAACCAATTGGGGGAAGTAGTCTTTGGCATAAGAGTGTACATTCAAAGCAAATGCATTCAGTTCCCACAAAGTTCAAATTTGCCATATTTCAAAGTTCACTCTGGATCTTCTGGTGCAGCATGTGGTCTCTGCAGGCATCTTCTCCACCTTCTCCAAAAGGTTTGCCTTCTAGATTCTGGAAGGTAGTATCTTGTTGTAAATTAGGCTCAAATGAAATCAATATTTACAACAATAGCGTATTCCTCCCTGAGGAGGATAATAACACATTCCCCTCTGAGGAGGATACAGGGATATACATAGGAGTCACTCTGAGGCCCTACCTGTCCCCTAAGAATATATTTGATGTTAGTGATGTAATAAAAAGGAAAGAGACAAGAGAAGAGAAGAGAGTTGTGTAATGTAAGAGAAGAGAAAGTCCACATCGAAGAGAGAACAGTCTCTGACAGAGACTAGCTAAAGATAGAGTGGGGAAGCAGCAAGAAAAAAAAATGATAATTCTAGGGGAGAATCAGAAGCTTGATGATCCAATGGACAACTTCACTTCCAGCTGGGAGCCTGAGGAGGGAGGTGGATTTCCTAGGTTGAGAAGAAGCCTGTTTCTTTGGAACTACTGTCCCTTCTGAACCCCTGAACACCACAAATCAAACTCTCTGTGACAGCAGTATAAAGTCTTCAGTGGGATTGTGAATTGGGACTTTTGAAGACAGCCATCCCCAGATCCTTTCCAAGGATTTCTCTCTCTGTTTCTCTCTCTCCCTTACCTGTCCCTGGACTCCTATATTCAAGATTTAGTTACCCTGAGAGGAGGGACTAAAAGGCAGCTGGCAAGAAAGAGGAATCAAGGCCAAGAAGCCTTGAACCCCTAGACTTTGGAAGTCCAGTCTGCTAGAGGGGACAATTTATAGGGCTTTCATGTTTACCCACTTTCCTACCTGATATCTTTGTCACCCCTTCCCTGTTTGAACCCCAATAAATCACCTGTTATTTAAGATTTAGGTCTGGGATAGTCTCTAAACAGAATAGTTAAGAGGACTGAAGATTTGGGGAGGGTCACACCTCTCTCCAAAAGAGAATTGACTTCCAGATCGCAATGATTTAAGATTGCCTGAACCAAGGAACTGACATCTTGACAGTTGAGTAGTCCTAAGACTCTGAAAGGAACTGACAGTTAGTGTCTCTGGGGGAAGAACAGGCAGAAGAAATCATCGTGCTTCTCAAGGATAGATTGGACCTCAGGAGCCCTGGGCTCCTTTGAGGAGGGCATCTTGTCTTTTCACTGAGACATTCTCTCTCTAGTCTCCTGCCCTCCATCTCTCAGAAAAGGTTCTCTGGGGAAACAAACTCCCCTTTCAAGGAGATAGGACTTGGCTTATCTCCCCCCAGAAGGTAGTGAGAAGAAGGATCTCTTCACTCTCTCAACCCCATTCCCTTTTTCTCCCCATCATCACTATCCCTCCTCCAAATCCCTCCATTACAGTTGGAGGTAGAGGTAGTTAAGACTTCAGAATTCAGAAGGTAATGTAATGAAGCAGTGTCCTACTATGAATGCTGTTACTACCACATTAAGTTTAATGTTTAGATAATCTTTTGTAGTCTCCTGTACATCCTCCATTTAAAGAGTAAGAATGCTCCTTGCTTGATCTGATGACCATCTAATTGGGAAAGAAAGTGAAGACTGGATTTAGTTGAGTGGTACAGATGCTTGAATATTAGATTATAATTCCTAAAAGTATAGCTAATGGACAGATAGATGTATGTTAGTCCCACAACAAAACAACCTTGATTCTGTTGCTTCTAACACTGATCTCCTCTATACATAATTGATTTAAACTTGCTGCTTTTTAAAATTTTCCTCTAGTACAATTTCTGGAACATTTTTATTGTTCACAATTAAAAAATATGTCATCGCAATTTTGGGAAAATAATTTTTCTTGTATTCATCAAAAAAATTAATTCCCATAAAGGCTGTGGTGTGATGTTGCTTAGTTTAAAAAATTGCCAAGTCTTTTTATGGCTTTACCTCTTAGTGTTGTTCTCTACTTTGAGGCAATAGGCTCATAATTGCCCATACAATTTTTAGAAAATTTTACAAATAAAGTTTCATAGATAAGAAATATGATTAAATCAGTAGTAGAGAAAATAAATCTGATAATAAATAATAGAAGATAGAGAATAGAGGCTGATATGATAGTTAAAGAATGAGTCATTCCAGACAAATGGTGGCAAATATAAGAATATCAATTAAGGTATTGTCAATAAAAATAAAAAAGGAATAGCCAAAGTATTTTGAAAGAAAAATCAATAGAATTTTATGATTGATCAGATTGTGGTGGTGAAATAAAAAGATTAAAAATTATTACAAATGTCATTTCAATCAGTACTTTGTGTTAATATTTTCCTTTAATTATTGTTGTCATTGCTATTTTATTTATTATTATTATTTTGGAATGCTTTGAATTCATGGAACATGATGTAATGTGTCCCCAATTAGGGGCAACTAGGTGATGGGACAGGCAGATGGTTCAGGGAATAAACTCCTGAGCCCAGAGTGAGAAAGACTGGAGTTCAAATCTGGTCTCAGATATATACTAGATGTGTGACCCCAGGCCAATCACTTAACCTTGTTTGCCTCATTCTCCTCATTTCTAAAATGAGGCGGAGAAGGAAATATAAACTGTTATAGTATCTTTGTCAAGAAAATCCCAAATGGTGACCTAGAGAGATAGACAATACTAAAATGACTGAACAAAAATCTTCAACTAAGTACACAAATTATTTACCAGGAATATCTGTATATTACAAACACACACACACACACACACACACACACACACACACACACACACGCACACACACCTATTTCTTTTCTCTATTAGCACCGAATAGAATTGTCTTTGCTAGTTTTTAAAACTTTCATAGGAGTTACATTTCCATAATTCCTCTGTGACTTCTAAAAATTCCACAATCTTTTAAAACTCAGCTCATCTTCTTGGGCAATGGAGAACTACAGACAATACCGCAATCTGAAAAGTATGAAATGAAACTCGTTATAATCTAAAAATGGTACGATTATTTTCTTCCTGTATTCTTTTTGGTAATGCATTCAAATGTTTATTTTTTCTTCTACAATGAAACTAAAAATAACTTTCATTGCTCCTTAGCACCTAATAATGTTTGCTGCTTTTAAAGAGGCTAAATGGAAGAGTGAGATGATGCTTTCAGAATGCTTTCATCTCTTTGAAGAAAGCTAGAACTAAATTACTTAGTGAGACATAGACCTCTATATGTATTTTGACCTAGATAATAATTCAGTGTCAACTTATTTAATATGCTTCATCTATTATTGTTCAGTCATATCTGACTCTGACCCTTTCGAACATAGCGTGCTGATGCTGTTCATGGGATTTTTTCAGGCAAAGAAACTGGACTGATTTTCCATTCCTTTTTCTAGTGCAGGAAGGCAAATTGAGATTTTAACCTGCTCAAGGTCATTCAGCCAGAAAGTATCTGAGGCCAGATTTGAACTCAAATCTTCCTGATTTCAGACTCTACCAACTGAACCACCTCAAAAACTTTGTTCCTCTGTTCTCTCTTTCCTACTTCCTCCCTCCCAGTCTCTCCCTCATATCATATCATATCATATCATATCATATCATATCATATCATATCATATCATATATACATTGCATCATATATGATTTATGCATACCACATATAATTATAGCATGTTATATGTACATGCATTAGATATAACATTTATCCATACCACTTCCTACCATGTCTAATCATATCATATAATATTTAGAGATGACATTCTTTATATAAACGGTTATATCTTGTGTAATGAAAATAAAGCATATACATGTCCAAAGTATATTCATGTATGTGGATGCATATACACATATATATGCAAATGTGTATAGCTCACCCATAAACTTTTTGGGTTTTGCCAATCCACAAATCCTTTCTAGTAAGTACTAAATTATTCTTCCTTTTGAAAACTTGAGAGCGCCCTGATCTAGGTGTTTTATTTTTTAATACCCACCATCTAAAATCACCTTCACAATCATCAGGGCACAGTCAAGCTCATTTGGAAGACTGAAATCTTTTGTGTTTATGGTATTTCACATAGAAAATTAGAATTCATACATTCTTGTGGATGTGCACACAAATACCAATGCAAAGAAAAACTATAGAATATGTGAAAGATGATCAGATAAGCTGATACTTGTCATTTTCTGGCACACTTTAATGAACAGGAGAGTGACATGATTAGACTTTTGCTATAGAGAAACCAGTTTGTCAGCTTTGGGAAGTATGTCCTGGATAGGCAAGACTTGAAAAGGAGAAACAAATCAGGAGGCTATTTCAATAGTCCAGTAAAGAAGTGAGGAAGACCCGAATTAGAGTAGTGGATAGAGATAAGAACAGAGAATATGGATATTCTGCTGATGGTAATGACACAACAACTGCTCTTTTGGGTCCCTGGATACTAAGAGGTAAATGGCAGGTTCAAAATAAGGAAGCATGGGAACTTAGGGCATGCTGAGTAAGTATTCAGGGAATTTTGCTGAGCATAAGAGTTTGTTTAGTTTTGTATGGGGAAAAAGTGTGCATATGGGTAGTGTGAGATGTGACATATTTTCCTGCCATTTGATTGGTTATTCACTTACTTCTTGGGCTCATGCCGTGGCCTTTCAAGGACAAAATTGATTACTATTAAACTGAGTACTGTTAAAAAAATTGTTGTTGTCCTGCAATGAGATTTCCTTCTGTTAAACAATCAAAATAAGCTTTTATCTTATTTAATAAAATAATTTTAGGCAACTAGATGGCACAGTTTCTAGAATATAAGATAGAGTTAGGAAAACCAAAGTTCAAATCTTCTAATATTTACTGGCTATGTGACCCTGAGTATGTCATTTAACCTTTCTATTCCTCAGCTTCCTAATTTGTAACATGGGTATAGTAACAGCATTTACTTCATAGGGCCATAATCAGGAGCAAATAAATGAACATGTAAAATTGCTTTGAAAACCTTAAAGCATTACATAAATAATATTATTAGTGGAAGTGAATAAACATTTATCAACTTCCTAGTATGTGCCAGGCCTCCAAATAAATGCTTTACAAAAATCTCATTTGATGTTCCCCCATACCCTGGGAGGTTGGTGTTATTATTATTTCCATTTTAAAATGAGAGAACACATTGAATGACTTGCCCAATGTCAAACAGCTGGGAAATATCAGACAAGATTTGCAATCAGGCCTTCATTATCTTGCTTTTTTTTATTTTAAATTTAAATTTAATTTAAAATTTTAATGAATTAAAATTTTATTTTAAATATTTTAAATTTTAAATCAACAAAGTCATAATTTTGAATTACTATTACAACACAGACAAAATTGAAGTTCTCAGGAAGGGTTTCAAGTTCTGCCACTGAATCACGTTATTTATTGTGTTAACAGGGGAAAATGATTTACCCTCTCAACTCTAAAACGGAAATTTACTGACAATCTGCATTGGTAGAAGAAATGTCAATATCAAAGTTACACTGATTAAATCACAGATCTTCTCTTTTACTCTTAGGATGGAGGAAGGGTTGGCATGGGCGAAGAGTTTGTGTAAACATTGTGTAAAGCTAGGAAATAGCATCTATATAGATATTTAGATAGTCTATAGATAGAATTGTTGTACTAATATGCACTGTTCTGCTTTGGGACTTTCCTGGTATGGTAATGAACTTGATGTTCAGAAAGTCCTCATAAAACCCCAATCCTCCTTTGTCCCATGATGGCAATATTCAACACAAGCCTGTTAGCACAAAGTTTTACCATGCATGCCCCTATGCCCCAAACAATTATCAACATATAGCATAAGGAAATGCTAGCCTTCTCCTTTAAAGCTGTTGTCAAAAGGAAAACTGGATTTTGAGACAGTAATTACTTCTCTGGGCTATCAAGCCCTTGCGTGCCCTGGTCTTTTGAAGTAGAGCTACTGTCTCACTAAACAATGGATATTATAATATGGTGATAGACTGTAGCGGCTACACACTGTTTCCACATAGCAATTCTAAATCCCCATGAACTATGGAATATGGAAAAAGCAAACATCCCACTGAAATGTGGAAAATTATACCCCAAGCTTTCTTACATGTCTGTACAACAATCTGTTTCCCTTTTGGAAAGCAATTGCTCCTCAAAAACAGAGTGCGTTAAGAATTATATTAGGTGACTGATTGTCTATAAAGAGCGAGCATGGTATCCTGGGGGGACTCTTACCCTAAGCAAAATTTTAGTAGCAATGTCAGTTATTAAAATGCAGTTAAATTCCAGAAGGTAAAAAGATAACAATGCAAGAGCATTAAGTGCTTAGGGATCTCCCTTAGACTTATATCGTAACTGAAAACAGCATCAGTGTAGGTAAAATTGAAGTAGGTGAATATTTTGGATGACTTTCCTTTCTTTGAGCCCTTTGCCTCAGGTACTTGTTATCCACATAAATCTTACTAAATACCTAGAATAAGATCATGACCCTTTTTGAACTTTCTCTCATCAACATTCACTTATTCTAGGCTCTACAAAAATAGCCCACATTTCTGTAACATATTGACAAAGCACGTTCTTTACAAAATCTTCGAGAAACAGTGCATTATTAGAACCACTTTACCGATGAGGAAACAGGCTAAGCACAGCTAAGTTCAGAAAATAGCAAATAGTAAGTCTCTTCTTTTGGCCATAGAATCTTATTAAGTACCATCTATTAAACTGGAGTAGGATTGGAATCCTTGATGGAAAGGAAGTGCTCACTCACAGCAGTTCTATCACAGAAGAGATACTGATGTAGGTAATTTAATATTGCTGAAAATTCATTATCCCTGCTGCACAATTGACCATGCCTACTCCATAGCAAGTCTTCCCTATATCAGTTAAAGAACTTCTGGTCCAGATGAATAAGGAAATGAAAAAAGGGGGCTAGATAAATGAATGAATGAATGAAATTTTAAGTCCATGCAATGAATAAAGTTTCCTTCCTGCCTTTTGACTAACCTTTATGGAAAGATATATAAGGATAGATATGTCAGGTACAGAGGATAGGTATTAATCTTCAGCATAATTTGAAACTACTTGCTTTCATCATTTCAATTTAGTACCTGAGGCAGTTTATCAGGTGTTTTAATTTGATGCATTTTCCCCAAAGCAACAGATAAAAGTTGAAGTATACCCTGGCTTCTGAATGAATGTTTCAAAATTAGTTATATTTGCCTCTGAAAAAGGTGTACTAATTTTTCCTCTCCTTAGTCCTAAAATAACCATAACTCAGCTTCTTAAAAGGTACCATTGTTATACAAGACAGACAAAATAGACCATTTCCCTATGCTAAAGATTTGAATAAAATCATTATTCAAAATAACAATCATTACCTACTATTAAAGACCATATGCTGGGCAAAGAACTCCTGTTGATGTCAACAGGAGTTCCAATGAGGATGTGGGCAGCATATGGGCCTGACATTTTGTTAATTAAAAACAATGATTTTGCTACATTGGTGCCCGTTATGAATCAGGATTCCAATAGCATTCCAAAAAGCTGCTGAGTTGAACTATTTTAGGAGGTCGAATGCTTTCAAGTATGGAATTTGAATTCAACAAAAAAGTCTTAACTTTAATATTTCCCATTTTAACTCCTCGCACTCATATACAACCCTTTTCACCTTAAAGCAGAACAGAATACTTTTTTCTAGCATTCCTTGAGATAGCTGTGATTAGATTAAATATATATTGCCATTTCAGTGGATGTCATATGTACTCTGACAAACTAAACAGTGAGGGTTATAATTGAGGTCAGAGAAATTACAAAGGATAATTTTGCTTTTCTTTCCGTTAAAAAATACACAAAAATTCCTCTACCATCACTGAAAAGTAAACACTTTTCAATCTTTGAGCATTGCTCCCTAATGAAACAATAACTGTGGCCAATAAAGAAAAAAATCAGAGCAGCACTTTGAACAGTAGAAGAAATTAGCACTCTCTATAGCCAAGAATCACAGCATCATGCTGCAGGTACCTAATATTGCATATGGAAACGACAGCTTTAATCAACCATGTAATTCTAATTAATGATCAAAAGATCATGCTCATGTGGATATTTCTATGTCCAACGAAATGAATTATTTTATTAATGTCTGCTAGAATTTCTGAGTTTGAATATGAAAACATACAATCTATCATCTATCTACATCACAGATATAGAGAAATACAGTGGTACCTTGATACAGGAGCATGTTAAGTAACGAGCAATTTGGGGGTAGTCACAATCTGTATTTTTTGCTATAAATCACAAGCAGATATTTGAATCACGAGCTTCTGCCACCCTCCACTAGATAGCCTGTCAAATATTCGGTTTTACAAGTTACATTTAGTTCAGTGTTCATCTGGCCATGTAAGTATCTATACTGAATTTCTTTTGCTTTCTTCTTTATTTTTGCTTTTATTTCTTAACTTATGATCATGGGTCATGACAACAGAGGAATTGAAGGATTTACAGTAACAGCATACAGAGGTTTTGCAGAAAATTAGTAGGGAAGAGCAAAAGGTGGATGTAATAATTAGTACAAGCAAAATTAAGGAAATTTGAGAATTTGGGGAAAAAATTAAAAAGTTTAAAAAAGACACATTCAGAAAAATTTGCAACAGGTTGGGCTTTGGAGCTGTGTAACAACTCTTGTTTCACAATTATTGAAATGTCCTGAAAGGGAAGAAGAAACAAACTTCTATGGAAAGTTTTGGTTGAAATGACCTCTAAGTGAAATTGAGCAAAGTGTGGTAAAACAACCAAAATTCAATGAAGAAAATGATAAGTAAATTTAAAAAAATAATAATTAAGCTTAGCAATAAAGTTACATGTCATAAATAATGTGTAAGGTCAATTTTGAATTTAAATGTAGCATTACATGTGCAGCGAGTAAGTTATGTTGAGCTGGAAACCTCCACCAGCATCTTTGCCTGACTTAAAGATAAATAAAATTTCATGAGGAATTTTATTTCTTTACATTCTTTCTCATTATCTATAAATATATTTGTAAAGTATATTCTCATATGTAAAAGTATATATGTAAAACAAAAATATTGTGGGATTTTTTGGGAGGAGTGGAATGAATTAATTGCATTTCCATTAATTTAAATAGGGAAATTTGATTTGACACATGAGCATATTGAGTTACGAGCTTGGCTATGGAACAAATTAAGCAAGGTACCACTGTATATGCATACACATGTATATAAATGTTTTTAAGTATCTCTACGTATTCTATAGACAGCAACACACAAATATGTATTTATAAACAAACGTATCCATTCCTTTTTTTTGGATTTTAAAAAATATTGCCCAGCTTCCGGGTAAACATGGCGGCAATCTAGCTGCAGGAATCTTCCTCTCCTCACCACCTACCTATAGAGACTACCTCAAAAAGCCAAAATAAAACAAATTCATATGAATGAAGGGACTCTACAGTAGGGCACAGAATTGAAGGTATCTGGGATTTGGACATTTCCACACCAAAATGGGTTGGAAAAGCTTCCAGCAAAATGCAAGCTGATCCACCCTCCCCCACCCCACCTATGGAGCCAGAGTCAGAGCCAGCGTGTGCCAGAATCATTGATTGAGCAAGGGGAAACTCTGGAGCTAGTGAGGAGCACCTCTGCATCCTTGGAAGCTGATTGAGACCACAGAGGTCCTATCCCTGAGAGGAGGTAGGCCTGAGGCCCCAGCAGGCTGAGGATCACAGATTGTGGGCACCTGGAGGGAGATAGCACAGAGAGGGGGCAGCAAACAGTGGAAGTTACAGAAACTGGAGATCTGGCCTCAGGCAAAATCCTTGTTCCTTAACTCCATACACAAAAAGCCTCCCCATCTTACTCAGATTTCTAAATGGAAAAGGAAGGAAAAACCACCACAGTAATGGCAAACAGTGCCCAGGAACAACAACTTCATGACACCAAGAAAAACAAGAAGAAGGGTGTTGACCTTGGATAATTATTATGGAGGAAAAACCCAGGCTACAGACAAAATACAAATGAATGCACCAAAACCATCCCCCCAAAATGGAAATTGCCCACAAGCTCTTGGAGAATTTAAGTTGGAGCTTATCAAAAAGATGGAAGCCTTCTGGCAAGAAAAGTGGGAAATATTTCAAAAAGAAAATAGCAGTTTAAAGAACAAGAACTCCTAATTGGAGAAACAGCTGGAAGTCTCCAAAAGCAGTATAGACCAAACTGAAAAGGAAAACCAGTTCTTAAAGATCAGAATTGGGCAATTGGAAGCCAATGATCTTGCAGAACAGCAAGAAGTAATAAAGCAAAGAGAATAGAAGAAATCATAAAATATCTCACTAAAGAGATGACGGATCAGGAAAACAGAGCAAGGAGAGACAAATTGAGAATCCATGGACTACCTGATAACCCAGAAACAAACAGAAATCTTGACATCATATTACAAGAAATTATGTAAGAAAGCTGCCCTGATGTTCTTGAACTAGGGGGCAAAATAGAGATTGAAAGAATTCATAGAACACTCTCTACACTAAATCCTCAAACGACAACTCCCAGGAATGTAATTGCAAAATGCAAGAGCTTCCAAGCTAAGGAGAAAATATTACAAGAAGCCAAAATGAAACAATTCAGATATCAAGGAGCACCAATCAGGATTACACAAGATCTGGCAGCTTCCACACTAAAGGACTGCCAGGCTTGGAACATGAAATTCAGAAAGGCAAGAGAATTGGGTCTTCAACCAAGGGTCACTTATCCATCAAAACTGATTATATACTTCCATGGAAAAGTATGGGCATTCAACAAAATATATTTCCAAGTATTTGTAAAGAAAAGAACTGAACTAACTGGAAAGTTTGGTATCCAAACATAAACATCAAAAGAAACATGAAAAAGTAAATAAGAAAGACAGGGGAAAGATAAAAAAAAATCATTCAAAATTTCTTCTTTAAGGACTTCAATAACATTATTTATATTAGTATATGGTGAAATTGTTATTTGTAACTCTCAAAAATTATATTCACTATTATAGTAATTAGAGGAATCATTCACAGGAAGAGATTGGGGTAATAAGTGCTATAAGATAATATGCAAAAAAAAAAAAGAAAAAGGTAGGGGGGAATCAAAGATGGCACCAAGAGATACTTGAAGAAATAAAATGAATAGGATAATCTTTATCACACAAAGATACACATGGGAAGGGGAGGGGAAGAATACTATTATAAGAAGGAGAGGAAGAGACTGCTAATAGGTAGTACTTAAACCTTATGCACAGCAAAATCAATTCTGAGAGGGAAGAGCATCTAGATCCACTGGAGTATTGAATTCTATCTTACCCTACAAGGAAAGTAAGAAGGGAAAACTAAGAGGTTTAGGGGGGAGGGAGTTCAAAAAGGGAGAGAAAAGAGAGGGGGAAGGGAACTTAACAGACCCTAAAAAAACAAGAAGGGAACAATAAGGGAGGGGCAAGAAAGTGAAGCATATTAAGGGCAGGGATTACAGGGACTGATTAAAAGTAAAACACTGGTTTAAAAGGATATAGCAAAAGAAGAAAGGACATAATTAGGAGAGGATATCAAAATGCTTGGGAGTACACAAGTGGCAATCAAAACTTTAAATGTGAATTGATGAACTCACCCATAAAAAGAAAACAAATAGAACAGTGAATTAGAAATCAAAATCTACCATATGTTTTCTACAAGAAACACACACCAAGCAGTTAGACACTCACAAGGTTAGAATTAAAGATTAAAGCAAAACCTATTGGGCCTCAACTGATAGAAAGAAGGCAAGAGTTGCAATGATGATATGTGACAAAGCCAAAGTAAAAATAGATCTGATTAAAAGGGACAGGGAAGGTAAATATATTCTGTTAAAAGGGAGTATAGACAATGAGGAAATATCAGTAATCAACATGTATGCACCAAACGGTATAGCATCCAAGTTTCTAAAGGAGAAAGTAGTGAAGTTGAAGGAGGAAATAGATAGTAAAACTATATCTGTGTGGGAGACCTGAACCTACCACTATGAATTTTAGATAAATCAAATAAAAAAATAAATGAGAAAGAGGTAAGAGATGTGAAGAAATCTTAGAAAAATTAGAGTTAATAGATATATGGAGAAAAAGAAATAGGGACCAAAAGGAATACACCTTCTTTTTAGCAGCACATGGTACATTAACAAAGATTGACCATATACTAGGTCATAAAAACATTGCAAACAAATGCAGAAAAGCAGAAATAACAAATGCAACCTTTTCAGATCACAATGCAATGAAAATAATAATTAGTAAGGGTACATGGAGAGCCAAATCAAAAATTAATTGGAAATTAAATAAAATGATTCTCCAAAATCAGTTAGAGAACAAATCATAGAAACAATTAATAATTTCATTGAAGAAAATGACAATGATGAGACATCCTTTCAAAATCTATGAGATGCAGCCAAAGTAGTACTAAGGGGAAAATTTATATCCTTCAGTTCATATATTAACAAATTAGGGAGGGCAGAGGTTAATGATTTGGACATGCAAATCAGATTCTATCACTTCTTCTTTTACACTTATTCTACCTGTTCTCCTGGTTCTGCTCACTTCACATTGCAACAGTTCATGTAATATTTACAGCTCTTTCTTAAATCATCCTTCACATCATTTCTTATAGCACAGTAGTAATTCATTATAATCATATTCCATAAGTTGTTCAGTCATTTGTCAATTGTTGGAAATCCCCTAAGTTTCTAATTTTTTGCCAACTCGAAAAGAGCTGCTATAAATATTTTCACAGAACAGGTCCTTTCAACCTTTTATTAATCTTTTTAGGAAACAGACTTACTTAGTAGCAATACTGTTGAGTCAAGGAGTATGTACAGCTTTAAAGCTATTTGGGAATATTTCCAAATTACTCTCCAGAATGGATGGGTCAGTTTATAACTCTACAAGCAGGATGTTAGTATCCCAATTTTGAAACATCTTTTCCAGTATTTATTCTTTTCCTTTTCTCTTCCATTAGCAAATCTGATAGTTGTGAGGAGACATAATATCTAAAATTGTTTTAAGTTTTGTTTCAGCATGAAATTGGAGCATTTTTATGTAATTATATATAGGTTTGATTACTTCATCTGAAATTGACTATTCAGTTCCTTTGACCACTTATTCAGGGGCAGAAGTTGGTTTCTATTTTTATACATTGGACTCAGTTCTCTACATATTTGAGAAATAAAGAATTTATTAAAATACGTTCTGTAAAAATTTCCCCCCCCCAGCTTTCTTCTAATTTTAATTTTGTTTTGGTTTTGGTTTTGTTTGTGGAAAACATTTTAATATAATGTAATCAGAGTTATCCGTTTTGCATCTTATAATGCTTTAGATCTCTTATTGGGTCATAAATTCTTCCCTTATCCAAAGGTTAGACATATAGACTATTCTATGCTCCTCTAATTTGCCAATGGTAGTGCTCTTTTTGTTAACATCATGTATCCATTTATACCTTATCGTGGAATAAGGCAAGAGATGTTGGTCTATACTCAGTCCCTGCCATACCTTTTTTTTTTCACTTTTCCCAGCAGTTTTTGTCAAATATTGACTACTTGTTCCCAAGTCATGGATATTTGAGTTTATCAAATACTAAATAACCATTGTCTTTTTCTACTTTTTATTGTGTATCTAATTTACTCCACTGATTTGCCTCTATTTCTAAGCCATTACCATTGTTTTATTGAGTAGAGCTTTATAATAAGGTTTGATATCTGAGAGTCCTAGGCCATCTTCTTTCACATTTTTTCATTCATTCCTTTGATATTCTTAATCTTATGTTTTTCCTGATGAATTTTGTTATTTTTATTTCTAGGATTTTTTAATAATTTTTGGGTAAATTGATTGTAATGAAAGTGAATAAATACATTAATTTACGAAAGTTTGTTGTTTCTATTATATTGGCTCAACCAACCCATGAGGAATTAACATTTTCCCAATTGTTTAGATCTGACTTTATTTTTGTTAAAAGCATTTTGTAAGTGTATTCATATAGTTCCAGGGTTTTTTCTTGACAGGTAGACTAGAACATATTTTATACTAATTACAGTTAAATTAAATGGAATTTCTTTTTTCTTCCTCATCCTGCTTGACTTTGTTGGTAAAATCTAGAAATGCTAATGATTTATACAGATTATTTTGTATCCTGAAACTTTGCTAATGTTATTCATTATTTCAACTAATCTTTTCGTTAGCTATTGTTAAGATGGGATTGACTTTTACCATCCCTATTTTTGAATTAATCAACCAAAGCTTGAACACTCCTACTTGGCACTAGGTGGGGGAAGTTCACAAGACACTTTGAGAGCTCCATCCTTTCAACTCAATCAGTCAGAAACTTGTGAAACCTTTGATAAGAATTTACACCCTCATATGAGGAGAGGTGGACCTTATAAACATTTCCCCCCTGGGCAGGGCTAAGCAAATTAAAAGACTACAATTAGTCCCTATAAAGTGGAAGAATGGACAGAAAATGATGTAAAAATAACTATAAAAGATGATGAACTTCCAATGTAAGGAGTCTCCTTCCAGAATTTTCAGATTGAAGGATCATCTACTTCAGAACTTCACCTTGGCACTTCAATCTTCAGCTTTCCTTGGATCTGGGACACTGGCTCTTGGACTATTTAATTTTGGACTCCTTCTGCTAAGGCTGCTCCTGTATCTTCTCCCTTTGGATCTTCTCATGGTGAATGAAAAGTTGACCTTCCTTTCCTGGCTTCTGGAGAGATTAGTTCCACAATGCCCTCCCCTTTTTGGAGGAGGTCACATGGGTTGAACCCTAACTTAATTCACCATTAAGTCCTCTGCTTTAGGGGTTAACAAACCCTGCCATGGGTTGATCTGGGGACCAGAGCAACATTTAGGTTGATAATCTAGACTTCTTATTCTACCAACTTTCACATTTCTATACTTTCACTCATTCCACCTCTTTGTAAATAAAACTACTAAAAGTCATTTTGGCTTGGGCTATATTAATTTTAAAATCAGCTACCACAGTAATATCTTAAAATCTCATATATTTATTCCAAATCCCTTAATTTAGTTCATTACATTATTTAGATCTCTCAAAGTATATCATCACATTGTCTGCAAAAAGTGATAGTCTTATTTCATTTCCTACTCTGTCATTTAATTCTTTTTTCTTCTTTTATTGCTTTAGCTAGCATTTCTAGTACAATATTGAATAATAGTTGTGATAATGGGCATCTTTGCTTCATACTTAATCTTATTGGGCTGGCACTTAGTTTACCTTCACTATAGATAAGCCTTGCTGATAGATTTAGACATACATAACCATTTTTAGGTACTGATGTCCCTTTGTCAGTGTTTGGTTCTCCTTCAATTGGCCTGATTTTTTTTTAATGCATACATCAATTTTTTTATTTACTCAAAAGGAATCATACTTCAGTACTCAGTAGAGAAAAGTAGTTTGTCTCTGTTGCCTCTAAGTGTAATTCTTCTAGCTTACCAGGTGATGATAACAATTTTTAAGAGTTGCCAATGATGTCTTTTCTTATAGGTATACATAACATTTTAACTTATTAAGTCTCTTAAAAAAGGTGTTTTTTTTTGTTTTGTTTTGGTTTTTTCCCTCTTTTATAATTATCTTTTGATGATTCTCTTGAATTCTGTGCTTGGGTATCAAATTTTCTGTTCAGATCTGGTCTTTTCTTTACAAATTATTTGAATTCTTCTATTTTTTTGAATGACCATACTTTCCTCTGTAAGAATATAGTAAGTTTTGCTGGGTAGTTGATTCTTGGCTGTTGACCTAGTTTCCTTGCTTTCCAGAATATCATATTCCATGCATCTCAGTCCTTCAGTGTGGATGCAGCCAGATCCTGTATTTTGTATACATAGATTTTTTTGATTTGATACTGATTTTGGATTCTTCTTTAATATAAATATGCATATATAAAGGGTTTATATTTTTTCCCTTTTTCTTCTTTTGATTTTTGATTTTATTTTCATTTTGTTTTGTTTTTCTTTTGAATTAACTCACACACCCCCACAACTAAAACTTGAATCCTCAGCTGGACTCAGTGTTTTTTCAACACTTTCTTCAGGGGGGATTGTATTTCATCAAATCCAAGATTTAAATTTTGTTTGAGATAAATCTTCAGAGAAGAAGCTTGCTAACTAACTGAATCCAGAGAATGAACTGTTTGCAGAAAGATATCTAAACCTTTTCACTACAGGAAGATCCAGAATGAACCTTGGGCTATGGTTGATTGAACATTTTTTGAATGTACACTCTTATGCCAAAGGGGACTGCCCCCTAATTGGCTTTTGTCAATGCGCCCAGCAAAACATTGGTTTGCTGTATTTCTCTCTCCTCTATTTCCCCATATTTACAACTATTATAATTTTCCTCTTAGTGGAAAAAAATTTTTGTATACACTTACAGTTAGAAATTTTTGGGGTGCAGTATGCTTATGTTTAGTGATCAATTGGGGAGACTAGTCTCCCAAACATCATCAGGGGGGATTGTGAATTTTAAAATTCTCCATCTTGGTCTAGCACCCAAAAATTGTGCACACCCACACTACACGGGCATGTGCTAGTCAATGACAAATCAGAAATAACTACCTGCCCACCTGGGCTGTCTTAAGCCAAGCTAGAGCCAACCATTGGCATTTGTGAGACACAGGAAGTGAGGTAGGGAACAGCCTCTGGAATTCGCTGACTTCCTGTGGAGAGAGCTAGACGAGAGTTGGTGTTAGGAGCTTGGACAGGGAGGACGCCCGCAGACAGCTTTCCTTCAGATCACTCACGTGAGTTAAGGACTGGTTCTTTCCACCTTGGCCCTTTGGGCCTAGAACTCACTCTACCTTGGTCAGAGGTTGAGTAGCCCCTTTTCCCTTTTCTCTTCTCTCCTTTCTCTCCCTCTCTTTTCCCTACTCCCAGTGTGATTAAACCTCCATAAACTTCATTCTGACTTGAGTGTTTCATTTTAGGAATTTCGTAAGTAAATTCCTTGGCGGCCATTGTTCAATATTACATAAATCCTGTAGCCACATTTTTAACCATTACAATTGCTCATAACCTCTCCCAGAAGCCTAAAATTTCTACCATTATAAGGGTCTCAGCTGCTCTGACCAGGCTGCCCACTCTATGCTCCCTCTCCAGCTCCTTCCCCACCTCCTGTGTTTGACACTTTGAGCCTGACACAGCCCTGCCCACAAGGCACACCCTCCAGAACAGCGCCTTTGCCCACCCAAAATTTCCAGCTGCCACTGAAGACTTAGCACTCTAGGTAGGGGTGAGGGGTCCTGGGGTTTTCCTTCTTCCTTCCCCTTAAGCCCCAGTGTTCTCAGATTCCAGCTTGGGCGGGGGGGGGGGGGGGGGATGCGTACCTTTTGGATTGAGTCCAGCAGGAGGATTCCTTGGCTCTGTCTTTTTGATAGGTTTGATTTTCAATCCTCTAGAAACATTCAGTTTGTGATCGATAAGACAGGGTTTTCAGAGTTCTGAACTTTTGCTGCTTTTATGCCACCATCTTGACTTTGCCCGACAATCTGGGCTGTTTGTTCTTGCATCACTTTTATTTCTCCTTGCATAATTTTCATTTCTCTGTCCCTCTTTACCTCTGCCTCTCTTAATTGATTTTTGAAGTCTTTTCTCAAATTTCCAGAATCTGTGTCCAATACATATTTTTAATTTGGACTCTGTTTGTCTTTTCTCTGCTTTCACTTTCTCCTTATTGTATCTGTACCTTGCTCTTTGTCTCTATAAATATTCCTTAGAGTTAGGTGATTTTTTTTGTTTTCTTATTTTTCCTATCTAATTATCAGTAGGTTTTGGGGATGATGTGATGGTCTGAAGGCTGGGATCTCTGATAGCTTCCTTCTCCTGCTGAATCAATTGACCCTGCAGATCCATATAGCTTAAAGACTTGTCTTAGGGTTGTTTTTCAGCTTTGGTGTTATTTTAACCCTTATAAGGTCAGGAACTACTTAAACTGTAGCCTTGGGCTTAGGTACAAATTTTTCTTCTTGCTGTGTACTTGTTCTAACTGAGCACACCCTTGATTGACCTCTCCTGGAGCTCTGCCTTAAGCTTAAGGCAAAAAGATCAGTACTTAGTACTATTAGCCATCCAAAACTGTCAACCACATCCTCATCCCAAGCCCTGACTGGGACTCCTGGCTTCACTCTGGGTTTAGACAGATTAACCCACTTCAGCACAGACTACCTTGGGCTGGGACTCCAGACTTCTCCACAGGTTTGAAATTTCTATGGGTATGGGTTGGCTTAGACCACTATTTATTCAGGCAGGATCTCAGGATCTGCATGTTAGATAAAGCTTAGGTTCCAAACCTAAGAAAACAGCTTTGGGGTAGGGATGTGTGGCTTGCTTTTTGACTTCCTCTTCACTCTTTGCTTTAATCTTGCTGATTATGCTCTCTTCTCACCCCAGTTTCCCAGATATTCTCTATCTACCTTTTGGGTTTTTCTTTTCTTGAAAGTTTTTTCACTCTTGTTGGTTCTTTCAATCTTGTATTTGTTTTGTGGTGATGTTTAAATATTGGTTGTGTGAAATTTAGATTACTCCACCCTACTTAGTCTAACACAAAATCAGGAATGTCTACACCCATACTTAAGGATTGAGTATTTAGGAGGATGGCCTATGACAGTCATGTGCTAACAAGTAACAAATAAGAAACAACTGACAGACCCCTGAGCTGTCCTAAGTCAAGCTTAAGCTACCATTGGTAGAGCTTAAGCTACCATTGATACCAGTGAGATGCAGGAAAGTGATATAAAACTGTCTATATATGTCATGTCACTTCCTCTCTCCAGTCTGTTAGACGGCTGAGAAGTGTCTGGTGGCAACATGCTGAGTGTCTTGGCATCTTGGTGTGGCTGCAGCTATTGTTTGGTGGTAAGTTTTTGTTGATACTATACTGAGAGAAGCTAAGTAGCTAGTTCAGGTTCAGGCAGCTTAGCTGATACTTTCTCCTTTACCTTCCAAACACTATCCTCTTAGAGAAAGCCTCTAACCTTCCCTTGGTTCAGGCCAGGCAGGAGAAATCCTACACCTTTTCCCTCTTCCTTCTCCTTAATTTCTTTCCTTTATATTAATTAAAATCACTATAAATTTCCAGTTGAATTGGGTATTTTATTTGGGATATTCCCTGGCCACCAAAAATTAAATTTAGATCAGGTCATAACCCTAAATTATCCTTACAGTTGGAGAAAATTCTCATGGTGAATCTGGAGGTGCTCTGTTTTACTCTTCCATCCAGTCTCTGCATCCAAAATTCTTCATATATTATCATTTTAAGAAATGTTAGGAATGGCTTCTTAAAGAAGATGGGGCTTCAGCTGGAACTTGGAGGAAGTCAGGTAATCTTGGAGAAAATAATGAAGAAGAATAGAATGCCTGTCATGGGAGACAGCCTATGAAAATATTGAATTGGAAGACAGTATGTCTTGTACTAGCAGAAGATAGTCAGTGTCACTAAATCACAGAGTACATGGGGATGCTCTGTCTAAATGTAAAAAACAAAATTGGAATGGTAAGAGGAAAGTGATTATATAGGACTTTGAATCCAAAGAGAAGATTTTTTTTTTATTTCATTCTGGCACTGAAAAGGAACTCCTGGAGTTTACTTAGTAGAGAGGTGATTTGGTTTAAGCCTGCACTTTAGGAAAATCATCCTGGCAAATAATTCTAGAATTAAGTAAAGGAAGAGATTTGTGATAGGGAGAACAGCCATTAGGTCACTGAAATAATCCACACATCACATA
Organism: Monodelphis domestica; assembly: GCF_027887165.1. Taxonomy (NCBI): domain Eukaryota; kingdom Metazoa; phylum Chordata; class Mammalia; order Didelphimorphia; family Didelphidae; genus Monodelphis; species Monodelphis domestica. Next base: position 522,593,440 of record NC_077229.1, on the reverse strand, counting down.
TTATAGACTTTCAAAATTGTGGTAGCAGTGTTAGAGGAAAGAAAGTGGAATGCAAAAGAGATGTCATGTCTAGGAACATTTCATCTCATTTCTAAGTTAAGTCTGAAGTACTAATGACTTACAAGTTATTCTTGGATACTTGACTGCATTTCTCAAATGTAGATCTCTACTACTAAAATCTAGATCCTATTAATTGTACTCTCTTATTTGTTCTTAGAAATCAGTTGGCTCTCTGGTGCCAGCCAAAAATAGAATATTGAAAGAAATGAGACTTACACATTTGCTAAGACTATTGTGGAAAATAAATCTGCTTAAAGTTCTTTGTGTCCCATAACAATGTACATTTTTAAAAAGTATTTGCAATTGTCTTTAAAGGTTAGGGGAAAAAAAGATGAAATCTGTACCTGAAGGGAAAACACCACAATTTAGAACAAAGGGAATTGTATGTTCTCTTTAGGGTCAAATCTAATTTATTTTGACTAATGTTTACATTCAATGGGGAAACTACAAATATTACCCATTTGTCATGACACAAGAAGAGACATCCCTAGAGATGGGATGAGTTAGTGCTACCTTTTATAGTCCTTGTGAATTGAAATGAATTGGGCAGGCTTCTGTTTTTTCCACCTAATAGTTGTTAGCAGTTTAAGCAGACTGTCATCTTCCCCTAAGATAGACTCAGTTTGGTATAAGTACCTGGAAATCAAAATTCATAAAGCAGCATAAGAATTCTTCGCAATGGAGCTGTATACTCAGAATTTTCCTATTATTTCACTAAGTTAAAGTGCTTAACTTCCTTCATAATACTAGTCATGATAAAAACTGGCTCAAGGTATCATACACTAAATTTATCTGAAGAAGAAAAGAGACTAGACTCAGGAAAATGTCAGATCAAAGAAAATTGGAAATTAAAGTAAAAGTTTAGAGATTATACAATCTATTTAAGGATATAAGCCCAGTTTTTTCAGAGCATCCCGATAATTAATCTGGAAGCCTCATCTGCTATTTGCTGCCATCTTTTCTACACAGCAAACACTGATCAAATGTTCGATGAAGCTTTCCTAGAAGGGAACTTCCATCTTCATCACTCCGTTTTTCCTCCCAAATGTTTATATCAGGAAGGTCAAAAGAGAAGAAAAACATTCTTCTCTCAGCACTGCTAAGATTTATATCCATATCTGATTTGTCCTTACTGCTTAGTGTGCTTTATTGTCTACATACTTTAAAATATAATTCAAGTAGACTTCCTGGACTCCTTGCCCTTGTAACAATCTGGTACATGGGGAGGAAATAATTTTTTCCCCCCACTGGCTAACATCCAAGGCTCAAGTCAGATCTTCTGGGGGCAACCATATATAGAAGACTCTGAAATCTCACCAGAGTACTATTACCTTTGCCTTAGGATATTCAAGACTAGAAATAACACTGCTTGCAAAAAATAGTTTCTATTGTGACTGCTGGGAAACTGGACGTCAGCATTCTCTATGGCAACTGGGGTTGCTTTGTTCTGGGGAAAAGTACTTTAGTTTAAGGACCTGGAATGAATTTACTGCATTCTCCAGATTAATGTGAAAAATATACAAACATTTGCACATTGTATTCCTACATAATTAAACTATTTTTGTGCTGTCCATAACTGGGAAATTTTTACCTGTTGATGGCTGTTTTAACATAGTGCATAACAAACAACTCATTTGGAAATATAAATGAATGGAATTCTAATGTTTATTTTGGAAACTAAATAGCATTTAGTTATACATATATTCATTTTTTCAGTTATTTTTTAGTTGCAATGTATTGTTGTCTTTTTTTCACAATTTAGACATTTTCCAATATATGCTACTCCTCCCTCATCAACATGCAGATAGAACTCTTCCTTGTCTGAAAGAAAAAAAAAGTTAAGCAAAACCTATTGACATAATATATGATGTGCTAAAAATATTTTCTTATGCTCTATTAAAAGGAGAAAACTGTTTCCTCCATCCTTTAGAAGCCATATTGTTGTTTTCATTACATCTGAGCTTTTACCTTTTAATTTTTCATTTAAATTATCAATCATTGTGTATATTTTTTCCTTTTTCTGTATTCTGTTTTCTCATTGTTTTATGCTTTCCTCTTATTAATCATTTCTTATTTTTATACTTTTATCAATTGATCTCATGGAGGTGAATATTGTCTAATAATGTAATGAATCATGTGTTTATGCTTGCCCATCCTGTGTAAGAGTTATATTTTTTTCCATTATCTAATTCAGGGAGTTCATTCACCACACATCCTATGAGAGTTCTAGGCATGGTTTAGATAATAGTGCCTCCTATAGAGTGCCAGTTGTTTATTTCTCATTATAACAATACTGTTTAAAGTAGGACCAGCCCATCTTTTCTTCAGATCCTATGGTTTTCCTATGCCGTTCTATGAAGTGATTATCCTACATTGTTAGTGTGTTACGTTTTGGTTATAAATACTGTGCACCTTTACACTATCCTTTGGATGACTCTCAACATCAATTTTGCTGATACTATGGTATTCCATGATTTGTATCTGTAGAACTTTACAAGAAGAATATTTAACTAAGAATGTCTGCCTTCTTTTTTTCTTTCCCAGTCTCCTAGAGTCATTAAGTAATATGTAAGTTCCTCAAAGTCAACCTGTCATATCCAATTCTAGGCTTAGTTCTTTGTTCACTTGCAGTGTTTGTCCAACATGTCCTGAAATATGTGAATAACTCTCGATGGTAAGTTTGTCGACATGGAATGCTATCTGACTCAGGCCAACGTTCAGAAAGATCAAAGACAGGGTTTATTGCTATTCAAAATGTATCAGGACTGGAGGATCAGGAATTAGGAATCCCTAAACTATGACTTCTTGATACTCCTCCCTCCTTTCTATGGGCTTTACAAAAGGTGGTCTTCTTCTCTTCCGGCTGCCTATTTACTATACTCCCTGGCTATGAAACCCAAATTATAGAATCGCCTGACCTAACCAATCCTCCCACCTAACATTTGGATAAGTTTGTAGTTCATCAAAGTAGTAACTTTGAACTTTTGATGAATTCAACCCTCTTGGGCGATGGCTTCAGGACTTTCCCACAGTCAATTACTGGCATGCTGGCAGTTTCTCTTCACAGCAGTCAGGACACATTCTCAGGACTCAGGAACACAGTTAGATGATAAAATTAGGAGACAGAATGGGTAGGATCTCAACACCAGGATGCCAGGACACCAGTGTTGATAGCTTCGGCTCCACTGGGAAAAGGTAGGCAACCTCCCTCTTGGCTCAGACAGGAACAAGCCTTAGGAAGTTACACCTCCAAGTTCTCCCAGGGACAGGAACCAAAGAACCTCCAATTGTCTCAGGGTGTCTCTCTTATATCTTCCCCACATTCTAGAATAAGGTCCTTATAGTTCTGTGGTGTGCAGCAAGTCCTCTTTGCAAACTCTCCTGTCTACAAGCCTTTTCTTTCCTTTTCCTCCTTACAGTACCTACTGATGGATGACTTATTGTATAATTTCTCCAGATTACATATCACATTCTGGACTAAATGAATTATTCATCTACTTAGATTTTCTTGAATTGTTAATTATACACTACTCCTCACCAACATCAATCCATCTACCTGATCCTATTCTTTCCTTTACTATGTTCACCCCATCCTGACTTTAATTTCTTCCTATCTACTTGTTCCTTCCTTGTTGCTTATAAACATTCTCAGATATCACCTATGAAAACAAAACAAAAGAAATGAGGGAAAAAAAAAAACCTTGTAGTTCCTACCATACCAACTAGTCATAGTTCTGGATTTTTTCCCATGACCCAGTTAAGTTCCTTTTATTAAATGCTGTCTATACCTGGTGTTTCTACTTCCTCTCTTTTCACTTTCTGTAAAAATTTCTAAACAGCTGACTTCTGAATTCTTTCAGCAAAAGTTACTCTATACATTATTTCTTAATATTAAGTCTAAAAGCATTAAGTTTAAAAAACTGTTGAATCATTTCATGATAATGACTACTCTTCCTTCTTGTATATTCTCTCCTCTTTAGGCTGTATGATAATATTTTCCCCTCTTACCTTTCTGACCACTCTTTCCCAGTCTCATCTCCTGTATCTTATTTATATCATGCCCATTAATTAGTTGTGTCTTCAAAGCCTCTGACCACAGTTACCTTCTCTTTTATCTCGACACTCTCTAACTTCAGAATTTAATTAGCTTCATCAGCTCAATTATTATTTCTATAAAGATGACTAAAGATCACATATGTATACATATATACAGATATACACAATATTTGCATATATACTTAGTTTGTTGATAAGATCCATTGACTCACTAGTTATTAGATATTTTCAGTGGGTTGCAGATTCATCTCCTTGCCATAAGTCTCTCCCCACTCCACTGCATATTGCATTCAATTATCTAAAACGGTCTTCCTAAAGTATAGTTTTATATTATTATTATCTCCATAATATCTCCATAGTAATTAAAACTCCAGCAGCTATTAATTCAAGGATGAGATATGAAATTCTCTGTTTCATATTCAAAGTCCTTCATAGCCCACCTACTTCAAGTTTTTCATTTTCTAACACATATTTATAGTCTGTAAACCTCCTTGCTATAACTCAAACATGACATTCCATCTCCTGACTTGAGATGTTTCTGGCTACTCTCCATACTTTGGAACTCTTTACTTCTGCATGTGCACTTTCTGTTTTTCATGGCTTCCTTTAAGTTCCAGTTAAAATCCAACTTCTATAAGAGAGGGCTCCCAAACTTTCTTTCTTCCATTTTTTTCCTCTGTTGGTTTTCTCTAATTTAGCCTACACATAGTGTATTGATACATACTTATTGGCATGTTTCTCGGTGTATCCCCATCATTTAACATAATGCCTAGTATATGGTAGGCATGTCATAAGTGTTTGGTGACAGGATATTTCATACATATCTCATCCCCAACAAAATAAAACAAAAAAAAATCTTTCTTTTTTCATTTTCAAATCTACTGCTTCTCTGAATTTTTCTGTTACTATTGAGGGTATCACCACACTTTAAGTCACTTATAACCACAATTTCTCTGTTGTCTTCGATTACTCACACTTCATCCTATATATATATATATATATATATATAAATGCTATATCTTATTTTTTTTTCTCAATTACTGCTAGGAGGCCCAGTAGATAAGAAGCGGGCCTGGAGATTATAGATCCCTTGTTTAAAGTTGGCCTCAGATAATTCCCATCTATGTGATCCTGGTCAAGTCATTTAACCCCAATTTCCTCATCTTTAACACTCTTATGGCATGGAACTGGTACTTAGTAGCAATACTAAGACAGAGAGTAAGGATTTTTTAAAAAGGAAAAATAAGATCTTGATTTTTCTCTGTCCATACTGCCTCCCAGACAGGTTTCATCCTTCCACTCACAAACATAAAATATTATGTCAAGGACTCATTACTTTTCATGAGTAACACAAGAATTGCCTCATTATTTTCTCTGAGGACCTGGGTCTCTTTATTATTACTATTTTTATGAATATAATTTATTTTTATCAAATGCATGTAATAAATTTCCATGTAAGTTTTCCAAAGTGATATAATCAAATTGTCTCCCTTCCTCCCTTCCCTTTTCCCTTGGGGCAGTTGCAAACAATTCAATCTGGAACATGAATGTATAATCATGAAAAACATATTCATTCACGTGTTGTACATTTTTATAAGAGAATAATCATATATGCAAAACACCTAAATATAATATCAAATAAATTACATTAAAGTGAAAATTGTATGCTTTCATCTGCATTCTTACTCCAACAGTTTCCCCCTCTGGAGATAGATAGCATTCTTTGTCAAAGTCCTTTAGAAATGTCCTGGATCATTGTATCACTGAGAGTAGCTAATTCTACCACAGTGGATCATTCTACAATATTACTTTAGTGCACAATATTCTAGTTCTGCTTATTTCACTCTGCATCTGTTCATGCAGGTCTTTCCAGCTCTTTCTGAAATTATTCTGTTCATCATTTCTTACAGCACAATAGTATTCCATCACCATTTTGGCTATAATTCATTCAGTCATTACCAAATTGATGGACATAACTTCAATTTCCAATTCTTTGCCACCACAATATGAGCAGCTATAAATATATTTGTACTAGTAGGATTTTTCTCCTTTTTTCCCTTAAATTTCTTTGGGATATAGACCAAGTAGCCCTCTCACAGGATTCAGAGCCAGGCCTAGAGACAGGAGATAGTAGGTTAAAATCTGGCCTCAGATAATTCCCTGATGTGTGACCCTGGGGAAGTCACTTAACCCCAATGGCCCGGCCTTTATCAGACTTCCAGGGACTGAGCCAACATGGAAGAGTGAACTAGAGCTGCTATGTGTCACCACATTAATCCTCTCTGACCAAAATTAAAATATCACCACAAAACAAACTCAGTAGTGAATGAACCAACAAGGGGACAGAGTGAACAAGAACTTTTCAAGAAAAGAAAATCCCAAAGTTTAGGCAGAGATCATCTGGGGAACTTGGGTAAGAGGAAAGCAGAGCTAGCAAAAGGCTGTATCAAGGAGGGAAGAGTAAGTCAAGATCAAGCCACGACCTGAAATATTGTTTCTAATAAGTATGCTGTTGATGATGTTACTGAGATGCTGAGGTTGATTTGGTTCCTCAATACCCTGCAGTGAGATAAGCCTGACAGTTTCCCTCATTGGGACCAGTACACAGTTCAATCTACCAGACAAGTTGTTAAAAAAGTAGGCACAGGAATTTAATCTTGAAAACAAGGTATTATAAAGAGAGGATTAAAGAATAGGATTTCCTAGCTCTAAGGAAGGTCCCACTAACCTCCCACCTTCTAAAACCTCCTCACAGAGGTATCTTCTTTATCATGATGCTCCCCAGACCCTCACCTGTCTGTATAGAATCCCAATGGCTCACTAGTTAAACCTGACACTAATTAATTATCCCAGAATTGATTTATAGGATGTAACATGTCTTCAGATATATCAAGGAAATAACTCAGCATGGTTGGATCCCCCCTAGCTGGGCCAGGCCAGATTTGGCTCAGGACTCACCAACACTGAAGTTTTGCTCAGATTAGCTGGACACAGAGCTTCTTAGTAGACAGGCACACTGTCAGCATATAGGAACAGTTTGATTTTTTAGCAAAGGTACTGAGAACAGATCCTGCCCTCCCGCAGGGATGGGGGTCTTGGTGGTGAGGAAGCTTTGGTGTAATGAAGACAGAAAGCAGTTAAGTTTTCACCTGCAGTCAGGCATCACAAGAAACTGCTCCGCCTTTGGCTGGCTCAACTTTACTTTTATACGCTAGTGATTACATATATTCTTGGCACACAAGTTCATTTTTCAACATACATGCTTCCTTACAGGTAATGGAGTAAGTCATATATTAGCTTTTAATAAATTGATTAACCAACATTCTATGATTATCCTACATACATTGATTCAAGGGATTCTAACAGCAAATGTGAAACTTTCACAGAAGATGGATATTTTCTCATCACAGGCAGCATGGCTAGAGGTCAGTTCCTCATTAACCCATGAGGTGCTCAGACTTGTAATTTAGCCAAGAATGATTATTCATTACTTTAAGCAAATACACAATGAATCAAATTTTCTAAGGAGATAATCAACACATAACATTGTTTTCAAGTTAGCGGGGTCAGAGCATAATAAAACATAACCCAGTTTTAAGTATTTTTCCAATATCAGGCTTTCATTTTTCTAATATTTCATTAAGGTATCCATGGCATGTTGCCTAGCCAATAGTTCAAAACAAATTAGTGAAGTAGAATGTACCATCCTCTCCTTGACATGCAATTAATATACTAGCTCAGGGAAGCTTTTCTCTGACCTGCACCTGTGGGTGGGGAATCCAAGCACGGTTTTGTTAGGAATTTTATACCTGAAAAAGTGGTCTCATCTATGATCTTTTATCTAAATGTGTTCATAGGAATCCTTAAGTTTAATTTTGTAAGTAGCATCTCTTGGTGGGGCATCTATTTCAATCATGCAGACATTTTGCTCTCATCTATTTTTCCTGGGGTTGAGTAAGAATAATAATCATAGCAATTCCAATAATAAGGGATGCTAGTGAGAGAAATCACACAGAGGGGATCCAAATGGGTGTTTCCATCCTTCCTGGGGGCTACATCGCAGAAATTCAATAACTCCTCAGCTCCAGAGACATGAAGCTCAAAAGATCCACACAGCTCAAGAGACAGGAATTCCAAGAGCCCCGAGCAAATGTTGGTGTTCGCTCTATCCCTTCTCTCTTTTCCAGAATCCCTTATCATTTGGTTCCTGGCATACTCTTGCAAAACCCTCTCTCTTACTTCTTATAACCCATTTCTCTTCTTTCCTTATTATATTCCACCCTTTGAACAAAACTAAAACTCATCTTGAAAAAACGTTTTGGTATTTGTTCACCAAAAACTTAAATTCCCCTTATTGCAGTTCTATCCATAATATTCTTACCCACAATAACAAACAAATTACACTCACTTACCTTATCCTAGGCCTAACACTACCTTATCCTAAGGAATATAAGCAACGGAAAGAAAGGAAAGGGACTTACAATACATAGTTGCAAAGATCAAAACAAACTGCAAACATTTGGAAAAACAAGACAAATAATAAAATTCCAAAATACAAATACAAAATGTAAAGTATAAAAGAATGCAATAAAAATGCAAAACTGCAAAATGCAAATATAAAACTTTTGCAAAAACAATTGGTAAAAAATCAAACTATGATGCTAAGCTAATATACAATACACCTTACCTTAAAATTATATAGCAATGTATCAAAATGTAAAAATAAAAAATTTTCAAAAAACACAATGCAGCATAAACTTTTACAAAAAAACAACTCTATGTGTCTAAAAACAAATATGTAAAATGCATTTAAAAAATCTAAGTTGAACAATTCAAAACAAACTTTTCTTATGCTAAAATCCTATTGCTATTACAGAAAACAAAACTGTCTATATAGAACTTGAAACTAAGTATTCTATCCTACGAGCCTGACTTTTACAGCAGTTTAACTATTCACATATCCATTTTACATAATCTTTATATATACAAATATATTTACACAAATGTATATTACATATATTTACATAAATACAGATTTGTAAAAACTTTTGTACTGTGCTAACTAAAAGATATACAGAAAAGTGTTACAAAATATACAGAAATATATATATGTACATGTATATATGTTCACTATATTACAATTATGACATACCAAACTATAGTATACTTATTTACATGTGTGTACATAGGTGTGGAATGCAAATCACTACCTGATTGAATCTTTGACAGACAGAACAACTTGTACAGACCCTGCTTGCAATGGTACTAATTCCTGGGGTGATCCAAGATTGTTTTATTGTGTCCACTAATGCCCGAGTACCAAAATATCCTTTCTTATGGATGGCTTGACATATATGATTGTATAAATCTTTTAGCATGATTGGTTTTCCAGTGTCTGCGACCCATATGCCATTTTCCTCCCTAGCTCCAAACTTTTCTTTCCTAGTTTGAATCTCAGAGTCCAGATATGCTTTTTGGATATCTGTTGACTCTGTAATGGAAAGATTCATGACATACAATGGAGTTTTTTGGGCTGCATATTTTGCTATAACATCTGCCCTATGACACTGGATCCCTCCCAAAAGCATGGCCTCGGCAATATATAACAGATATGTGCTTTGGCTTTTAGATAGCTGCTAGCAGCTCAGTTATTATTTCTGCATGCACTACTTGATTTCCCCAGCTGTAATTTACCCACACTGTTTCCAAATGGAACCCATTGCATGACATATTGAAAACTCATACCAAGATTCTGTATAGATGTTAGTCACCTGGCCTTCTGCTAGAATACAGGTTTGTTTTAGAGCTATGAGTTCTTCCCCCCTGGGCACTTATGTTTTTGGGTAGTGAGGCATACCACAGAGTCTCAAATTCTGTGACTACTTCAACTCCCATATATTGGATACCATTCTGCATGTATGAAGGCCTATTGGTAAAAAGCACCAAGTCAGGGTTTTGACTAGGAATATCTTTTAATTCCTGCCATAGTTGTTCTACCATTTTAAGTTCTTCTTCACACTCATGTAATGGTTCCCTATTTGTTGGTAAGTCCAGTAGTAGTGTTCCTGGATTTAACACACTACACTCTTTAGTTTTATGCTTTCATTACCCAACAGAATTATTTCATAGTTGTAAATTATCTGATCTGAAAATGCTTTGGAAAGCTTATGTCCTTGCTTGTATAATTCACATAAAAATTTTTGCTATCTCTAAGACAAACTTTGGCAATCAGACACTAGCAGGATATCATCCATGAAATGCACCAGTTTCTCTTCTTAAATTTGATTGTTTTTATGTCTTTATTAAGGTTTTGGGAGAAGAGTTTTCGGCTTTCTGAGAATCCTCGTGTCCGACAACACCAACAGTAACTGTTTCTCTCCCAAGAAAATGCAAATATCTTTTGTGAGTCTTTATGAATGGGGATTGAAAAGAAAGCTGAATATAAATCCACTACCATGAAACATCCAGCATGACTATGAATTGAGGAGATGATAGTTGCTGGGCTTAGCACACTAGGATGACTTTTTATAACAGTCATTTACAGCTCTTAAATTTTGAATGAATCTGTGATATGTTTTCCCTGTCTCACTTAACTTTTTTTTTTTAATTTGGAAGTATTGGAGTATTAAATTCAGAGTAGAATGGTACCATTACCCCTTGTTGCAATAAGGATTTGATCATTGGTCCAATCCCTTCAACAGCCTCTTTACATAGGGGGTATTTTTGTATGCAAGGAGGAGGTCCACCTTTGGTCCTAACCCTTACAGGTATAGCTGACTTTAATAATCCCACGTCTATAGAAGACACAGCCCATAAGTTTAGGAATATTTTCTGGTATTGGGTAAACCAATCCTGTGTCCCCCTCTGCCTCTACTGAATCTAAGAACAGTATTGAAAACATTTTCAAAGATTCCTCTAGAAGATGTGGTGATGTATCTCCAGATGGTGTGCACTGAATGGTTACCCTTAATTTGCATAATAAATTCCTAACCAGGAGGTTCATAGGGCAGGAAGGCATAAGCAAAAATGTGTATTCCACAGACAGGGGACCCAAAGAAACCATTTCAGCCTGTAATTTTTCTACTCTCTGTGAGCTAGCTGTAGCCCCTATAACTTCCATTGACTAGAGCTCTACAGTTATCAGAGGATATTTGCAAGACAGACTTGCTTGTACCTATGTCCACTAACAGATCATAGATTTCTTCCCCACTTTCATTGATATGTGTGGCTTTGTGCTATTCGATGGTGAGTGTGTCTCAATTATAGGTGCTAACCCCGTTGGGTCTGGGAATTTGATCTGTAGCCCCTGTTCATCAAAGCCTATCTCCCCTTATTTTGCACTTTATTGAAAAGCCAGGATTTTGTACTGCTGTTTCTTACCCCAGTCTTAGTTAGTTCCACAGCTTCCTTCAGCTTCTATTTCTGTTCTATTGCTCACACTTGCTATTACTACTTTTGAATCTTTGTTTCCTTCCTTATAAATTACTATTGCTTCATTGTTCACAGTAGCTGCTGTTGTTATTATATCTATTTGTTCTTCCTTATTCGCTGTACTCATTTCATTGTTGTTAGTTTATATTGTATTGCTCCTATCATGTCTCTTATTAGCTAATTCCTTTTGCCTTGTTGTTTTTTGCTCCGTGCATTTCTGGGCATACCTTCATAATGCACATGCACCTTTTTGCTGATCCCCTTTTTGGCAATTTAACCCTGCCAGCTGTGAGAACTTTGGTCTAGCTCACTTTTTATATATTTCAGCATTTCATAATGATCAGGAGCTTATTGGGATCCATCAAAACAGTTATGTGAACAGCAGAGCATTCCTGCCTCTGGTATGGGTTAAATATGTTAATGTTATACCCATAGGAGTTTTGTCTCCAGCCATTATTGTTATTATTAAATCCTCTATTGCACCTATGTATATGCCCAGAAAATTAACCCCTAAAGAGGCAATCTCTCATAAAGTGTCCAAGTTTGTTAACAGGTAACATCTGGGTGGGATTGTTCTTTGTTGCCTAGGTGTAAATTGTGTAAATTCTGCTCTTGGCTTATAGGATCTAAGGGCTGCTACAGCTTTAACCTATTTTATTTCACTTTCTCTTAACTTTTGGCTATCCTCTTTTTGTTGTTTCTTTAGATACGCTATGAGGTCATTCTTTTCTTCTGCATGCTTATCTTTATCAGCCTGGAACATATAGCATGCAGTCCACCTGAGTTTTTCTAACCCCATGTTTTTCCAGATTGGGAAATTGGTCCTGAAAAAAATTTTTCTGACTTTAAGGCATTAATTTCTCACAAACTGTCATCTTATATGGGCAATATTCTCCACTGTGAGATTGTCTATGCCTGGAAGATGTTTCTCTGACTCAATTAGCCTATCTAGAAATGTAGCTGGTGATTCCCCAGATTCCTGTCTAAGCCTGTCGAACATAGACCAGGTATAAGGTCTTTTTGAGTTTGCTTTTATTGCCTCTATGATTGATTATCTGGCCATCTGCTTTCCCTGGTTTAGAACCTAAGCTCAAACTAATGTTTAGACTCTGAGATTGTGAGTGGACAAATAGTGGTCTGGGCCAACTGACACCCCTTCAAATTTCAAACCTGTGGAGAAATTCAGAGTCCCAGCCCAGGGTACTAGGGCATAGAAGTTTTGCAAACACATGCAGAAAAACAGAAATAATGAATCATCATTTTTCAAATCATAGTGTAATAAAAATTATAACAAGCATCCAATGAAAGGAAATTTAAAATTCGCTAGAAATGAAATAACCTAATTCTTCAAAATTGGTGGGTCTAATCAGAAATCATAGAAATAATTACAGATTTCATTAAAGAGAGTGACAATGAGGAGGCAACATATCAAAACCTATAGGATAGCCAAAGATGTACTCGGGAGAAAATCTATATCTCTGAGTGCTTATAGCAAAAAATTAAGAAGGAGGAGATCAACAAATTGGGCTTACAACTGAAAAATTTAGAAAAGGAACAAATTAAAAGTCCCCATATAAAAACTAAACTGGAAGTATTAAAAATTAATGAAAAATTTAATAAAATTCAAAGTAAAAGAACTATTGAACTGACAAATAAGACTAGAAGCTGGTCCATTGCGGGGAAAAAATAGATGAAGTATTGGTTAATATAAAAAAAAAAGAAAAAAGAGAATCCAATTAAAAGTTGGAAAACTAAAAAAGGGCAAATTCACCTCTAAGGAAGAGGAAATTATGACAATTATTAAGAGATATTTTGCCCAATTATATGGCAATAAATATGACAATCTAGGAAAATGGGCGAAATAATTACAAAAACATAAATTGTCTAGATTAACAGAAGAGGACTTAGAATATTTAAATAATCCTATTTCAGAAAAAAAAATTGAACAAGTTATGACAGAACTTCCTAAGAAAAAATCTCCAGGGCCATATAGATTCTCAAGAGAATTCTATTAAACATTTAAAGAAAAACATATCTCAATACAGATAAACATTTTGACAAAATTAGGCAAAGAATGTTACCAAATTATTTTTATGACACAAATATAGCACTGATTCCAAAACAAGGCAGACCAAGAACAGAGAAAGAAACCTACACACCAATCTCCTTAATGAATATAGATTCAAAAAAATCTTAAATTAAAGACTACAGATAGTTATCATGAGAAATATCTACACTAAAACCAGGTAGGATTTATATCAGGAATGCAAGAATGGTTTAATATTAGGAAAACAATCCATATAATTGGCCATATCAACAAGCAAACTAACAAAAATCATTGATTATTTCAATATTGGTAGAAAAAGACTTTTACCAAATACAGTACCTTTTCCTATTGAAAACACTTGAAAGTATAGGAAGAGAAGGGTCATTTTTCAAAATAATAAATAGTATATATTTAAAACTATCAGCAAGAATTATCTGCAATGAGGACAAGTTGTAAGCCTTCCCAATAAGATCAGCAGTGAAGCGATGCTGATAATATCAATTAGAGAAGAAAAAGAAATTGAGGGGATTAAAGTAGGCAATGAGGAACCTAAACTATCACTCTTTGCAGATGATATGATGGGATACTTAAAGAACCCCAGAAAATCAAACTAAAAGACTAGTGTAAAAAATTAACAACATTAGTAAAGTTGGAGTTTACAAAATAAACCCACATAAAGTCAGCATTTCTGTATATTTCCAACAAAACTCAGCAGCAGGAGTTAGAAAGAAGAATTGCATTTAAAATCACTCTAGTCAACATAAAATATTTAGGATTCTCTGCCAAAACAAACATGGGAATTTTATGAACATAACTATAAAACACTTTTCACAGAATTAAAACTAGATCTGAACAATTGAAAAAAATATTAACTGCTACTGGATAGGAAGAGCTAATATAATAATCATGACAATCCCACCCAAATTAATGTACTTATGCAGTGCCATACCTATCAAACTACCAAGTAACTGTTTTTATAGAATTAGAAAATAAAATTATAACTAAGTTAATTTGGAAAAACAGAACAAGAATTCAAAGCAACTAATGAAAAAAAAATGTGAAGGAGGGAGGCCTAGTAGTATCCGATATTAAAATAGACTACATAGAGGTAAATATGAAAACAGTATGGTATAGACTAAGAGATGGAAAGGATTCTGCATAAATGATCTCAGCAAGACAGCGTACAGTAGACACAAAGGTCCTAGATTTTGGGACAAGAACACAGTATTTGACAAAAACTGCTTGGAAAAATGGAAAACAGTATGGAGAGAGAGATTAGCTTAAAATCAACCTCTCACCCCTTAGACCAGGATAAATAAAAAATGGGTAAAAGATCTAAACATAAAGAGGGAAATTATGAGTAAATTATATTAATATAGAATAGTATATCTGTCAAGTCTATGGGAAAGGAAAGTACTTAAAACCTAGCAAGAAACAGAGAATATTACAAAATGTAAAATAAATCATTTGGATTACATTAAATTAAAAACCTTCTGTACAAATAAAACCAAATGCAACCAAACTTAGAAGGGAAGAAACAAATTGGGGAGGAAAATTTATAACAAAAGCCTCTGACAAACATCTAATTTCTCAATATTAAAAAGAGTTAAGCCAATTGTACAAACAATCAAGCCATTCCCCATTTGCCAAATGGGTAGGGGAGATAAATAGGCAGTTTCAAATAAAGGAATCAAAACTATCAATAAACCTATATTCTACATCTCTTATAATCAGAGAGATGCAAATCAAAACTACTCTGAGGTACCACCTCACACATAGCAGATTGGTCATTATGAGAGAAAAGGAAAATAATAAATGTTGGAGCAGATGTGGCAAAATTGGGACACTAATGCATTGCTCATAGAGTTGTGAACTAATTCAGCCATTCTGGAAAGAAATTTGGAACTATGCCCAAAGGGCTTTAAAAGACTGCATACTCTTTGATACAGCAATCCAACTGTTGAATTTGTACCCCAACAGATAATGAGGAAAAATACTTGCAAAAATATTTGTAGCTGAACTTTCTACAGTGGCAAAAATGAGGAAATGGGGGGGTATCCCTTGATTGGGGAATGGCTGAACAAAATGTGGTATATTGTGATGATAGAATACTATTGTGCTGAAAGGAATGATAAATGGATATAAGGATATATATAAGGAATGGATAAATAGAAAGACCTATCATGAGCTGATGCTGAGCAAAATGAGCAGAACCAGTAGAACATTGTATATGGAAAGTGAAACATTGTGGCACAATTAAATGTAACAATCTTCTTTAGTAGAAGCAATGCATGGAACCAGGACAATCCTAGGAGAAAAAGAATGTTATCCACATCCAGAAAAAAGAAGTGTGGGAGTAGAAACGCAGAAGAAAAACATATGATTGATCACCTGGTTCAATGGGTAAATGATTGGAATTTGGGCTTTAAATGGTCACTATTACAAATATTAATAATATGGAAATCGTTTTTGAACCGTGATTCATGCATAGCATAGTGGAATTTCTTTTTAGCTCTTGGAGGAGGGAGGCAAGGGGGGAAAGAAAGAATATAAATTGGTTGACCATGGAAAAATATTCTAAATAAAAAGCTAAATTAAAAAAATAAACAAATAAATAAAAAGAAAGGGGTGTTGTATTTTGTCTGAGGCTTATTCTATATGTATTGAGATACTTATGTGATTTCTGTTATTCTTGTTATTTATATTCGCAATTTTGTTTATACTTTTTCAAATATTAAACCAGTTTCATATTCTTTTCATAAATCAAACCTGGGGAATATTCCTTGTGGTATATTTCTATATTGTGACATTGTCATTTCAACAATATTTTATTAAGATTTTTGAGGTGATATTAATTGAGAAAATTGGCCTGTAATTTTTCTTCTCTGTTTTTTGTCTTCCTGGGTTAGGTATCAGCACGAGGTCATAAAAAAAATTAGTAGGACTCCTTCTTTGCCTTTTTTTGCCAGAAAATTTACAGTACATTTGAATTAATTGTTTTTTAAAAGTTTGATAAAGTTAACCTGTGAATCCATCTGCCCCCGGAGATGTTTTCCTGTGGAGTTCATTGAGATTTATTCAATTTCTTTTTCTTAGATTGGATTATTTTAATGTTTTATATTATTTTGTGTTAATATTGGCAATCCTTATCTTCTTAAATATTCATACATTATATTCAGATTATCAGATTTATTGTCATATAATTGTATGAAATAGCTACTGATTGCTTTAATTTTCTCTTAATTAGAGGTAAATACATCTTTTTTTCATTTTTGATACAGATGTTTTGATTTTATTTTTTTCATTTCTTTTAAATCAAATTAACTAATGCTTTGTTTTGTTTCCCCCCATAAATCCAACATCTAGTCTTATTATTAATTAGTTCTCTTACATTATATTTTATTAATTTCTCCTTTGATTTTTTAGGGGTTGGATCCAAAGGCAGACAGTCTTTTAAAGCCCTTTGGCCATAGTTCCAAATTGCCATCCAGAATAATTGGATCAATTCACAATTCCACCAGTAATAAATTAATGTCCCAATTTTGCCACATACACTCAAAAATATATTACTTTTCTTTGCTGCCAAGTTAGTTAATCTGCTAGATATGAGGTGGTACCTCAGGGTTGTTTTGATTTGCATTTCTCTAATAATAAGAGATTTAGAATACTTTTTTATATATTTATTGATAGTTTTGAATTCTTTATCTGAAAATAGCCTATTCATGTCCTTTGCCCATTTATCAATTGCGAAATGATTTGATTTTTTTGTACAATTGGTTTAGCTCCTTACATATTTGAGTAATTAGACATTTGTCAGAGGTTTTTATTATAAAGTTTTTTCCCCCCCAATTTTAGCTTCCCATCAAATTTTGCTGGCATTGGTTTTGGTTATACAAAAGATTTTTAAGTTAATGTAATCAAAATTATCTACGTTACATTTTGTAATTTTCCAATTCAGTAAAAAAGTTTCTCGGTAGTTGGTAGTAATGGCACTAAATAAGTAAACTAATTTGGGTTGGATGGTCATTTTTAATATGTTAGCTCATATATTGTTTTTCAAATTATTTAGATCTAGTTTTAATTGTATGGAAAGTGTTTTGTAGTTGTGTTCATATAATTCCTGTGTTTGTCTTGGCAGATAGATTCCTAAATATTTTACATTATCTAGGGTAATTAAATGGAATTTCTCTTTCTAACTCTTGCTGCTGGTATGAGTTGGAAGTATATAGAAATGCTAATGATTTATGCGGGTTTATTTTGCATTCTGAAACTTTGCTAAAATTGTTGATTTTTTTCCACTAGCATTTCAGTTGATTTTCTCGGATTATTTAAGTAGACCATCATATCATCTGCAAAGAGTGATAGCTTGGTCTCCTTATTGCCTATTTTAATAACTTCAATTTCTTTTTCTTCTCTAATTGGTACTGCTAGTGTTTCTAGTACCATGTTAAATAATAGAGGCTATAGTAGCCACCCTGATTTCACTCTTGATCTTATTGGGAATGCTTCTAATTTATCCACAATGCAGATGATGCTTGCTTATGGTTTTAGTTATATACTGTTTATTATTTTTAGAAAAGGTCCATCTTTTTCCTATACATAAATATGGTACTGATTCCAAAGTCAGGCAGACCAAAAACAGAGCAAAAAAACAACAGACCAATCTCTTTAATGAACATAGATGCAAAAATCTTAAATGGAATACTAGAAAAAAAGACTCCTCTAAGTGATCATGAGGAGTATACGCTATTTTCAGGTGAGATTATTCCAAAAATGCAAGAATGGTTTAATATCAGGAAATCCATCCTCATAATTGACCATATCAACAACCAAACAGAAATCATATGATTATCTCCATAGATACAGAAAAAGCCTTTGACAAAATACAACACTCATTCCTAATGAATAAAAAAGAAGGATGAATTAGTAGCCTTCCCAATAAGATCAAGAGTGAAAAAAGGATGGCTATTATCAATTCTATTATTTAACTTGGTACAAGAAATAGTAGCAGGAGCAATTTGAGAAGAAAAAGAAATTGAAGGTATTAAAATAGACAATGAGGAGACTAAATCATCACCCTTTCCATATGATATGATGGTCTACATAAAGAATCCTAAAGAACCAACTAAAAATCTAGTGATTTAAAGAATCAAAAACTTTATCAAAGTTGCAGGATACAAAATAAATCTACATAAATAATTAGCATTTAACCATTTATCAATGTTTCATGAATCTTATGGAGTATAAAGTTTGAAATCCATATTTTCTGATAGGAAAAATCTTTTTTATTGAATTAGAAAAAAAACAAAGTTCATTTGGAAGAACAAAAGATCAAGAATATTCAGGGAAATAAGGAAAAAAAATGTGAAGGAAAGTGGTCTAACAGTACCAGATATCAAACTATACTATAAAACATTTGTAATAAAAACAATATGGTACTGGCTAAGAGACAGAAAGGAGGATCACTGGAATAGACTGGGAGTAAGTAACCCCAGCAAGACAGTCTATGATAAACCCAAAGATCCCAGCTTTGGGGCAAAAATCCACTATTTGATAAAAATTGCTAGGAAAAATTGGAAGACAGTGTGGGAAGATTGGGATTGCATAAACATCTCACACACCACACCAAGATAAACTCAGAATGGGTCAATGACTTGAATGTAAATAAGGAAACTATGAGTAAATTAGATGAAAAGAGAATAGGATACTTGTCACATCTTTCCAAAAGAAAAGATTTTAAGACCAAGCAAGAGTTAGGGAAAAAAAAGGAAAATAAATAATTTTGATTACATTAAATTAAAAAAAAACTGTATAACCAAAGCCAATGCAACCAAAATTAGAAGGGAAGCAACAAATTGGGGAGAATCTGCATAATAAAAACCTCTCACAAAGGTCTAATTAATCAAATTTATGAAGAACTAAGTAAATTGTACACAAAATCAAGCCATTCCCCAATTGATAAGTGGGCCGGGGACATGAATAGGCAATTTTCAGTTAAAGAAATAAAAAGTATTAATAATCACATGAAAAAATGTTCTAAATCTCTTATAATCAGAGAAATGCAAATCAAAAGAATTCTGAGGTATGACCTTATAACTAGCAGATTGGCTAACATGACAGCAAAGGAAAGTAATGAATGCTGTAGGATATGTGGCAAAGTTGGGTCATTAATGCATTGCTGGTGGAGTTGTGAATTGATCCAACCATTCTGGAGGGCAATTTGAAACTATTCCCAAAGGGTGCTAAAAGACTGTCTGCCCTTTGATCCAGCCATAGCACTGCTGGGTTTGTACCCCCAAAGAGACAATAAGGAAAAATACATGTACAAGAATATTCATAGCTGCATTGTTTGTGGTGGCCAAAAATTGGAAAATGAGGGGATGCCCTCCAATTGGGGAATGACTGAACAAATTGTGGTATCTGTTGGTGATGGAATACTATTGTTCCCAAAGCAATAATGAACTGGAGGAATTCCATGTGAACTGGAATCACCTCCAGGAATTGATTCAGAGTGAGGGGAGCTGAACCAGGAGAACCTTATATATAGAGACTGATACATTGTTGTTCACTGGAGTATAATCGAATGTAACGAACTTCTCCATTAGTGGCAATGCAGTGATCTAGAACAATGAGGAGGTACTTACGAGAAAGAACACTATCCACATTCAGAGGAAAAACTGGGGGAGTAGAAATACAGAAGAAAAACAACTTCTTGATTATGTTGGTTGAAGGGATATGATTGGGGATGAAGTTTCTCAATGATCACTCTAGTGCAAACATCCACAACATGGAAATAGGTTTTGATCAAGGACACATGTAAACCCAGTAGAATTGTTTGTTGCCTATGGGAAAGGATGGGGGAGGGGAGGGAAAGAATATGATTCTTGTAACCAAGGGAAAATATTCTAAATTGACTAATTAAATAAAATTTTCAAAAAAAAAGTTGAATCGGCTGCTTTAGGTGGTAGTGAGTTAATCCTCATTATACTCTCTCAGAGGAAACATAGATGATATTATCAGATATTATCAGAATTCTTTTCTGAGCATAGGTTTTTCTAGATTTTCTTTGTGTTCTCTTTAAAATTTAAAATTTTATAATTCCTTGATGGGAATAAACATTAGTAAAAGGAATAAAATTATTATTACTTTCATATATTATAATTGTTCACTTTGAAAACCCAGGGGTTGTGTAAAAAATAGACTCGAATACAGGACTACAATCCCCATGAGCCTTTGCTCCACTTCCCCAGAATGCCTTGTAATCTCACCTGGGCCGAGATCGAGAAGATATTTAAGCAAAGGCTTTTGAAGGACTCGGCCCTTTTTTTGGACTTCCGTTTGGAGCAGAGGCGTCTCTTCCATGATGTGAGGTTATTTTGTCTAGGCCTCTGGCCTAGGCACATGTTTCTTACTTGTATATTCTTAATCTTTAACCTTTAATAAACCTCTAAAAAATATAGTACTCCTTGCAGAAAGAAACTAATTTCTACCTGCCTCAGTCTCCCCCTCTCCCCTAAATTTTAATCTTTACAGTTGGCGACCACTAGATTGGATGAGAACTTCTCAAAAAATTTTTAGCCTAGAGAATTTTTTTTTAAAGCCAAGGTTCTCCGAGATGCTCTTTAGAAAACCATCTTGATCAGCTCCTGCCTGCGGCCCTCTCCAGCTCCTGCTTCTGCTCCTGGCCTCTCACCTGGTGCCTGAGCTGTGCTCCAGCTCCCAGCCCGACCCACCCCGGCAGTCTGTCTCTCACCCATCTGGCTTCCGACCCAGCCGGCTCATCACCCAGATCCTTGGAGCAGATCGCTCAGGACTCATTGCGACCAGCTGGTAACAGTATTGGCCACGTGGGCGGAGGGGAGAGACCAGAGGGAAAGGAGAACGGGCAATTTTCCCTTAGGCTAAGCCTCCACGTGGCTGGGGGTATTGGCCACTGCGGGATCAGAGAGGGGAAAGACAGAAAAGACTAAGAGATCAGAAACAGACTTTTCAAACAGAAACTTAATAGCAATGGGCTGTTTAAAAGGATTTTTGACTCTTCTGGCAATTTCATTGATTTTGCCTGCCTGTCTGGGAGCAGACTCAGCCCAAAGATTCAACTTTGAATTTGCAAATGGGTGGCCCAGCGAACTGGAAGCCAGGCCCAGAGATGGGAGGTCTCTAGTTAAAATCTGGCCTCCGATGCTTCCCAGCTATGGGGCCCTGGACGGATCCCTTGAACCCCATAGCCTAGCCTTTACTACTCTACCTTCGGACAATAGACATTTAAATGGATAATTAAAAACAAACAAAAAAAAAACCCCAAGGAACTTTGAAGAGACTAAAGGCTATATTCTAAGGCATTTCAGACTCCAATGGTTTATAAAAAAAAAATCTCTGTATTCTATTGCATTGTTTTGTTTAAGGTTTAACTTTGTGATTTTAAGTTCATATATTACTGGATTGAATATTATTCTGTGAACTGAAGGTTGATTGAATTTATTTTGAATGTACTGAGTTTTGAAATTCTGTTGTTTTTCCCCTATAACTGTTGAAAAAATATTATTGTGAATAAGCCCATATATGAAAAAACAGCTTTTTTCTATTTTGCTGAGGATAGATGGACTTCAGAACTGGTTATAATTGTATTAACAACCTTTGAAAATTTAATGTGCTAAATACCTCAAATGATTTGATTTTAAGGGTTTTTTAAATATGATTTTGGAATTTTTTTTAACAATCTGGTTATTTTGCCTGCCCCTGCCACGAGGTAAGGCCCATTCTAGTAGCTGAAGTGAAATGTATTTTATAACCCCCAACCTTCCCACATGTGAATGGAAGTTGGGCAGTTAATTTCAGGGCATTTGTACCCTTGGGAAAAGCCTCCAAAAGGAGCACCCTTTATTTATACTCTTCAGCTCACTACTTTACTTGCACCAGAATGATATATAGATTTCTTGATTATGTTCTTAACCCAAGATGAGTTTTACTTTGTTTTAAAAAAAAATATGTTTATTACCAAGGTTGAAGGATTGCTACGTTTGTAAAAATTGTGACAAATGTCCATCAATTCATAGGTTTTAAAAATGTCATACAGCAACTTATGTGAAATATGAAAGTGTGTTTGCTATTGTAATTAATTGGGCTATTGAGAATTTTGGGGATTTTGATCAATCACCCACAACATGGGAGAATGTAAAAAATATCATTATTTAAATTGCAAAGTTTAAATTCCTTTTGAGAAGAATTTTAGGTGAAGAAGATGCTACCTCTCTGAATCCAGAACTGAACTGTTGGAGAAGCCACCATGAAGAAGCCTCCAGACCACAAGTTGCACAAAATTGAACTTTGGGTGTGGTTGATTGAACATTTATTTGTATGTATACTTTTATGCCAAAGGGGACTGCCCCCTAACGGCTTTTTGTCAATGTGTTCAGAAATTATTGGTTTTATTCTTTTTTCTCTTATCCTCACACTATTGTAATCTTTTAAGTTTATTATGTTTTTATGTTCCTTTTGGGGAAAAATTAATTTTTCCACAAATGATCACACAGGGGGATGTAAAAAATAGACTCGAATACAGGACTACAATCCCCATGAGCCTTTGCTCCACTTCCCCAGAATGCCTTGTAATCTCACCTGGGCCGAGATCGAGAAGATATTTAAGCAAAGGCTTTTGAAGGGCTCGGCCCTTTTTTTGGACTTCCGTTTGGAGCAGAGGCGTCTCTTCCATGATGTGAGGTTATTTTGTCTAGGCCTCTGGCCTAGGCACATGTTTCTTACTTGTATATTCTTAATCTTTAACCTTTAATAAACCTCTAAAAAATATAGTACTGCTTGCAGAGAGAAACTAATTTCTACCTGCCTCAGTCTCCCCCTCTCCCCTAAATTTTAAATGTTACAGTTGGGGTGGGGCAGGAATCCAATAGCTTTTAACAATAGCTTTGGCAAAGTAAGAAGATGCAAATTAATGCCATAAAATCATCAAAAATTTCTGATTTTATTGAAGAAATTAGTAGGAACATATCTAAAAAGAAATTATATTGAAAAGACTTCAAAATGTATAGACTAAGTTTGTGTTATCCTACAACAAAATGGGAAATAAATGCCAAAGCAGTCTTTATGGAAAATAAGAAAGCCTAAATGATTGGTTATATACCCAATGTCAATGAATAGATTGTGCCAATATAATTAAGATATTTCTACATTTGTCTACAAATTTAGAGCTTAATTTATATAATCAGAAAAAATAATAACATGCACGATGAAGAACAAAAATAAGAATTCAAAGACAACATAAAAAAGAAAATCATTTGTTTTAATTTGAAAATAGATATAAAATCAAATGGAAATAGTATCCTAACATTTGGAAAAAAAACAGCATATTGGTGTGTAGAGGAAAATGTTTTTACAAGACAAAAATATCAAGATAATTTTGAGAATAGTTTGGCAGAAAATGAGTTTAGACCAACATCTTAATCCATATACTTCAATAAGTTCAGTTTGAATGAATCAATTCAGGATTATAGATCTATAAAAATGAGATTACTTTGAACTTTCCTGACTAACCACTTTTTATAAATTAAAAAAAAAAACAACTGGTTTCAAAAAGGTAAAGATCATAGTATTATTACGTGGAAAATAAATCAACTAAATTCAGGGTGTTTTGATTTTAAATACAATACACTTTCACTGCTCCAATGTATCAAACATATTGATATAAATACAAAAGTTTGAGTTAAGTGTAAAAGGCAGCATCATTAAGAAAAATTTTGCATTAAATGACTAATGGAGACAGAATTAGAATGTATATTATGAAGTATCAGAAAATATGGATTTCAAACTTTATACTCCATAAGATTCTCGCCACAGTGATAAACGGTTAAAAGTCAAGAGCAGGTTTTTGCTCAGTCAACAAAAAGGGGAGATGAAAATTCTCAATGACCATATTAAAATATAAAATACTAATCATTAATAATAATAAAAATTAAAATCAAAATGACACTGATATATCACCATATATGCATCAAAGTGACAAGATGGTAAAAGTTAGAAATAATACATAATGCAGGATCCATAGAAAGGGAAGTTCACTACTGTTTCACCCCCAATTTATGAAATTGTCCAGTGATTCTGAAAACAATCTTAAGTATTAAGAAAAAAACACACAATAATCACTAGCATTTATAAAACAGTCACTATGTTCCAGGTGTTATACTAAGTTCTTTACAAATATTATATTATTTGACCACCACTACTTCACTGAAAGTTAGGTAAGACAGAGGTTAAATGACTTGACCAAGATCATACAGCTAGCAAATGTCTGAGAATAAATTTAAACTCATCTTCCTGATTCCTCACCCAGGGATCTATTTAACAAAAGTCACATAAACCGCTCTATAGAACCTGCTTTCTCTTATATCTGGATTGCCATGGGGTTAGAATTATCTTTGGACCTTTAAGTCCCATTGCTTCATGGTGTAGCTAAATAAATAGTTTGAAATGCTCAGTAGAGTGTGTGTTGGCCCAAGTTCTATACATAATTATGGTAAAAAGTTATTACAACCTTTTTTACCCTTGTATTCATCTATGCACTACTGGTATATAATGTAGAAAGGTCAGGGTAAGAAAGATTCTGTATGTAAGAAAATATTCCTAGGAATCTTGTATAATAATAAAAAAATAAAAACAAATTGTGTATCCCTTAACTGGGAGATATCAGGTTACATTTTAATATTTCAATATAATATAGTGTCATTATGATATAAAATATAGAGCATGTGTAATTCAAGGAATAGATGTGGATGAGACTGAACAGATGCACAATAAAAATATCAAAGAACAACAAGAAACTTCAGTTTACATACTACAGGCAGACAAATAATTGATTAAATACACTGTAAAGAAATGGTAAAATCTAATAGTACAATGTCACATATGCTATATTGTTATAATTATTATTTTTTTAATGTTTTATTATTAAGGTAAGGCTTCTTGGGTTACTATTTGTTGTGGTCATAACATTTCACCAGAAAAGAGGGAAAAATGAAAGAATCTAAGATAAAAACAGAGAATTAAAAAAAGTTAGACAAATAATACATTAAAATGGAATTTCAGGGAAAATGAAATGCTATAGTAAAATGCAACAAAACGTAAATTTTTCTCCATATGTATTTGATATAGAATACATTAGTGAGGATTTTGCCTTTTTTAAATTGAAGTGAGATATTTGGAGATGAAAGAGGATGAACATCAAAAAAGAAGAAAAGTAAGGTCAGAATAACATTTTACCATTTACATATAATGCTCAGAAGAGATTAAAAGCAGATCCAAAGGATTGCAAATATGGAATAGCTTTTTTTTTTTGCTTTAATAAAACTTTTAAAGTGGTCCAATGCATATATTTCATAAAATGTAATTTAGGAAGTTTCTGAATGCTCTTTTCATTTTTAATAATTACATATTTTCATCACACTAAAAAAACCTCTTGAACAATATCTAGTTTTTAAAGTTTTAATCATCATAACACTTTAAATATATATTTCATCAGTTCATTTGGAAAGTATACTCATTATTAAGGGATTTTTAAAAGCCTACACTCATGCTTGTGTGATTATTTCATATACTTTTACAAATTTCCTGACAT